>NW_022990511.1:97500-193114 GCF_902827175.1 Gymnodraco acuticeps
ACAGTGAAGTCACATTTTACAATTGAAATATATTTGTTCTCTCACTTTAAATGTGCTTCTGAATACTTATCATAAGGTCTACTCTGGGTTTCCCCTGAAGCTCTGCATTTCATATCGATATCAAAACAAACACCAGTCACATGAAAGCATGAATGAGATGAATGCGTCACAAGCAAAAAAGGAATGGGAAAAATAGAGAACAATCATAAAAAGGACGCTTCCGGTGGTCCACTAATTACCCTCCCAAACACAGCGGCCTGTTTGATGGGTACAGCAATAGAGCACACACAGACACACATACACACATACACACACACACACACACACACACTCTCCCCTCACATGCAGATGCAATTGGGTCACTAACAAACAATACATGTGCTCACTTGTGCAATTGTTTATGCGCTTTGGTAGTCATCCATCTAATAGTTTATTTATCACCCTGTAACTTAAGCAAGCAACATTTAGAACATTGAAGTCTTTATTTGTGCCCTTAAGCTCACTAAAGAAAGGACATGTATGTTGTAATTATTTAATTTGACATGTAATACATTCTCTAAGCAGCCCACATCAAATCATTAGAGGGGAGTACGGATACTGTAATGTTTTTATAACACCACTTTATCTAGCTGGAAGACCCTGCCCCCAAACAGCTGTAAGGCTCTTTCCTAAACTGTGACATTTTCCTGAAGCTGCTGTGTGGCATTTTTGTACTCAACAACACCGGGATGGGGGCCTATAAAGTTATGAGTTTGGGCGTGAGGTCAATGACATGCAAGGAGAGGTAAGGAAACAAAATGTTAATTTAATTAACACCAGAAAGTATAATTTAGTGCTGAACAGAACCTTCAATAAAGCTGTTATTTTATGTTATACCTAATTGTATATTGCAATATAGAGTATAGTGTTTTTCACAGGATTATGTGAGTCTGTGGTGGGTGCATCTGATTTTTTGTAAATGTGATGGTTAAATGCATCAGTCGGGTGCATTTCGAGAGCATAGATTGATGAAAAATTGGGTGCTCTAGTAAAACGTTTTATCAATAGTGGGTAAAAGAAAAGGTCTGCGACGGCCTCTACATCCTGGTGACGATTATGTATCTGTTTAAGGTCTGGGGATTGTTATTGTTATAGTACAAAATCACAATTTGACTGTTGCCCCAAGTCCAAAAGGCATAATAATTTAACCATAAAATGTGATACTGATAATATAATATATATATATAAATATATTTATTTCACATGCATTTGAATAAATGATGAGATGTTTCTACGGCTGCCTGTCAGCTGTACTGCAGCTCAAACCCCAGCTCGGCTGTTATGCTGCTGGTGACTCTGTGCCATGGTGAAGGGCAAAAGGAAAGAACGTCCCTGTGGGATTAATAAAGTATAACATTATCGAATATGACAAGGTTCATACGTCTATGTGAGAGACAGCGAGCTTGGCTTGTTTTGTTAAAGCCAGTGGGTGTGCTATGGGTGTTATTAGCTTGTGGTGCTGCTGCTGTTGATATCAAGCTGTCCCAACACTGTTGTAGCCCTGGGGACATCAATTCTACCCACAGCCACACTTAGAAACTATTACATAACACAGTGTATGTTTGTACTACATGCACACAGTGTCCTCTTGGCTCTCATTTAAAACACATGACAGTATGCTGGGTAAAGTCATTCACTATCTCAACAAAAATAAATACCTCTCTGTTTTTGATAACAAACATGTACTACATTAAAACGTAGACATCAGGATTTAACACACGCACACACGCACACATACATGGCACACCGTGGCTATTCTCCTGTGAAAGTGGTTTGGGTTTGGGGGCACAAACAGCTTAGCCATGCTGTGGCAATGACTTGTTAACAGATGCCAGGCTCTGACTGAGCCACAACATCCTGCAGGCAACACTTAGAATAGAATGAATCCATCTTTTCCCGCTCCCTCTTTCTCTTCCTCACCTCCCTTTCATGTTCTCTTCCCCTTTTGATGCTTTGTCACTTTATCCCCCCCCAACACTCTTTCTTGAGTGTTGCCACGCTCTTTGCGGTACACACATTTCCCATACTGTTGAAGCTCACACAGCTCCGAGAGGGGGCAGGTGAGACCAGATCAAAGAATGACCATTGATGTTAAATCATGAGAGGAGGCCTCTTTGCTCTAGCTGGTAATCCCTTTTGTCATATTGTACACCAGAAGCTCACAGAACTACAGAAAGCTTCAATGATGTTCTCCCACCTCTGCTTCTCTCTCTGTCTGTTTATGCAGGATGGTAGAGTACTCTCTGGACCTGCAGAACATCAACCTTTCGGCTATTCGGACAGTGCGGGTCCTTCGGCCCCTCAAAGCCATCAACAGAGTGCCAAGTAAGAACATTTCAAGTTTTTGTCTGTGTACTTCTGCGAGGCAAACTTTGCTTTCATATGACTATGATTTTTTGGGAGTTTGTGCTTGTAGTTTCTCTTACTGTGAGTCTGTCAGTTCCAATTAGGCACAAACGCATCTGCATGGAAATTCATGTATATGTATTACATCTCTGGTTTCTTTGTGCACCCGTATGCCACCTGTACCCCACGGGGCTCATTAAACATTCATCTTATGCTGAATCACGCGGCCCGCTCGGGCCCTGAGTCACAGCTTTATCAGATTTACAAACCATCTATTAATGCTGCTCCACTGATCAGTCCGTGACCATAACCCTGTTCCTCACATCTAAAACTGTGTTCTTGGAATCAACGTTCCCACTCCTATTGATTTTGCTGTCCTGCTGCCCTAACAGGCAGCTTTGAATCATTTTAAGCACCAATTAGCCTTCACAAGCTAGGTTCAGACTTGTCTCATCACTTAGTTCCAACACTTTAGTAGTGAGCAAAGCATTAGCGCCTCATGCTAATTGTGATAATGCAGTTTGTAAAGTTTTTGATACAAAAACAATATCATTTATGTGATTTAATACTTTTTTTATTTAACTGAATTGCTTATGTTTTGTTCTTTTTCAGTTTTAAATAGAAAACTTTCGTGCAATCCATTTCTTATAAAGGTCAATTGGCCAAACAAAGCAACTTGAAACTCTTCATCAATATCTTTAGGTAACTGAAGTGTCTTTCTTAACAATCATGACATGAGTCCACAGCAGATGTAGCTTATAGTCTGATTCAGTTTGGGCCTTGGGAACAGATTCTGTACAAAAATGAAAAAAACCTTTTACAGCACATGTGAGGGAGAGAAAGGACCATTTAGAGTGGATGTGTTTGGGTCTGCTTTTAGATGCTCTCTGGCTCTCTGTGTGTCGTCTTGTTTGGGCTGTTCCAACCCTTTAGTCCACAAGCTCAGCTGTCTTTGTTGTATTTTCACAAGCCAACAACTAAAGCTAACTATTTTACGTACTCATTTTACTTCAGTTACACAATCATAGCTTTTTCTCCACCTCGAACAAATACAACAGATTTTTGCTCCCCACGTAAATGTCCAATCATGGGAGATTCTATTCAGTGTGATTATCTGAAAAGAGAGTCTGTCTTCAGTGTCTGATAGATTTACATTTTTCACACATTTAAGCTGTCTTTCAGGACCTAAGAACCTGCTAAGAACCTGCTCACAGCCAAAACAACAGCGCATTGGATATACGAATAAAAACGGCACTAAACCTTAGGGGGTTTTATAAGAAGAGAGTAGAGTGGGCATAGTGTTTTAGGGAGTGCACAGATTCTAGAGATGATTATGCATTATAGCATAAACCTCCAGATATGTGGGTTTGTTAGCATATGCATAGTTGATATAGATATAGTGTTTGTTTGCACAAGCCTACTCATAGTTTATGTTATGTATACCTATTCATATAACTGTTGTTGCTTGTGCATCATCATTTATTGTTTACGTTAAGATCAGTAAGCATGACTGTGTGATTTCCTCCAGTATCAGTGATCCCATTATGGCTTGGAAGCATGGGGATAAAGCTATGTGTACCTTGTGTTGTTGGGTGATTATTTAGCCCACAGATACACAGGGAGCACTAGCACATCATGACCCCTCACACACCTCAATTTGTAACCCTCCAACAAAATGATAGATAATAGTGCTGTGCTGTTGTGTTAGACTTGTTTTTTGGTGGAAAGGGTGTCAGATAGTAGGAGTGCTAGACAGAATTGGAGTGGGAAAGACAAAACACTTCATAAACTAGTGTTACTGTAGGAGGATGAAAAGAGAACTCTACTGGTTTAGTAAATAGCACAGGCATACAGCTGTAAATGTGTTTCCATTATGGCGCAAGGGGAGGCGTCCATCTTTATCGTGAAACAGCAGGAATCAGAGAGATGGAGGAAGGTGGCGAAGGAGCCAAAAAAAGGAGGGGAAAAGCATAAAAAGCTGGGACAAAATTTGATTTGTTGCTTTTCTCTCTATTATTTGTGTTTTGTTTGCATGCACCTTTTTGTTTTTCTTGTAGATACTCCGTTCTTCTTAAGCTCCCACCCTTGGGCTTTGACTTATTCTTGTCCCCCCCCCCCTCCATTCGTCTATTTCTCTCTCCACACAATTAGGCCTAATGGAACAGTGGCCTAATGACATGGACCCTGGGGAACAAACACATTTAGACTCGCCTGCAGCCGCCACAAGAGACACATACGCACTAGAGACAAACGCACCAGAGACAAACGCACCAGAGACAAACGCACCAGAGACGCTACTGCTCTCCATTTAATACCAGTTGACGAGACAAATTAGCCCGAGGAGGAAGATGAGTACGAACTCGCCTCAAGAATAATCTGTTCTAAAATGTTCATGGATTCCTACATTTCTGTTTTATTGCTTTATTGCTTTCCAACTCAGAACTGACACAAACATTTCATGTCTTTGTGTCATTGTTGAACGTTATCTTTTCTTGGCCAAAGGCAGGCTTGATCTTGACATTATTCCAAAAGTTTAGCAAAAGCTGCAACTTTGACCACACTTTACATTGATTGAAATACTTTATTAACAACTTGTATTAAAATCAACCAATTCTACACATGCATCTGCACACTTTACTGTAGGTTAACTTGTGAAAAATGTGTATCTAAACACTAGCTCACACATTTTGAACAATCACATAATCACTTGACTATACAGATTGATTAGCACTTGAGGGAATGGGGGGACTTTTCTTATGCCATTATTTGTTTACACAGCGTTTATGGTCTGTGTGGTGCATTGACGTCATACATTTGCAGTCTTGTAAATATTGTCTACATGTGTGTAAATCATCATCAACGATCTATCTCTCTCGTCCTCACCTTCTCTCTCTCTCTCTCTCTCTCTCTCTCTCTCTCTCAGCTTCTCTCCTGTCATTCAGGCTGTTGGCAGTTTAGATGCACTGTTATGTTGATGACACATTAACCTACTGTTGAGTTGTTATTCACAAATCCCAGCATGGCAATGAAACAAACACACACATGTCAGATAATTAGAGGCATACACACATATAATCACACTCATAGTAACACCAAAACACACACACCTCCCTCAGGTGTCAGTAAGGGGTGGCTGTGATCTCATCTCACCTCGGTCTCTCATCCCAGTCCAATCAGCTGTCATTATATCTCAATATGTCATCACTGCAGGACAGACCCATCCACAGGGGACAGGGTCGACAGGGGACAGGCATTTATTTCTGCAATTAGGGTTCATCTAATTATGAATAAGACCTCCTGTAGCCTCATTAGCATGTGTGTTCACAAGGTGGACGTCATACTGTATCTGTTTTCAAGTCAGTCTGCTGTCATTAGAATAATTTGAAAGGCTGTAGTGGGTGTGTCAGACAAATTCCATTAAATTGCTTAATTGTAACAGCAAATATATTCAAAAGGGAATGTAATACTACTCTGATTCACCTTATATCAGCATATAAATGTTTTTAGCAAATATATCTGGAAAGTCCCAAAATATTCACAGGACAATATATATATACAATATTATACTATACAATATTATACAATATATATATTATATATATTATACAATACAATATACAATATTACAATAATACAATTGTAATTGTACAATATTATACAATATTATATTATACAATATATACTGTATCATAGAACATGTTAAATGTGAGTTAATGATGCCATGCTTGCTTAAATATAAAAAGAGTCAAGAATGATTTGAGGCTTACTTAAATATTTAACCCAAAACAGGATTTTTCCAACCTTAAACAATGTTTTTTCAGTAGGCTTAATATTACCACATGTTGGATTCAGGATTTAAATCAACATTTGGCAAATCAACCATCCACTACCTCGCTTTGTGTGGTAAGAGAAAGAAGCAAATGAGTTCCTGCTAAACATATTAGTAGAAACATTTAGTAGCTTAAAATGAATGAGGCCTTCATTGTAGTTTTTCAGTAGTAGCCTATGCCGTTTAATGTAAAAAGACTTACAGTAGCGTCCTACATACAGAAGAGAAGTTGTGCAACAAAGCAATCTATATGCAAATATCCTTGATTACGGTATAAGCCAGAGATAATCCTTGACGATTGATTGATTAATTTTCTGAAACACAGGTATGCGTATCCTGGTGAACCTGCTGCTCGACACTCTGCCCATGCTGGGCAACGTGCTGCTGCTGTGCTTCTTCGTCTTCTTCATCTTCGGTATCATCGGCGTGCAGCTGTGGGCGGGGCTACTGAGGAACCGCTGTTACCTGGAGGAGAACTTCACCCTGTGAGTTACACACTGCAGATCTGTGTGTGTGTGTGTGTGTGTGTGTGTGTGTGTGTGTGTGTGTGTGTGTGTGTGTGTGTGTGTGTGTGTGTGTGTGTGTGTGTGTGTGTGTGTGTGTGTGTGTGTGTGTGTGTGTGTGTGTGTGTGTGTGTGGGTGTGGGTGTGGGTGTGGGTGTGTGGGTGGGTGGGTGTGTCTGTGATGTGTTGTGCCAATGTTTTGGAGGCTTGAAAATTAAGTTGACCGGCCACAAATTGAAAGTTAGGATGAGACAGAGAGAGAGAATGTGCACTCAAACCTCGCCTGAATGCTTCCAATTATTTTCCCTTTCATCGTGTTTTACTCGTGAATTTGAAAAAACATATTTCAGTTATGAATCTGTAAAATAATCATATATCGTAAACATCTCTGATGTGGCGAGCCGTCAGGGCCCTCTAGGCCCTCTGTGAGGGCCTAAGATATTAGAACTTTTTTTTTTTAAATATTATTTTTTATATTTTTTTGTTGTTACATTTTTCATTAGTTTTACCAAAATAACTTGATTTAATTGTATATAAAATAATATTTCCAAAGAAATAAATCCTTCGAATCTGCCTGTTCAGTTTCTGTTGGAATGTGAAGGGTTAAATGTCGTCTCTGCGAGTTATGTGAAGACGGGAGGGCTTGTTGGTCCCTCTCTACATTCACAGAGGGCCAGTAACTCAACGAGAGAGTAATGTCAAATGACAGTACAATTGACCAATCATATCTTCCCTCTAAATGGGCGGGCTTTATTTTCGCGGACTTTATGACAAGTTCCGCCCGCTGTGAGGTCTATGCAAGTGGTGCAGTGACGCGTCCTAAACCCCGGAAGTAAGCTTCGCTCGGAATCCCTCGACAGAAAGCAATGGGATTTCTCCAGAGGATTTTGGAAAATAGCTCGAAATAAGGTCTGTGGAAAACAAACCTGTTAGATAGTGATGGCGAGATGAAGCCTTATGAAGCTTTGAAGCTTTCCAGCCAATTGGTTCGCTAAAGGGTTCATCTCATGAGGCTTCATCATGGGCTTCATTTGAACACAAACCCCCTGTTGGTCAAAGTGTGTAAAACAGGCAGATTGGACATCTCAACAGTGTGCTCTATCTCATACCGAGTTCCCAATGAGTAAAGCCTTAGAATACCTCTAAACAACGAACATTAAATCATATTTTCATGTTAACAATATTGTATTTCTTCCAGTTAAATGATTGTGATTGAAAAGCCTAAGGAGGCTGGTAAACATTGCAAAGAGGGATTTGTATTCCTTAATAATATTCATAAACTTAACCATGTTGTAGCCTGAGAAAGGCTAAACCATATCAAAGAATACATTTGTTAACTACATTATCTCATTTAGCTGTAGCTTTTATAAACAACAACAAATACGTATTGTTCAGTCGTTGAACCAGGGACCCTGCGGTCATGAGTCAACTGCTTTCCAACTGAGCCACAGCACACACACTAAAGCTCCCTGAAAACACTGCAACATATTTATTCCTGTATTTATTGATGTTTTTATTCCTACATTTATTTATGCTTGTATCTATTTATACTTATGACATGTTCCGACCTCTATAAGTGAGGGTCTGAGCTCTCTTGATTCCATCGTGTCACCGGGCCCGGGTACAGGAGGGGTAATATGGTTCTTATTATACATCCATGGGTAATATGAGCGTTGTGGTTCAACGGTTCAACCGATCTGAATCGCTTCGTGAAGCAGTCACATGGTATCGACAGGCAGCGAGACTTCGTTTGTCATCGATGACGTCACTGGCCCAAAACGATACAAGCCTCGATACAAGCTTCACAAAAAGCTTCGGGCATTACTCGACACACGCTCCGAAGCCTCGGCGCAATACGTAACATCACTACTGTTAGATAAATGCACGTTTTGTTCAGCCGGATAATATCCACATGTCTACCCTACTTTTATTATTTTCGAATCATAAATCTAATCGATAGATTTATGATCGATAGAGGGCCTAGGTATAAAAGTCACGGCTCGCCACTGTGTCTGTGTATGATCACATACTCTTCTCTAACTGTAAATGTTTCCCCTTTCACATGGTTTTCATACAGGATTAAACCATATGCTGTATGTTTTGTATATTTTACTACAGACATTAGAATAACTCCATCTTTCAGCGTGTCTTTCTCCGTGTCTATGTCAATCTTCAAAGCAAGAAATAAAGTTTTACCCTGTATTGCTTCTGAGAGCACGATTAGATTCCAGCTGCATGCCTCCATATTCATGACCCTGCATGACGGCATCACCTACTGTGTCTGTGTGTGAGTGACATTCACAAGTGTTCAGGAGTGTTGGATTTCATGACATTCTCTCCGTTTTTAAGCTGGTGTATGCCGGATCAAAAGGCGTATGTCCTTATTGTGGGTGTGCTAATATGTATACAAGCCATGTATACTGTTCTGTGCACTCTGTCTCAGGTTATGCTGACATAGCGTATACTAATGAGAAATCTGATAGCCAGATGAAAGGAGACACGTGTCCGCCCGCTGGCACAGTCCTGCCTGCTTTGTCCTCACCTTAAACTTGAGTGGCTACATTAACCTCGACAACCTCTAAAGTAATCAATTCACAATTCAAAGTGACTTTACGCAATGTTTCCTGCATTTATTTTCATAGGGCAATAGAGGGATTAGCTGGACTCACTTAGACTTGACTTTACTACTTTGGATAAAGCAAAATAAAGGACACAATTTTGATCAGCAGAATATGTTTTAGTGGAGCTTCAGAAAACATTTAGTTTGAGTAACCTGTTCATCAGGTTTTTGCTCATTATTTAATCAAAGACCTATTGTTTCTTATTATTTTTAAAGCAGTTCGGTATCATATTATTCAGGTTTGTCTGGGTGCTTGAGTACTTAATTAGGAAGGTCGTAGTGTGTTAGCACTTGAGAGCTATTATGCTAAGTAAAGGGCTAACGTTAGCGTTCTGAGGGGTTATGATAGAGTGGGCTGAGTGTCGCACTCAAGTGCAGCATTCACATTTCACACCCTCACTATTTTGATCCCTACCTCTCTCTTTTCATGCCTTATTCTTGGCTTTCCGCCTCAACCTTAATTCTTTCTTCTTTTTTTAAAGTCTCCAGTCATTTGGTATTAGCATCTCCCATTCAAAACTCATTGTATATATTTCTATGACATCTTTCCTTCATGCAATCCTGCCTTCACATGTCTTTGAGAGCTTCACTTTATCTGATTGCTGGAAACTGTGTCTTTTCTTTGCTGCTGTGCACCCTTGATCCTTCCTTCTGCCTCGCTCTCCACTGGCAGGTGTTTTCTCAGTGTGTGGCCAGGTTTTGCTGTGCCATGCTGAGCAGTGCCAAGTGACTGGCAGGGGGGGGGGGGCAACAGCCTTCATTCATGCTCCACTACTCTGACAGGACCCTTCACTCTCTCTCTCTCTTAACTTCCTTCTCTTTAGCACCAATTTGAATGCCACTGATAATCTTTCTCATTATTTTTGTACGTTTATGTTTTGTGTCCTCAATTGGATTGCATGTAAATCAGTGTAAGCTATACCTATCATTGTTGTCAATGGTATTGTCTGGATCGATCCTGGAATTAGTGTGCATGCATGTGTGTCATGTGTGTGATTTGTGTGTGAGGTAAAAGGAGATCATCTCGCCCTATATATGTCAGCAGTATCTAACCTTTATTGACAGGGTGAGACGGGGGAGGATCAAGGAAATTGGCTAGGAAAGGAATCTGGGAGGTAAGTGGAAAATGGGGAGAAGGGACAATCAGAGAGAGAGGGGGGGAGCAAAAGAGAAGAAGAAAGAAAGAAACAAGAGGATTAACACTATGATAGGAGGAGATAACACATACAAAGTACGTTATAGTGAAAGGGTTCAATGCCTTATAAGGCATGGTTGTACTCTATGCAAATGTGTGCATGAGCTTGAGTTGTATTTATACATATCATAATAAGCAGCAGGCTGAACGTAACTGTATTAGTGCAGGTGTGTGCATAACTTATTGTCTCCCCCTTTGCAAAATACAGAGCATTCACAGAGGAGCCTGGTATGTACAGAGAAACGGGGATAAAACAACAAAAGGGAGAGACAGCAAAAGGAGTGCTGCAGTGACAGACTGACAAAGACAGTGCAATGAGTAAATACTGAAGGTCCAGTGACCCTGAAAGTGTGTGTTCAGTAATGGGCCTGCTGATAGAGAGGGTCTATTTTTGTCCTCCCGAAGCCCAGACCACAGTATGAGCATCGTCACACCTGCCGTCATTTAGCCCACAGTCTTGTCAGAAACACACACTCAAACGCAATAGGCCTTACTGATTGGTTCAGCAGTGTTAGTTTTTCATTTTCCTAAATCCATCTCATTGTTTTCCGTGAATTTTGCATTGCTTTTATATCATTTTGTGTTTTCTTATTTGTATTTCTCCTTAATTCGCTTCAGCAGCAGTTTTAAGTTGAATGATATTGCCTTATTTCCTATACACTTAGCATGCTTTGAGTGCCTTACACTTTCTTCTTCTGTTTATTGCTGTTTGTAATAAAACGTGTGCACTCGTTAGAGCCCCATCAACACATAACTGTAGCAATGGCAGCCATTTTTCGCTTTAAGGAAGTTGAGCCTGATTTCCCAGGTGGATTTGAAAAGAGATTTTGGAGGGAAATGATGAGGTGCTTCAGATGGTGGCAATCAGTTAGATTCAGATTTTGGAGATGTGTGTCATTAAGTCTAGCAGAAATCAGCCAATCACTACTGACTCACTCACTCTCTGAAAAGGGACACTTACAAGTGGTGAACCAGTTCGTTGACGGTGAGTGTTATATGTGTCGTTTGCATGAAAGTATAATCTGTTTTCCTCCTGATTTCATGCTAGTGCACACAAACGCTGAATTTTAAACTAAGTTTCCACATTACTTATTTTACGTCATGCAAAACATACTAATATCCAATGATATGCTAGTAAATAGGTTAGCTTGGTAAATACTATTTTCCTTTTGTATCGTTGACGCAGGTTATATAACTGCTTCTTTATTAGGACATACCACATTGAGTAAAAGCCCTGTGTCTCAGAATAAGACCAACAAGATATTTGGACATTTTAAGAGCACCCCTCCATTGACCTCATTAAAATCCTAGACTTCTGAAGACATTGCATCTCAGAAAGTGGCGTACGATGATCTATCACAGTACCAGTCTGAGGAGTTTATGTAGCTGTCCCTGTTTTAAAAGAAGAACTCACTTGTTAAGTCTGTTTGTCAAGACGGAGATCCAATCTTGACTTGCAAGTTGTTGTTTTGTTTTTTTTACAGTGTTGGTCTGCCATTAAACATCCTATTGTAAAGCGCTTTTTGCTAGATGACTGCTAATAATGCACTTTGTTGTCATACGGTGAAGGCAAGAGTTTAAATATATGTTAAATAAATGCTATGACACATCTATGCTTGTTTGGAGAGCGGTCACTAAGGCTTCTCTCAGGTCTTCACTATGGACGTATTGGTGTCCACACTTCACACCAGGAGTAAACAAAAATCATGAGAAAGAAAGAACACATTAGCTGCTGTACGATCCAGTGACCCCCTGAGATGGCAAAGCCAAATGCAAAAAATCAATACAGAATTGATTCAAATGATCCGGTTCACTAACTAGATGTCTGCTTTTGTGAAACTTTCTATTAATAGTGGCAATTGTATTCCTACTTTTCCTGGCACACTGATAAATAAAGGACTATTAGTCATTGAAGGTGACGTCTTCTGCTTGATTTCTCCTCTTGCTACTCATTCTGTCATGGCCCGACCAACACATGACCCCCCCCCCGTTCACCACACCTGTCAGCGCGCCTTTGTTTCGCTGCATTAGCTTTAGGCTGTGTTTGCTAGTTCATTGCTGGGTCAGGTTTGTCTCTCAAACAGACATACTGTATATACTTTCCAGCTTAATACTGATTAATGTATAAGTCTAGTTAGGTCAGGAGCTTCCTGATCTCCTTCTTTCTACTATATGTGCTCATGTTTATCTATTCACACTGTTCGGTTATTCTTGTTAGAATGAAGAAGAAATAAACAGAATATATAATGCAGAATCATTTGCATTACTTTATTCTCCACTCAGTGAGGCATTTATCCTGCAGACTTGGTTGAGTCTCCACATTCTCTCCTCTTGCTCCCTCTTACCTCTCCTTCTTTCACTGAATCCTCGTGGTAATCCCTGTATTAAAATATGTACAATGTACTGTATTATGAATATACATCTTTGATTCCGTAAAGGTCACCTATTTTATTTATTTTTTGTCTTTTATACATAAACATGTGTCCCCTAGAGTTTCTGAAAGTTTCAGGAAAAAATATTCGCTCACTTTTTGTCCTGATCCATTTATATAAAAACCTGTCTGAAAATGAGCTGATCAGATTTTGGCTACTTTATGATGTCATAACGATTTATTATTATTATTATTATTATTATTTTTAACCAAATATCTCTCAGAGGGGCGTGGGGAGGGTCTCCTTATTTTCATCTAAAGTAACAGACAGAGAATCAGCACTTTTGAAACAGGGCTGATTATGGGATGCTGCAAAGATCTGTTTGGTGTTTGGAGCCAAACACTTCAGAGACATGTTTTGTATATATCTGAGACTCATAATATATTGATGAAAAAGAGTAGAATAGGAGACCTTTAACACACTTATTTCCTTCCCTTGTCACAGCCCCAGCTCTTCAGGTATGACCCTACCTGCTCCATACTACCAGCCAGAGGAGGATGACGAACGGCCCTTCATCTGCTCCCTGGCAATTGATAATGGCATCATGTCATGTAATGATGTGCCGGCGAGGCGCGAAGGAGGACGCACATGCTGCCTGGACAGGGAGGACGCGCTCCACAGACAGGGTTTGGGCTTGATTCCTGAACCACTGGCCAACGGGAGCGGTGCCGGTGAAGCAATTGGTCTATGCATCAACTGGAACCAGTATTACACTCGGTGCCACACAGGAAGTACTAACCCCCACAAAGATGCCATTAACTTTGACAACATTGTCTACGCCTGGATCGTCATTTTCCAGGTATGTTTGGGTGTGAAGACTGATGAGGTGAGGGTGAGGTCAGGCTGTGGGTTTCTGAGCTTGTAATTTGGGCTGGGGAATATAGAGAGGCAAAGTCACACCCATCTACTTCCGGTCCATGGGACCTTATTTCGGAAAAATTATGTATTGAAGTCAATGGAGAGAGAAAACGTATCTTTCGATCCCGTTTGAATTGTGCCATGAATTACACATATGATGTTTGGCAATCTTAAAAACTCATTTCCATGTCAAAAAAGTCACAGTTTGTCACAAAACTGTTGAAATATAAGACTATGAAAAATACGCAACTAGAAAGACTACAAATCCCAGAATCCCGGTCCCGCATGCTGGCTCTTACGAACCGACTAACTCCCCTTGTGTGTATGTACAGCTCTCAACATGCCCAGGCTTGGAGTGATTTTCAGCTCTTTTAATACTTTCCGCCTCATTCTGAAAGAAAGAAGTGAAATGTTCCAACTTGACGGCCGTCTTGGTGTGTGGTGCGAGACGGGAGATGTAGTTCATTGAGCGGTTTCACACAAAAAAAGTGTTACTTCACAGGTTTACGACGCATCTTCATTTTTTTTACTTGCAAAAGTATCTTTTAAATTGACAAACATCATATGTGTAATTCGTGGCACAATTCAAACGGGATCGAAAGATAATCTTTCTCTCTCCATTGACTTCAATACATACCTTTTCCGAAATAAGGTCCCATGGAGCTCCCCCGGAAAGGGAGGGACTTCGCATCTCTATTATTTTAAATCTCTGATAAATGCTGTCTTTCTCTGATTACATTTGGAACTTGTTTAGACTTATCTAGCTTTTCCTTTATTTAGCTTTACACACTTATTCATTGTATTTAAGTTAATGATGATTATTGACCGTGATGACCAAAATCTCATTGTAAACAATATTTGATAAAAGCAAAAATGGTCAACCCTACAATATTCTCACATATCAATTCTGTATTTTCCAACCCTTTTGTAATACGATGAATCTGAAGAAATATACGTTTTTAGATTCTGAAGTGATCAAATAGTTGCTTCAGAACACATGTGGGTTTTCTTTGGCTGATTAAATTATGTGTAATGTATTTGATTTGTTTCACTTAGGCAATAATGCAATTATCTGTTATTTGATTGGCAAATTCCATTAGATTTAAACATAGAATATGAACTATGATGCACAAGTAAAGTTTGCAATTATACTGCTAACAAAGCTCTGAGAAAGAAATGGTTGAGCTTGTAAACTTGTAGATGTTTATTGTCTTTAACACTCCATACCATTTTTGCTCATAGGTGATCACTCTGGAGGGCTGGGTGGAGATCATGTATTATGTGATGGATGCCCATTCCTTCTACAACTTCATCTACTTCATTTTACTCATCATTGTAAGTCAAATTCACCGCTACAATTGTTCTTAATTGTTTATGTATTAGTACACTTCATCCCTTCAGGCTGACACATCGAGTGTACACTGTAATCTGATAATGGATACATAAATAATTAACTGTAACTATCTTGAGATAAAAATCCCTTCCAACGTTTCCAATATATATTGACATCTGCCATCACTTTATTTAATGAGCATATTTCCTGAGTAGCAGATGGAAGTGTTAATAGCCTTGTGAAAATCAATAGTAGCATATAGAACTTTCTAAAATCAATGTTATGTAAATATTACTTTGGCAATAAATAGCAAAATAAGGAGAGGAGAGAAAGAAAGACGGTTAAAGAACTTTTCAAAAGTGAGATGTACTTGTATGCAAGAGCTAGATCAGCTCTTTGCATGCAGTGCCAGAGGGTGACACAATGGAAGTTGTTTAATTCTTCACGTGCCATTGCCTGCCCGTAAAACTGGAATTCAGTCTGTTGAGCAGCACACGTACAACAAAAGTCCCAGTGGTTTCCCACAGGCAGGTGAACACAAAAAGAAGTAGACATAATGGCCTTTGTAAGGCTTGAAAATAGGATCAATAAATACCTTAGGAGAGGGAACCAGGTGAGAGAAAAGAAATGCGAAATGATAGTGAAGATTCAATGGAAAATGAATAAACACACAAATCAAGTACACAAACACATCCACTGTGATAAAAACGTAATGCAGTGGGAGTCCTGCACTTCAAAAGAGTCCTTTCCCCCCATTCTCCTCTTCCTCACAACATTGGCCTTATTAGGTTGAGGAGATTATTGGCATTGTGACTGCAGCTTTAAATGCCCTCCCCTCGCTGGCAGGTCTGACCTGAGGTTGTCATTGCCAGTGTAAACACCTTTTGGCACCCAAAGATAGTAGACATGGTGTCACAGTGTAATCACTTTGGCTTGGCTTTAATGCTGCTAAATTGATCACAATCTCATGGCCTGTGGACTGTAGAGCCAAACACTACAGTTATAGACATATCCAGCTAAGCACACATTGTGATGAATTGAACTGCTGATTACATCCTAATTGTTATACCTGCTTATGAATGCAGAATCTGTAGGAAACAACACAGAAGAAGACTTAATCATCAAAAGTGTCATTGCCCACGTCTAAGCAAGCTTTGGCTTTATGCAGGTAAACAGTCAGCTAAAGGAGCACAACTTCGCTGATTTATTATCCTAATAATAATGATACATTTTGTATTTAGTTTCGATATAAACTGTTAACTGACTTAATTTGCTACTTGTGGCGCATGAACAAAGAAGTCTTTGCCCGAATATCCAATTACTACAACAAACCCCAAAGTAATAGCCTTATCTTCTAGATGCTTAATCGCCGCTAATGTGTAGTGAAGCTTCATGTTTGTTGCATTTAGTCTCTCAGAAGTGAACAAATACTGTAAGCTGAACATACAAAGCTCAATAACTTGCACGACACTTAGCATCAGGCCAACACCATGCTCCCTTTGTGGTACATTATTGATTGACAAAAATGTGCCGCCCCTTTTGAGTATCTCTGCAAGCCTCCATTCTGTTTGGCAGCTTGTAGTCAAAGGTCCTGAGGGAAGCCTTGGAAGTGTTTTGCTGACAGTATAAGAAGTTTTTGGGCAGACATTTCCATGAGCCTCAAAGGTGTTGTTCACACAGTGAGGGTCACCTTGACTGTCTCATCTTTCATTTTGCTCTTATTTAGTTTCTCTGACAGTGTTCTTTTGTTATGGAGTTGCAGTACCCTGTGCTCTTTTTAAGCTTGTTAGTTGATCCTGTAAGTGAGTATGTTCCTAGAAATAGCACTTGGTTTGACCTCCACAGAGTCTCATATCTATCTGTTTGATACTTGATATACTGTCAAGTGTGCAACCCAATAGTCTTAATGGTGTCACATTGAAGAGAGACTAAATGGATTTAAGTGACTTACAGATTTTGCTACCAAGAGGGCAATTAATAGAAGATGTCGATTTCAGAGGAAATAGAATATATGGGCATACATGTTTGTGAAGGCTAGTGCATGGAAGCACATACAGTAGACACATGCAATTAAGTAAGCCTGTGGATCACACATAATGTTTTCTATGTGAATTTGTGTGTTTGCATGCATGCATAATGCAGTGATATCTGATATTAGACTGCCTGTCTTGATTATGCGCAAAGATCAGAATCAGATCAGAATCTCTCACACACACACACACACAAAAACACACACACACACACACACACACACACACACACACACAGAGATGCAACCCTGGAGGGAAATCAAAGGCCCACACACCTGCAGACCTGCTTTGACCCACAGGACACAGATGGTCATCTCTCCTCCCTCTCTACATCCCCGCTGCGTTTCCTCTCTCTCTGTGTGAATATCTCTGGAGTCTCCTCCTTTTTTTGTATTCCTCCAGCTTCTACCTTCTCTCGTTACATCTTTGATCACTGTGGATGGATGCCTAAAGTTGCAGGGTCATCAAGTTTAAAACGTATATCTATTCATGTTTTATTGAATATTCCTGCTCCAAGTGTTTTTGGCCTTGTAGCTGTAGAGTGTCTGTGATGTTCTCGATGTGAGAGAGCTTTGTCCAGGGAGAAACAGCGGAACATGTTCAGATTTGTAATGAACAAAAACCTAGACTCTGCTACAGGCTGCCCTATCCATCCCGCAGTCTGATTCTTGAGTTGTACAGCATTAGGCAATATTGATCTAATCATTGTCCCGTAACCAGCTCAGAGTAGTCTAATAAAAGCCATTTCAGCAGTCCTGCAGTGATTCCTATTACTGCCACTAAAAGGGTCAGCCAACACGTACAAACCACAATGCACCCCATCTCCTCTCTGCAACTATCCCTCCGACATTCGCTTGTAAGAGTAATGAAAAGCTCTTTTGTGGAAAATAAGTAAAAAAATAGAGATGCACTCATGGGTAAAGAAATGTTTTGAGAAGCAGCATGGCCAGAAAAAAAGGAAAGACAGATATTAAATTGGAGTAGGAGCGGGTGGGAAAGTTAAGTGAAGTAAGAGTCTGAGAATAAAAGGAAGAGAAAGATAGCCAGACGCTGAACTGTGCTTTGGGCATGTGTTGGCTCTGTCTGTCTGCTCCAATCAGCCTCTGTTTGGTGGCAAGCCAGCCTTCAGAGACCTTTAGCATGTGTGTTCACATTTCTACAGGGGGATTGGCACACATTATTAGAATCATCAAGTGTGTGAGCTTTATGTCAAAACAAGTCTGTATTTAGTATTGGAAAATCTAAATTCTTTAAATATTTCATGTTTCTTAAATGAGCAACATCTGCTTTAGCCGTAGGCTGATTATTTAAAATATGGCACTTTTAGTTTGGGTTGCCTATTGGATAAGTTATTCAAATCTTGATGTGTGCACTAACTCTTTTTTTTTTTTTAAACACGTTATTATTCGTGCTAGTAGCTCATGTTCCCTGCAGTAATTCTCCTTTGTTTGCTCTTACTCTTTCACACTTAATGTGTGGTTTATCTTTACTCATCCAACATGTTTCCCCTCCATACATGGTTTAACTTTCTGTTCCTTGCTCCACATCCATCCAGATTGGGTCATTCTTCATGATCAACCTGTGCCTGGTGGTCATCGCTACCCAGTTCTCGGAGACCAAACAGCGGGAGCACCAGCTGATGCAGGAACAGAGGGCGCAGTGCCTGTCCTCCTCCACCCTCGCCAGCATGGCTGAGCCGGGAGATTGCTACGAGGAGATCTTCCAGCTGGTGTGCCACGTCCTCCGCAAGGCTAAGAGGAGATCGGCAGCTCTCTACTACACGCTGAGGGGCAAAACCCCGCCGGCTGCTGGTGGCAGGGGCAACAGGCGTGGGGGGGGAAATGTGAACGGAGAGCGTCATCATTCCAGGCACCCAAAAAGTGAGTTGGAGAGCCTCAGGGATGGCCTGGGAATATGCAACATTTGATATTTTTTATTTCAGTAATTGTGTAACTGTTAAATATGTATTTGTTTTTCGAAAAAAAACATAATGATATCATGCGTTTGGTTAGTTTTGTGTTTATGGGTGTATCTGTATGCTTGACTGCCTGTCCGCATGCTATTGTAGCGATCAGCCCGATATTTTTGCTCATTTTTGACTGTCTGCTCAAGGACATCTTGTGGTTATGGTGAAACACAATTAGACAAAGGAAAATGACAGTTTTATACTGTGATTGACTGCTGATTTCTCAACATGTTTGCCTATAGACTAGGTTAGGTGTCACTCAGCCTGTTGAACTGCACTGTGCGGAGTGCACTTTTCTACTTCAAGTATTAAAATGATCACACGATGATGGATATACATTTAAATAAATGTGATGCAGCCTTACTAGGGTTGACTACAAATGTGGCTGCATTTTAATGGATGTGATTTAGGGACTGATTCAATGTTTACTACAAATTCCCTTTTTTGAAACTTTTGCAACAGGAGAAAATACTTTTTGTATTGTGTTCATTATACAAATAATTGCTTAATCGTGAATAAAATGCATCTATTAATCTCATATTCTTTTTCTTCCCATCCCTCTAGCATTCCACTGTCCACACCAGAGCAAGCCAGACCACGGCTCTCAGCCACTTGAAAACTCCATCAGTCTGTCTGTCCCTCAGAAACCTGAGGACTGTCCTATATGCGTATTATCACTGAAAGATGGGGTGAGAGCGGAGGGAGACTCCGGCAAAGGAGAGGAAGAAGCTGAGGATGCGGTGAAAGAGACGGGCAAGGAGGAGAACCATCTAGAGGAGAGGGGAGATGGAGAGAGGAAGAAGAAGAGGACGTGTTTTCGACATTGTATCGAAACCTGGAACGATATGAGGAGGAAACTTTGGGGCATTGTAGAGAGCAAGTACTTCAGCAGGGGCATTATGATCGCTATTCTGATCAACACCATCAGTATGGGCATCGAGCACCATAACCAGGTAAGATTGTCAATGCTGTCACACAAACATCCATACTCATGTATATGCAGTCATACTTTGTCATTATAACAGACCAAAGTGAAATAAGACCCTTATTTTATGCCCAAGAAATTGAGTAAATGTTTTGGATATTGATAAATACAAGGTTTCTTGCCGCCATTGTATTAAATGCATTGTCTCATATCCTTTACACTCATGCACTAGTGTCAATAGAGTGCATTACCCCCTCACGCCCACAATTCACCACAGATTAAACACTACCCCTGCTGATGAAGCATCGCTGCTAGAATGATCATAATAGCAGATGACATTCAGGAGGATGAGCGTGGGAGTGGAGCATCACTGCCATGCAGTTTCCTGACAGAGGTGTAAACATTTAGCCTGGCGGTAGACAAATCCGAGCCGGCTTTTAACATTGGCCAGGCTCCTCAGAGACAGACAAGGCAGGTGTCTGAGAGCAGTGTGGAGGAAGCCTGCCAAGACCACGACCACACGCAAACACACACACACACACACACACACACACACACACACACACACACACACACACACACACACACACACACACACACACACACACACACACACACACACACACACACACACACACACACACACACACACACACACACACACACACAGTGTGCATAGTTACATAAGAGCTTTTTCTTTTTTTCCTTAATTTCTCTGTCTCTCTCAACTCCCTCCCTTGCTAATTTTACTTCCAGTTCTCTCCCCTTATTTTCCACATAAATCCCTCCGTGCATCTTTCCTTTGCACATTCCTTCCCCCACTCGCTCTTTTGTTCCTCCCTGTTGCTGCTTCCTTCCGTCCTTCCCTCCTTACCCCAAGTGTCTGATCTACTGTCTGACTCTCTTTTCCCTCCCTCAGTCTCACACTCCTTCTCCCCACTTCCCTCTTCCTCTCTCTTATCCACCCACGCACTCTTTGACAGTGTACAGAGTAGTTGCTTTCTCTCATCTCCAAAGATTCTAAAAATAAACGAGGGTTTGTTGGGAGGTGATGTGGGAAGAACGAGGCAGACGCCGGTTACACAGCAGTTTGCAGCTCAATTCCCTGTGTTCTTTTCAAAGCAGGCATGTATGCACCAACATAGGTACACATTTGCATGCACACACTCTCAGACGCTTTGTCTGTCCGTCTCTTGAGTCTTTCTCCCTCCACAGTTTCCACACGCTCACACAGAGGCAGTGATACTACTGTGATTTCGCTCTGCAGTAAGATGTCTCACCCCTGGTGTTTGAAAACAGTCACGAAGCTGAGGTGCTTCTCCCAATAAAACGGCAAAACCACATGGCTGCCTTTCCCGCTTCACACCCTACCTCGGGGAAATGTTCTTCTCAAGTTTCTGCTTTAAAATGTTAGACTGTCTGGTGGTGTTTTTTATATTCATCTTGGATTACTGCAAATTTAGCCATAACATGAAGTTGCATGTTGCAGGTGTTGTAGACAGTAAGTGAAATGGTTGAACTATTAAAAAATAGAGCATCATAAGCATACATTCTAATATTCAAATTAACTTTAACATTTTTGTTTTAGATATAATTTGTATTTGTTTCATATATTATCAAGACTTGCTGTGCATTATTAGAGGAACATAATGTAGGTGTAAAGCCTTTGCCGAGACATAATCCATCATTACCTAGCTTTTAGGACAAACAGATTTTTACAGAGCTGAGCATTTTTGAGTTTAAGTAAAAAAAAAAACATTTATTTGACAAGGATATTTTAGGAAGTTAGATAGAATCAGAGCCTACCCTGTATTCAATGTCCGCACCCTCAAACGCAGAAAAGCTGACAACAGTTAATTATGTTCCACTTTATTTTTAAACACTTAATCTCATCTCAAATATCCTTGTTATGTTTTTAATATTTTTAGTCAACCTTAACAGAACACAACTTCCACACATTAATACACATATAACACAAAAAACAACATGAAGGCATTAGTCAAATAAAAAAGGAGACACATATTGGCCATAACAGCAATATCCATTACACCTGAGTCAAGGATTATGTAAAAGGTCAACATCTTTCCTTCAAGGCAGTTTGTAAAAAGAGCTCAAAGAAGGTATTACTAAGGTAATGATAGTTGGGAACTCATTGTTAGGAATCGTGGAAAAAGGTATGACCCAAATGCAGAATACAAAAAAAGGTAAAAAGGTCTAGGAACAAAAAGCGAGCTTTATTTAAAAAAAGCTGATGAACACAAACAGGTAGCAACAACACAAGAACTGACCGTGACCAACATGGAGGGAGACAGGAAAGACGACGAACAGACCTGGAGCACAGGGGAAGACAAGACTAAATACAAAGAGGGGTAATCACTGGACAAGACACAGCTGGGCAGAGGAGGCAGAAACACAAGGGCAACAGGTGAACACAATCAGACACAGGAGGAAAACACAGGAAGGAAGACAAGAGACAGGGAGAACAGAATTGCAAAATAAAACCCATTACAAGACAGACAAAACTAAAATCGTGACATAACACTAGGATCGTGACACTCATTTCATGAGAGCAGTATTACTGAGCTCAGAGCGCACCCTGGGGTCATTTTAAAATAATTCTGTTCGTAGATATTGCTGTAATTGCTGGTGTGAAATGAAAAAAGACTGGATATAGAAGTAGGTTGTTTGCCGCACTATTTTTGGGGAATAAAAAACAACATGTGCATTTTCCACAAAGAGGATTGCATATAAATCACAATGACTCAAGACCAAGCCGTTTATTCATCCTTTTAGTCTCAGTCATGGGAAAAAACCTGGTTGACGAAGATGTTTAGTCATGTTTTCATTTACAAAATGAACACTGGTTTTACGTTTGCACATTTAAAGACAAGCCTCCAATTTGCATTCTTGTGTGTTCTTGGACATCTGTGTGGAAAATAAATTGGCCCATTGAAATTCGGTCGTAGAGGTTTTTGCTCATTCATTCATATTCAAGCAACATTCACATGCTGACTGAGGACACATGTCAAGAAAGAAAAAGGGAAAGGATATTTTTACGAGAATATATTATATGAAATATTCATTAGATGGACAGCTAGTGAAATAACACAGAACACGGGTAGAAGAACATGAGGAGGAATACTGTGGGTGAAATAACAGGTGAAGAAGAAGAGAAGCAGGGGGGAGAAAGCAAGCAGAGGGAGAAATTATGGTGTTTTGTCTGATTTAAACTGTGGTGTCAAGGGCTGTGATGGTTCTGTCAATAGCATTACATCTCATATCTTGTGTTTGTACTTACGACTACTGAGAGAGTTCTCGACACAGGTCAAGGTTAACGCTGACTGCTGAGCGGAGGAAATGCATTTATCCCTACATTGCCTATTCTCTACACAGATAGTAGTTTGAGTATTTCTTTTAAAATGTGTGTCTTGACTTTTGCATTTGTATAGAGGTGCCAGTAATGTCATCGTCTAAACCGCTCTGTAGTCCACAGATTGATCCAGCTTCACTACGGAGCTCAAATGTCTCAGTATATGTTCTTCAGGCTAAAACACGGTAGTGAAAACTGAGCTTCTGAGAGGTGGTTTTGTGGGTTTAATTCATTTTTCTTCAATGTTCCGTTTATCATTGTTACTCTTTCTCCCCTCTTATTGAGTATCTTCCAGTCCTCTCCTCCATCATGTCACCTTCTTCTAAACAA
Source organism: Gymnodraco acuticeps (assembly GCF_902827175.1). Classification (NCBI taxonomy): domain Eukaryota; kingdom Metazoa; phylum Chordata; class Actinopteri; order Perciformes; family Bathydraconidae; genus Gymnodraco; species Gymnodraco acuticeps. Next base: position 121,277 of record NW_022990511.1, read on the forward strand.
TGCCTCCGCTTGCTCCTCGTTTTCCCGCTCCTTCAGCTGAATTCTCCTTCCACCCTTCTCCCACCCCTGATCGACAGAAGGACATTGATCGGGAAGAGATGGGTCTGTCTGATAATGAGACTCAGAAACAATGAGAAAAAGGGGATGGAGAACTAGGGGGATGAAGATAGATTGGGAGAAAAAGCGGATTAGAGGAGGGGGATGGCTGGCAGTGTTTTGCTCTGACATGGTTTGCTAACTTTGGCAGGGCTAGATGACTATTTCTCCGCTGGCTTTCAAACTGGAATTCACTGGGGGTATCAAAGAAAGCATCCGATCCATATCGTGAATACCACACGTTCACTCACACAAAGTATACTTTCAAAAAGCGAATCTGCTTGTGTACACACACTCATACAAAAGAAAATAAACCCAAAGGATTTACTGGAGCATGTGTGTGTGATTTCTGTGTGTGTGGTTCATTTCATGTTACTTTGCCAATTACAGATAACATGAACCTGTATTCTGCCAGTGTTCAATGATATACATTCTCACTTTCCCAGATTCTTTTCCCTGTACAATTTTTATTTATTTCCCTATTTTCTTTCTCTTCTCTTTCTATATGTCCGTTGCCTATATAAGACCAGCTGTATGCTTTAATCGTATTTGCCAGGTAGAACACATTCTTAGTTTAAATGACTAATTTCTCTTTCTCAGATTTATTCTGTTAGCGATATGACGCTTCCTGTGTTTTTCTTTAATATTTAAATGTATTTCCCCGGGTAATTTATTTCCCTATTTTTACACTCTCCATCTTCCTCCCTGTATGCCTATCTTAAGATACATTTTATGCCTTAATTTTATTTACCAGGTAGGATAAATAACTTTTTCAAGGGACTGAAAGTTTGAGTGACAGCCTTTTCAACACAGAACAGACATGTAAACAATTGTTTTCGCAGTGGCTCCAGCATCTATTGTTGGGACGAATGCAAAGCAGTGGAATAATATCAACTATGTATTTGTCTCTTTGACTGTACCTGCCTCATTGTGGATATCAATTCTGTTTTTTTTACCTGGAATGCTTACAACTCAAACCTTATCTTCTACCCTACTCTCCCTATACCTGCATCTACATCCTTCCTACTTCTTTTAATTCTGTCTTTCCGTTTCTGTCACCCAGCCCGATGAGCTGACCAATGTCCTGGAGATCTGCAACATTGTGTTCACCAGCATGTTCACCCTGGAGATGATCCTGAAGCTGACTGCTTTTGGCTTCTTTGAGTACCTGAGGAACCCCTATAACATATTTGATGGCATCATCGTCATCATCAGGTCTGCACACTACAACATTTATTTTCTGATTGTCAAGTTAGGTTGTCACTCTGTCAAGAAGTTGAGGTGGAATAATCACAAAATCCAGAGCCTTGAATTAACAGCTTCAAATCCCTTCAATGTAAATTCATTAAAGCTTCGGTCCAAACATGTAATGGTTGTCCAGCTGCTGTACATCTAATTAACTTTGAGACATCATTTAATCTCCAGAAAACCAATCAGATATGTCCTTAAACAAAGTGCATACATTCCCCATGGCGCTTTTCTTTAAACTACACTACTCATTTTGTGGCAAATGTTTAATATAGGAAGTGTTGAAGCAGAATGGGGGTAATAAATGTAAAATGCAGGAGTATTCCTCACAAGTACGGATTATACACTTTTATTGGTATTTTGTGATTTTATGTTGTATTATCTCTTTTGGTCTACCCTATTTCTATTGATTTGTAGTTCCTTTTTATTTCCACATTCCCCAATTATAATAAAAATGTATCCACACATCTTGACATTTTGATCACATCTTCTCAATCTGCCTCTCTGTCCTACACACATCCCCCCAATGCGTCGCCTGCAGTGTGTGTGAGATCATCGGCCAGGCAGACGGCGGGCTGTCAGTGCTGAGGACCTTCAGGCTGCTGAGGGTCATTAAGCTGGTGAGGTTCATGCCGGCGCTCAGACGGCAGCTGGTGGTGCTGATGAAGACCATGGACAACGTGGCCACTTTCTGTATGCTGCTTATGCTCTTCATCTTCATCTTCAGGTAACAGAGGTGGACACACCATTTTCTCAATGTGAGAGAAGGCGGGAAAGGTTAAACAAGAGAAATGGAGTAGGAGAACAGAGATTAGTGATGTGTGTGTGTGTATGTATATACACATAATGTACTGTATCGAGAGTATTTGTTCACTGCGCACTGCTTTGCCCGCTTAACATAGCTTGTTTTGTTGCCACAAAAATTAAATCTGTGAAAGCGTATCAGCATATTGAGACAAAATACGATATCTGATCGTGGTGCAGGCAGACATAGCCATAGGCCTAAACACAGTTTGTGCAAAATAATAGGATTAACTTCTAATTATTGGAGTTCCAGCTCGTTTTTTAACCAAACCTTATCTCAGCTCTGTCAATGCTTTTCTCTTTGACCTGTCTCCGTCTCCAGGATTACTTGCCTTGAAAGTTATGAGTACCTTAACTTGTTTTTCTGTCTGTCACCAGTGTATTTGACTACATTCAACTTTAACTACATTTTCTTTAACAGGCCATAAGCCAGTGAGCAAAGGTGACAGTAAACCATAACTACAAACGGCTCACTGATAAAGTGGTTTAATTTCAAATAGATGTCAATATCTTTAGTTTTGACTGTAATCATAAGCAAGAATTATTTTGTACAATAATTTGGTAAATTACATCAATTTTCAGTCTTAAATGGAAGTTGTTCAAAATGATTAAATGTCACAATTAAAAATACATGTTTTTACTTTCTACCATTGAATAATTTGATGCAGATGCAAAAAAGTATCCTATACCTAAACACTTCTAATATCTCCTATTTTTAACAGTACACACACACACACACACACACACACGCACACACACGCACACGCACACGCACACACACACGCACACACACACACACACACACACACACACACACACACACACACACACACACACACACACATTTCCTGGAGACTTATCCTAACCTTAACCATAACCAACACATGCCTAACCCTTAACCTTACCCTAACCCTAAACCTAACCAAGTCTTCACCCTAAAATTAATGATTCCCCTCATGGGACCTCCATTTTGTCCCCATAAGGGAGGCGAGTCCCCACACGTGACTGTGTAAACAGATTTAGGTCCCCACAAGTATAGTAATGCTAGGCCACACACACACACACACACACACACACACACACACACACACACACACACACACACACACACACGCAATCCACAATGTTAACTGATAACGAAGATAGTGTTAACAGAATTGTTGTTATTTTAATCATTTTCATAATTGCAGTAAATTCACTAATATTAACATAATAAATATTAAACTGCAGCATAATGACCCTAAATCTGCTTGTGTGTGCTATTTGTGTGTGATCTCATACAGTATGTGTGTGTGAATACGTGCTAACCTGCTTCCTTCACAGCAGTCCAGAATAAGTGTGCCAAGGCAGATGGCATCAGAGCTCTTTAGCCAGCTAACCTGAGCACGTGGCATTTTGCCTATATGGTCCAGCCACTCTGGCTTTTAGTGAGCAGTTAATGTAAAGTACCACTCAGCTACACTTTAAGACCTTGCATAAACCCATAAAGAAAGCAGCGATGAATTAGAGAATGCATTGTTTGAGTTTCTCAACCTTGTGATGAAAGCAAACAGATGGATGCAACTACACAAATAAGCAGGGGGGAAAACAGAGAGAGAACTGAAGAAAAGAGCTTTGAATGCAACCGAGAAAGAAGATTGTAGTAGGTTTACAATATGTTCCCGTACAGTATGTCTGTTCATTTCATTTAAAAGCATGTGTATGAGACAACGTTTTTGTTTTTAATGTAACATGTACCAAACTGTAACGCGTGATTCCTCACATTGTCTGCATGTGTCATAAACACAGGACCCCTACATTTAAGTATATACTGTCCCCTTGTACTCCTTTTAATTGGTTGATTCCTTGTTGTGTTGCAGTATCCTGGGGATGCATATCTTTGGCTGTAAGTTCAGTCTGAAGACGGAGGCAGGAGACACCGTGCCTGACAGGAAGAACTTTGACTCCCTGCTCTGGGCCATCGTCACTGTCTTCCAGGTACCAATGGGTTCTCACACAAAAACGTTGTCCTGCAACTTAATAACATTTGGTTGAACATGTGCTTACCTGCGGTCGTATACACTTTTGTGTGTGGGTATATAGTAATAAATGATGTTTATTTCCTGTAGATTCTGACTCAGGAGGACTGGAACATGGTGCTTTACAATGGGATGGCATCCACCTCGCCCTGTGCTGCTCTCTACTTCGTAGCTCTGATGACTTTTGGAAATTATGTGCTCTTCAATTTACTGGTTGCCATCCTGGTGGAGGGTTTTCAGGCTGAGGTGAGACATTGTTGTTGTTTTTGTTATTTGAAAAGGGTCAAGGTACATTAATCATTATTCAAACAAATGCAAGTTGAGCCAACTTAGCTTGAAGGCTGGTTTTCAGTGATTACAAGAAAACGTGGCTAGCTTTCTAACCGGCTTTGTAACATTGCAATGTAGGCTGAATGTTTAAATGAAACGAGTGCAAAACAGCTTTGCAATAGTCTTGCCGCCCGGTGATGCTGTAACAAAGCCTTTTACCCTTTAACAAAAACAATGTGATACAGGGAAAGCGAGCCTAATATGTCCTATATTTTTTTCGTTCTTTTGCTAAAAGACGTTACTGAATGTGTTCAAATATGTCATATGTCAACCCAGTCTGCCCCTTTTTTTCGTGTTGCACAGCACGATTTTAAAAGCAATGTATTTCTACTGCCTGCAGCACGTCTTTTTCTCCGGTCGGGTCGAGGAAGACCGGAAGCTGTGTGGTTCATAAAAACATGTTCTTACTCAATATCAAGCCACAGTTATTGCTTTTATTTGAAATCGTATAATTTCAGACTTTTGTTGCCGTCTGTGAGGAAAATAAATGGGGCTCAGAGCCTCAGGATACTGAAATCTGTATTTTTTAAATCTTTTTTTCCTTCTAATTTGTTATTCTTTTCAAAATAACACACTGTTATTTATTCACCAATAACACACAATTATCCTTGCTTTTATTTATTGGTTGAATTCCATAATCTCGGGCTTTTTTGGCGTCCGTCAGGAACTGCATTTCAAAATAAAAATAACCGGAAACAGACGTAGGCATTTCGAGCGATTACCCAAGATCCTCAGCTATGGTTTTAAGCTTGCTTATTGGATGTTTTAGCCGCAATGCATGCTGGGATTTGGTGTTTATATGATATGAAATCCGGAAAACATTTTAAAAGAACAAAAATAATACTTAATTCCGAGCGCTCTTGCTTTTCTCTTTGAAAGTCATCACATAACGGCATTGTAATACACGGTTCGGCTGCATTGTATATTACAGATCTGCCGTAGTTCTTTATTCTTTAGTTCCCTGATGAGAAGACCTTTGGAAAAACTGAGAAAATGCCGCCGAAACTGAATACTTGACGTGGATCATAAATATATTCAACAACTAAACAACATCTTCAATTTCTCTTCACACAATACGTCTCCTTGCAGAATCAACACTAATTCGGCTGACTTTTACATTTGATCTAATTCACAGATAGGTTATATTTACACCATAACGGTGCACAGCTGATATAAAAGGACTGTAGTTTTTAAAGATATTACTGATTTTCTTTGAATGTAAGAATGTAAATACTGAGTCTGAAATAGTATAGCAATATGCTGTAAAATTATGTGAAAGTATGCATAAAACTACACATCTTCAGATGTTGTACGAAAACACAAGTGTCCTACACTAATAATACAAAGTTATTATGGCTGTGTGTACCTTGTGTGCACCTCCTAGTGGTTAAAGCACGTTATTGAATTATTGTGTTTTATTTGATTAAAAAAATATTAAGAGTACATACTTTCATAGGGGGAAAAGTAGAAGATACTATAAGTGATCTCTACAATAAAACAGTTTAGTGCAGAATGTACAAAGATATTAATAGGAGGAGGTGCAAAACAGAAAAACGAATTAACCTTTATTTAAACATTAAATAACAGATTAAGGTCTTCTTTTAAATAAGAAAAAAACGTTGGGGGTATCTATCTACAGATAAATATTAAGCCTGACAAAGTACTTAACGTCTAATATATTGCTTTCCTGCAATGTTAACTATGTTGAAGCACTTATTTTAACTGATATTATACACATTAATTATACTCTTATGTAGATAGAATAAGAAATGTGCAGAATATGACAGTTTAATGGTGGAGGTTCACACATATTGATAGATGTCTTGTAATGCACTGTTGAGGAACCTGTGACCCAAGTGTTTCATTCATTGCATAACTACACCGTAGTTGTGTATATGATATGTCAATAAACCTTTGAAAAACTTGAAAGGGATGTGCAAAATAGCCATAATATACAGTCTTTAATTAACTATTAGTAGAGAATAACGAGTAATGAATATACGTTATTACTCGTTTCCATTCATGTCAATTGCAGATACATGTTTAGTCTTCTCAAGCACCAACTATCAAATATCTCTCCTGATTGTTGGCACTTGACAATCACCTTACCTGAATTTTACTCAGGTGTAACTAAAGTCTGATTTAAGGGTTGTTTATATTTCACATAATTAATCAGAATCTGCAAAGTAACTCAAATAAATGCAGTGGAGTAAAAATACCAGGTTAACCTCTGAATTGTAGTAGAATTACAAAGTAACAATGAGCTGTCATGTGGGTATTAATGCTGCGCATTATGGACACAAGCGATTTTCACCCATTTATTAATTATATGTTTTACATTTGATAACATCAATGTGTTTAATACTGGCAACTTCTAATTGTGGGAAAAACGAAAACGTTCAGTAGAGACGTCCCATAGAACATTTTGCGAAACACAATAGCCAGCATGTGTAGTTCTGGGGGGGGCGTTCGATTCCAGTTTTGGTCTGGTGTGGTTTCATTCCATTTCACACAGCTGTTTGACGCTATGCGTAACCTTACGGGGACTGTAGTCCTAAACGATAGCTGGGGATTATGGGTAGTGTAGTGTCTTCGGCCATCCTAAACTCAGAAACGTTGACAATCGCAATGATGCTCGAAATGTCTCTTATAGGCCTACGTCTGTTTCCGGTTATTTTTATTTTGAAAATCAGTTCCTGACGGACGCCAAAAAAGCCCGAGATTATGGAATTAAACCAATAAATAAAAGCAAGGATAATTGTGTGTTATTGGTGAGTAAATAACAGTGTGTTATTTTGAAAAGAATAACGAATTAGAAGGAAAAAAATATTTAAAAATACAGATTTCCGTATTCTGAGGCTCTGAGCCCCATTTATTTTCCTCACAGACATTACATTACATTACATTGCATTTAGCTGACGCTTTTGTCCAAAGCGACTTACAATAAGTACATTCGACCAGGAAGACACAACCTTGAAGAAAACAGAATCATATAAATACATCAGGTTTCATAGAGCCAAACATTTCAAGTGCTACTCAACTGGCTTTAGGTAAGCCAGTCCTTTATTAGTATAAAAGTGCTTCGTTAATAGTTCTAACGCTCGAAGTGGAGTCGAAAGAGATGAGTTTTCAGTTTGCGCCGGAAGATGTGCAAGCTATCTGCCGTCCTGATGTCAATGGGGAGCTCATTCCACCATCTTGGAGCCAGGATAGCAAACCCACGTGTTTTTGCCGATGGGAACTTGGGTCCCCCTCGCAGCGAGGGTGCAACGAGTCGTTTGGCTGATGCAGAGCGTAGTGCACGCGCTCGGGTGTACGGTTTAACCATGTCCTGGATGTAGGAAGGGCCAGATCCATTCGCAGCATGGTAAGCAAGCAACAGACGGCAACAAAAGTCCGAAATTATACGATTTCAAATAAAAGCAATAATTGTGGCTTGATATTGAGTAAGAACATGTTTTTATGAACCACACAGCTTCCGGTCTCCCACGACCCGACCGGAGAAAAAGACGTGCTGCAGGCAGTAGAAATACATTGCTTTCAAAATCGTGCTGTGCAACACGAAAAAAAGGGGCAAATCGTGTTGGTGAACACGAATCAATAGATTAAAAATCGTGTTGGTGAACACGAAATGCCGTGAGACTGGGTTGCATATGTTGTGTTATTCAACTGGTGGCTTGAAACATGTTCTTTGTTTTGCACAATTTAAGGAATGACTTCATGCATATTGAGAAAGCAAGTATATATTTGTCGTTATCCTGTATACATACTTGATTAACGGTATATATATATATATCCATCCATCCATCTTCTCCCGCTTATCCGTGGTCGGGTCGCGGGGGTAGCAGTTCCAGCAGAGAGCCCCAAACTTTCTTTTCCCTGGCGACATCAACCAGCTCTGACTGGGGGATCCCAAGGCGCTCCCAGGCCAGCGAAGAGATATAATCCCTCCACCTGGTCCTAGGTCTACCCCTTGGTCTCTTCCCAGCTGGACGTGCCTGGAACACCTCCCTAGGGAGGCGCCCAGGTGGCATTCTAACTAGGTGCCCGAACCACCTCAACTGGCTCCTTTCGACGCGAAGGAGGAGCGGCTCAACTCCGAGTCCCTCCCTGATGACCGAACTTCTCACCTTATCCCTAAGGGAGACACCAGCCACCCTGCGGAGAAAACCCATCTCGGCCGCTTGTATCCGCGATCTCGTTCTTTCGGTCATGAATATATATATATATATATATATATATATATATATATATATTCATGACCGAAAGAACGAGATATATATATATATATATATATATATATATATAAGCATTTCCTCCAATCCAACAATAAATTAGGAATATGATTGGTTGAATACTGAGCCTCCGTACAACTTCTCTTCATACATTTGTGTTTTAGAGCTAGATTTGATGAGTGAGAATAGGTAGACTTGGGAGTAAATAGCTCTTCAATTAGTTGGTAATAAGAAAGGGGCAAGTTGTCATTTAAATAAGTTTGTGATTTATCTCTTCCACTCACTTCTCCCTAATCTTCTCTCATGTCTCCTCTTCCTTTCTGTGCCCTCCCATCCCTCTTCATTTCTTCTTCGATGTCTTTAACTCTCTCATCAATGTATTTGATCCCACTTTCCTCGATACAGGGTGATGCAAACCGCTCTTTCTCGGACGACGACAGGTCTTCCTGTAATTTTGAGGAGAATGATAAGCAGAAAGACTCTCTTCATCTCTCAGGTATTAAATGCCTCCAGGAGCTTTACAGCATTTATTTTCTACTGACCTACACAGAATATATGACCTATTTTACATTAAATGTGAACTTTAAACTTGTATTAGAAGAGATCATTTTTGCATTAGATCAGATTTCAGTTCCCTTGCTCCTAGAATTATTATTTCACGTCTTTGCCTACTTCAGTCTGACTGCTAAAAGAGGTACCATCATATATGTGCTTCAATGTCGTGGTGTAACCAATCCCCCAGGCATTCAGCAAATCCAAAAAGCTATCAGCTGCTTTATTGTGCCTTGGGCTTTAAAACCGTAGCCTGTCATCCAATTTCCACAACACATATTGCTAACCATCTTTTTCCTGTCTGAAATGTAAGCTGCACAAGCTTTAAATAATGCATGCCTGATGCCACGTCTCCATCCACTCCTCTCCCCTCGTCTCCCTGTAGGCATAACAAAAGTGAACCCACCAAGAATAAGCCACTGAACCATGCTCCATAGAATAGCATTTAGCAGCACATTAGAGAGGCCTCTGCTGATGTCTGATCACAGCTCCCCTGACTCCCACTGTGCCTTTTTAAATGTACCTGAAGAAAGAGAAACACACGTTTGGAATGACAATGGTTCCTGGAGACCTATATTACACAAAGATATGTTTGAAAACAGACAAACCACTGGCAGAGATGTCTCTCTTCCATCATTACGAGCTCCTCTCTGGCTCCTCCAAGGTGATTTAGTGTAAATGAAACCTTCCTCTGCCTCTCTGTGCTGGCTATAACTTTGTTTAAGGACATTTATGTTGTAAAGTGATGGAACGTGCCATCTTTCCCCTTTCTTTACTCCATTCTCCTTCCTTCCCACAGACCCAAAGATCTGTACGCTGACTCCTAACGGGCACCTTGACTTGTCCCATGGTCTGTTTCCGGGAGAGAGGTTGACTTTCGCTCTGGACTCCAGGAAGAACAGTGTTAATTCTCTTGGTAGGGCCAACTTGGAGCAGAGGGCTTTGGTAAGTGGACTGTTGACTGCCATTGTGTTTTTATTTGGCTGAAACATAGTTGAGGGAATATTATAGGTTATGTCTCTTACGAGAATCATTTGCTGCTACAATATAATTACTGCTATGGACGTTATCTTTTAGGATTGGTTGGTGTATCTTTTTCCAGCGTGATTTCTGAAAATACTGCCCCTTTTTTATGAAACTTGGTGAAAGGATGGAGCATGGGCCAAATAAAAACCCATTAGATGTTTGAGCGTCCTGCCCTGCTCTTTCCGGGTCCCCTCCTAGTTCTGTGACTTGTTCTCGTCTTTCTCAGAATTACAGGACATGGAACAAACTCACTCTCTCTCTTTTTGTAGTTTTCAGGTCGAAGTTACCACAACTGGGGTCGCCCGTGTGCCCCCCACCCTCAGGCCTTGTGGGCCCGTCGCTCCAGCTGGAACAGCCTGGGAGGATGCCGGCCTTTCTCCTCCTCGTCTCCCTCCACTAGTCCGGCCATCACCACCACCTCTGCACGGCCCTTCTATGGCTACGGCCTGGGGGGTCTTGGCGGCGTGGTTGGAGGGAGTCTTCGTATCCGGGGTCCTCGTGCCTCCTCGTCCCCGCGGCGCCACCTCCACCATGTCCTCCAAGATGAGGAGGAGTCTCTCATATCTCCTCCCCCTATTCCTCTTCACTCCCTGCACCTTCCTCACCCTATGCTCCCGGGACACTTTGTACCCAGGAGGGACCGCAGGGCCCTTTCGCTAGAGCTGCCCCACCTGCTGCAGGTGCCAGGACCCCCGCACCCTCCACTGCCGCCACACCACCCTCTGCCCCCCTTGACGCTCCACGCTCAACACAGGAAGAAGAGCTTCTCTGGGGGGATGGTTATCAGTGGAGGCGGTGGCAGTGGACACGACAGTCTGGGGGGCTTAGTAGGGGTTCACCAAGATTGTAATGGGAAGACCCCTCTTTCTCAGCTTCTGCAGCCCCCCCACAGACACCACACTGAGCATGCTGGAGGGGTGAACCCCCAGAGCCAGCTGATGTCTGAAGTCTTCCCCCAGGTTAACACACGCAGCAAGGACCGGGAGGACCTGGATGATGACATTGAATATGTAAGTTACCCGAATAGTGCGTGTGGCAGGGAATTAAATGTTAATAGCATAAGGAAAAGCCTGGTGAGTAAGTGGAGCAAGGTTATGCAATCTTACAACATTCCTATAATACACAAAGTCCACAGATATAAGTATCCCTAAGATGGTGTGTGAGTAACGGCATCCAAAAAGAACAAAGACAAGAATCTAGTCTTGTGCTTCTCAATAAATGAACCATTAGCTTTGGTGTTAAAGTATAAGATCTTACACACACGGTAATCTCTCGCTCTCTTGTGTAGGATTTTCGAGTACTTTGTATAAAGCCTGCACTCCTCATCACCTGGGCCTCGTGGGACTCCTATTGCTTTCATTGTAAACAAGTCTGGGTATGAGAGAAACAAGGTTAATTAGAAAGGACTATTTAGACAGCGGGGGGGAGAGCTATACAGATGGTAATGTTGGAAGATGCTCCGAGCTGTTGTTATAGAAGTGTTTCACTTTCGTAAATAATTTAAATAATGGGTCTTAATGGGTAGTGTCTTCTCTCAATGTTGTTTGTCTTTGTGTGTTAGCTTTTGGATTTACATTGATTAAGCTATATTGGCTCTGCCATGATGTGAGGTGTTATGTTTGCGTTTTGCAGAGCTTGTGTTTCCGCGTCGAGAAGATGTTAGAAGCGTACAAACCGGACTGGTGTGAGTCCAGAGAGGAATGGTCTGTATTCCTGTTCTCTCCACGGAACAGGTGAGTCACTTTAATCCAATCTTTCTTTATCCTTTAGCCTCTCCCACTCCCCCCTCCCTCCCTACCATACGTCGACAATTGTCTTTTTAGGGAGGCAGCAAATCAGCAGTATATCCCCCATATAACTTGGGAACGTGAACATTATTTGAGGTGCAGCTTAACACTGTTTGTCAAGAGTTGCTGTTCATAAATCTGTGTATCTGTGTTTTGGTCGCTTATTCAAAGAAATGTGATATTTCTGAGTAGAGATTAAAATATTATGATCGAAGTATCTGACTGCCATTCTCAGGCTATATTATTTATTGTTAGGTATTGGGTTGATTCCATGATGTTATACAGATTTGGTAAAAGATTCAACCATTCTTGAAAACTTGAGAATTTTTTGAATAATGTCAAGAATCCCACAAAAAACACCAAGACCTAAAAAAACAGCACCAGTAGAGCTGGTATTAAAACAGCTCTAGTTTGTGTCTGTAAAGTAAACAGCTTATTGTCTAGAGAGAGAGGTCAAGTTTAAAAAAAGCACTTTGAATTGTCGCGTACAGAAAAGTGCTATATAAATAAACTTGCCTTGCCTTGCCTCACTACAATGAAGTGGTTACTGTTGTGGAAATAATTATCATAAGACGCCAATTAGTAACATACAGGACAAACCTTGATGTCTGTTTACCTTCTTTAAGGACACAGGCTGCTTAGCCAATAATGTTATTGTTCCCATTCTGTGACCGGTCAATACTGGGATACAGATGGTCTGTGTTGTGGGTACACTGGGACACTTCCTTCTCTGTATTTGTGGACTCCAAGGTAAAATCTTCGAGGTCATAAGTGTCCGAGGCAAGTAGCTCTGTGTTCCCACACTGTTTAGGCTATCTTCTCAAATATGTTGTTTACTCTCTGCGAAACCAGTTAGATGGGCTGGCAAGAGAGAGGCTCTCCAGAATTGACGTGGCAACTCTACCGTGAAGTCAGAACCTCTGACTCTTGGACTTGTGATGTGAATCCTCCGGCCGTTAACTCCAAATAAACCATCATGTGTTTGACATCAAAGCTACTGCTCTTCCCGTGTCTCCTTCCTGAGTCGGTGACTCCCACTGCATAGCTACACAGAAGTTTCCTCTACAGTTACTATGGGGACTAGAATAATCATGAATGTAATTTTGCTCATTGAATCTGAAAAGACTCTCAGCTTTCCATTCATACCCAATTTATACAATTATGACTGTTTAGGGACCCCAGTATCCAGAGACCTTTTATACATGTATACTATGTGACTGCCATTCTCAGGCTATATTATTTATTGTAAGTTATTCGGTTGATTCCAAAACTTGAGAATTTATTTTGAACGTGTCAAGAATACTTAATGCAAAAAACTGCACTTTGGAGCATTATTAAACGTCTTTCTGTCAAGCTAGTATGATTTGGTTCTAATGGGTGCCCTAGGTTATCTTGTTTTATATTACACCAGTATATTTACTCTAGCTTTAAATCTGAGCCAGCTATAGCCTCTGAAAGACTGTTGGCAGAAGAAGCTGCCATCTAGAGAGACTTGAAGAGGCTAATGAAAACGGTTGTACACACTGCATTTAGTGATTGTCTGCGTCAAGTGTGTGTTGACCCAACATACAGGCTGGTTTTAAGCCAAAGTGTGAACAGCCTGTAATACAATCATTATTATCTAGCCACAGGCTCATCAAAACAATATCAAGGATGGGTGGGCAGATTCCTTTCCCGCCTCATCGATAGGAAGGCCGGGTTGCCAAGCTTCCACAGAGTAGACTACATTCCACAATTGATCGACACCCTTGTAAAAAAAACTGTCATATTTCCTACCATCTCCCCTCCTGTTCGAGAGCAAGAAACAGACCCCGGGGGGGATATGGTACATTAAATACCATGGTCAATTCATTAAATTCTGCATTAACTTGTTGTGATGTTGTGTTACTGTCTGCAGTTTGGATGGAAACAGTTTTAATAAAAGCCATTTAAATGTTTGTTCCAACATACAATAACTTTTCTATTTAATTCATTCTGTATCTTTTCGTCGGTTCCAATCAACACAGCAAAGATATTTAATTGCTTCTTGGCAGAACGCAGCGTCAAATGTTAAAAAAATTCATGTTCAGTATCTCTTTCTCTCCCTTTCTCCTCGATTATCTCTCTCTTCTGTTCTCCCAGCAGAGCTCTGTTCTCAGGAGTGTGGTGCTTCTGAGAGTGTTGTTAATTTAATTTGTTTTGAATTAGTAGCGATGTAAACAGGGGCTGAATGAGGCTATTTACTCAACAAGATGTAAGAGCGCTCCCATTCACTGTCAGGGGACTCGGCTCCCATTCTCATTGGATGGAGATTGTGTTTTGACAGAGTGTGGCCTTACGTTAATGTATTGTCACCCCTAATTGTGTCTGTTAATTGTTGACTTAAATTGCATTTTATATGTGTGGGTTAAACTTTTCGGTTTCCTTTGTTTCTTCCTTTCTTCGACTTCAACACATTCCTCCTCTTCTCTCCTATCCTCTCTCCTCCTCTCCTCTCCTCTCTTCTCTCCTCTCTTCTCTCCTCTCCTCTCTCCTCTCTATCTCCTCTCCTCCTCTCCTCTCCTCTCCTCTCTTCTCCTCTCCTCTCCTCTCCTCTCCTCTCCTCTCTTCTCTTCTCCTCTCCTCTCCTCTCTGCTCCTCTCCTATCATCTCTCCTCTCTTCTCTCCTCTCCTCTCTCCTCTCTTATCTCCTTTCCTCTCCTCTCCTCTCCTCTCTCCTCTCTTATCTCCTCTCCTATCTTCTCCTCTCCTCTCCTTCTACTCCAGGTTCAGACAGATATGCCAGTCCATTGTCGCCCATAAGCTGTTTGACTATGTGGTGTTGGCCTTCATCTTCTCCAACTGCATCACAGTAGCTCTGGAGAGGCCTAAGATACTTCAGGGCAGCTTGGTAAATCCATCTGAAAAGTGTGTCTGTGCATGTGTGTCTAGAAGCTGTTGAGCTAGCCCTGGTTATTCTCTGGAGATAAACTCCATTTTATTATCTTAAAGGTGCAGAAAGTAACATTTAACAACCCCCAATTGCCCCATCTCATCTTTCTGACAACCTCTCTCATCCCCCTCCAGGAAAGAGTCTTCCTCACCATCTCCAACTACGTCTTTACTGCCATATTTGTGACCGAGATGACACTCAAGGTAACATTTTACAACCTGTCTCTGTATTTCTTCCAATGAGTCCTGGGTGTAGTTTAGAGGCGTCTTCTTTTGGTCTCTCACTGAATTGACTTTGCTTCAGTGCTCCCACAGCCCAACCCCTTCCCCGCTCCTTCTTTCCTTGCAATCCCCCCGTTCCTTTGGAGAATAGAGCAATCAAGCATTGTCATGAATTAGCAGCTAGGCTTTTTTGTATGGATGCAATACTTCTCCAGCACTCCCCCACACTCTCTCCATCCTCCTGTCCTCGCAGATGTTGACAGCTTCTTTATAAAGTTTGTGTTCCAACCTCCTTAGGGTCCCTCTGTTCTCTTCAGTCTTTTTTTTTCTTCCTGATCTTCCCGCAACCCTTCTGTCTTTTATATTCTCTCCCTCCCTCCGTTTGCCACTGTCTCTGTTTTCTCTGTGAAAGACTTTGGCACAAGTGGGCCATCAATTATGCACTCCCACAATCAATTATTAACCAATCACAGACCGTCAAAAAGCCACAGGGTTGTCAGCCCCCTGGCCGAGCCCTCCTCTGTCTGTCTGTCTGCGCCTCTCGTATCTCAGTAATGTGTGTTGCTGTGCGATTGTTTGTGTAGCATTAATCTCTCGGTACGACTCCTCCACTGAGGTTAGTGCTGCGTACAAGCTGCAGCCACATAAAAAGCTCAGCAGGGTTCATGATGTGTCAGCATGTTGCAAAACTTTTACAAGTGTTATTTTATGAGGCAGCTTCAGACACAAAGTAGCACTCTATTTATTGGAGTTCTACGACTAAGCAATGCTATGTCCGCATTATCGCTAAACTTTAACAATAATATATATTCAGAATTGTGAACACAACACATGCTTAGACATTTTGTACATTCAGTGTACATTTCGGCATTCAGCCCTAACATGTTTGCCACGCATTGATCTTTCCACCATCTTGATATGTTTGCATGCTAACCCCCACCGAGCCTCTGGGGCTTTACTAGACACTCGGCAAACAGATTCAAATGTCAGTTTCAGATTCTTGATGCTCCCACTGCTGCATAGGAAAATACCAGATTCAGCTGTGTGCATATGTATTACAATGCCTGCATAACATCAATATCACGCTCTCAAAGTCACAGAGGAGTAACGTACCATTGTCTGTCAAGTGGTGTTACTATAAAATGTTAACAAGCAAGCTTAAAGGCATTGGGACGTAAACACTGCAACACATATCACTGAACCAATGGATAGAACAACATAGATGGTGGTATTGTGGACACGCTATTGTGTGTAAATTGCATAACCATAGGTACCATTTTCCTAGAGTCTTCTTTTTTTCTAATTAATCTAATTTTCATTTTAGGAGTGTATTTGCGCATATTGTATGTGTCCATGTGTTTGGCAGATATAGTGTGTGTGTGTGTGTGTGTGTGTGTGTGTGTGTGTGTGTGTGTGTGTGTGTGTGTGTGTGTGTGTGTGTGTGTGTGTGTGTGTGTGTGTGTGTGTGTGTGTGTGTGTGTGTGTGTGTGTGTGTGTGTGTGTGTGTGTGTGTGTGTGTGTGTGTGTGTGTGTGTGTGTGTGTGTGTGTGTGTGTGTGTGTGTGTGTGTGTGTGTGTGTGTGTGTGTGTGTGTGTGTGTGTGTGTTACAGAGCTGAACAAGAAACCGACAGTCCATGTTCTTATATTCAGCCATACCTAACGTTCTCTCTTCAGGTGGTCTCCATGGGTCTGTATGTAGGGGATCATTCTTACCTGCGGAGCAGCTGGAACGTTCTGGATGGCTTCCTGGTTTTTGTGTCTTTGATTGACATTGTGGTTTCCATGGCGGGCGGGGCCAAGATCCTGGGTGTGCTCAGAGTGCTCAGGCTGCTAAGAACACTGCGTCCCCTCAGGTACAAATAATAATGAATAAGCAGTTTGCATCTGCTGATTTATAACGTTTTTTATGGTATGGTTTTTATGGACAGCTTAGTCCTTAATGAATCAAGATGTTTTTCCCACAACAAAATGACAGAAAAGCAATTATCTGTGCTGAAACAGATCACAAACAACATTTCTAAAGTTATTTAATAATCTCCACAGCAGACTGAAATGCAACAGTAATTAATCATTGATGTACTCTTCAAAAAATATGTTTGCTCTCCCATGAATAGTGCCGACGTTGAGCTAATTTGTTGAATTCTAACGCTATTAAATGAATACATTTAATTAGTTGGTTAATCTTATTCTCCTCTTACCGCTCTCCCCTCCTCAGAGTGATCAGCAGAGCTCCAGGTCTGAAGCTGGTGGTGGAGACCCTCATCACCTCCCTCAAACCCATCGGCAACATTGTCCTCATCTGTTGTGCATTCTTCATCATCTTTGGCATTCTTGGGGTCCAGGTAGGACAAAATGGCAGCTTTTATCTAATAATATGTAATCAAATGTATTATAAGTAAGGACATTGCTGAACTAGTCCAGGTGTATTTGTGTGTTTTCTACCCATTACTGTGAGTGTCTTTTATCATCTTAGCTTTGAGTGCACACATGCATTCCTGCCTAAAGTAAATCTCATTGTCACCCTGCTTCCTTTTCATCATAGCATCACTTTTTGTGCTGGTGCAATCTTTGACCGGCTCATTATTTCACTCAGGAGCTCCCTTTCATCTCATCACAGGAGCCTCTTAAAGCTTATTTTTCATGTGCAGTCAGACAGCATCAAAAGCGTGGTTTCATTTCTCTTCTTCTGACAGCTGTTTAAAGGCAAGTTCTTTTACTGCTTTGGCCCCGACGTCAAAAACATCACCAACAAGTCCGACTGTATGCTAGCCAACTACAAGTGGGTCCACCACAAGTACAACTTTGACAACCTGGGGCAGGTTTGTGTGACATTTCTGTTTATGCTGTGCAACAGGAAATAAGAAACAGGAAAGAAAATTGTCCATAAAATAATGATAAGAGTCTCCCTTTCTTTTCCTTTCCCTGCTGTTGTCCAGGCTCTGATGTCCCTGTTTGTGCTGGCCTCAAAGGACGGCTGGGTCAACATCATGTATCACGGCCTGGATGCTGTGGCTGTGGACCAACAGGTGCCCCATTTACATTTATATATACGTATATATCCATTTCTTGCACAATAATATCTTGCATTATATTTGTTATTTCCACATGTATATTTTCCACATGTATATATATATATTTTTACATTTTGTATGCTATTTATTTCTATTTCAGAAATATTTTGGACTGTTTATTTATAGTGTCTTAAGTCAAAAGTCAAAGTCAACTTTAATGTCAATCTTACATAGTTTGTGTTTACAGACAGAGAGATCAAAATGATGTTTCCAACAATCCCGAATATAAAATGATATAATATACAGATATGTATAAAAATATGTATAAAATATGTATATCTTATACAATCAACAGACACATTTACACATATGCACACATTAAGATAAAAAACACAACAATCAATACATACAAAATAATATGTACAAAATAACAGTCACTTCAATATCAATATCTTCGGTGCAAGATTGTCCATAGAATGTGCATTAATTTATTAATATCTCTTGTGTACATTGCCTTGTTTTTTATGCTGCTGCAACGCAAACGTTTCCCAAATTGGGATCAATAAAGTATTAATCTATCTAGTAATCTATCTATATATCTATATAGCTAATGTAAACAAAAAACCTGAGGCACATCTTCACCATCCAAAGAGTACATCACGTAACATCTGTTTTCCTTTCCCTTTCTTTCTCTGTTTATCAATTTAAATCTTGAAAAAAACGCATCGATTCAACTCCAGCCTGTGACCAACAACAATCCGTGGATGCTGCTGTATTTCATCTCCTTCCTGCTTATTGTTAGCTTCTTCGTCCTCAACATGTTTGTCGGTGTGGTTGTGGAGAATTTCCACAAGTGTCGCCAGAACCAGGAGGTGGAAGAGGCCAAAAGGCGTGAGGAGAAGCGTCAGCGGCGCATGGAAAAGAAGAGGAGAAGTATGACAGGAGAGGGAGCTGGGGGAAAACAGAGGCTTATTAAGAGCTGGTGGACAGAAAAAGAATGATACAAAAGATTGGTACAGTAATTAAGAAAGGAGAGGCAGGATGGATTTCTGGAGAATGTATGAAGATTATGAACACTACAAAGCCTGAAACAAGGGCTTGAAGAACTCTCTGTAGTTACAATGACACATCATAAGAATCACTTTCTATTAGCATGCAGAGCTGTGATTAACGCTGATGAAATGATGTGCTGTTGAGAGGAAAAGAGATGGAATTAGGGACAGACAGATTATAATAAACAAACAGTAATTGTCTTAATTGCTGTTGGTTTTTCTCGGAGTGATTCCAGCTTGGTCAAAGCTAATTTTGCAATCGCAAGCTCTCATTGGAGCAGCTCTCTAATTTAGTTTCAAGTAGGAAGAGAGGCAGTTTGTTTGAATGTTGCTTCAATATTAGTTATTTAGTTATAGCTTGAAGGTTTGCCTGATTACCAAAAGTAGTTGGAATAGATTTTATTTTTGTAAACTAATGGATTAAGTTGCTAATTACAAACATTGCTATGTAATTTGTTTCGGTGATTACATTTCAAAGCAAGCTGACCAAAGCCTGGCTGTATAGCATATCTACTTTATATCACTGCAGGGAAAACGAAATATTTAAATAACACAATCATCTTTTTTATTTTTATTATTCTACTATTTCATTATTAGTACAGACAATTCATACATCGGACAAAAGGTGAAGAAGCGGGAGGGCAGAAAGCATAGTTTATACAGAAAATAGCGCTTCTGTTAGTCATCCAGTTGCAGGATAAAGAAAAAAAGATAAATCTGAAGATACCCTCTTTAAAATGTAAATTCGATTGAATATATTTAAAAACCTGTTGATATATTGTTCTGCCAACAGAAGCCCAGAAGCTGCCCTACTTTGCCAGCTACGGCCACATACGCCTGATGATCCACACACTGTGCACAAACCACTACCTGGACCTCATCATCACCTTCATTATCGCCATCAACGTCATCACCATGTCCTTAGAGCACTACGATCAACCTCGTGTAAGCTATAGAGAGCTGTAATTCATGTGGTTGTCTATGAAAACAATTGGTGTGTCTTGTTTAGGGAGTGCAGCAGCTGGCGCTGGTCCACTAGAGTAGTTATGTGTGTGGGTGATAAATGAGGAGAAGCAACTTGAATTTATGTCAGTAATTAGAGATTTGTGCAACTTAGCTCTGACTTTCACAAAAGTGCCTGTTTCACAAAATGTCGACACAAACAGAAGGACTCCAACAAGCTCCATCTCAGTAGACGGAACTTATTCCTGGATTTTATGCCGAGTATTAATTTCTGTCAAACAGCAGCTTCTTATAAAGACACAGTGGTACCACCATGAAGCTGTAACCAGGCCGTGTTAGCTGGAGTCCATACAAAGGAGCTGTGATTGCACTGTTGATTCTATTCTGTCAGAGCGGTGTTAGCTGTACGCCTATCTGTCCATTCATGTGTGATGAATGAAGGTTCAAAAGCCTGATAGCGTTGGTTGTGTTTTTTTTTTAGGGTGAGGAAAATGATTATCCTTGAGATAAGATGGCCGTTTGACATTTAAAATGGAGCAAGCTTTCTCAAACTGACCGAGCAGCAGATAAATATCACAGGTCTTGACGGTATTTGTCAGCTGTTTGTGTTGACATTTGCCTGCCTCCCGCTTCTTAGAAGACACAGCTCTATTTATTGAAGGAGAAAACAGCCGAGCTAAACAAATCCACAGCCTCTGCAGTAACAGGAAGCTGGGCTGGGTGTTTAAGATAATTAAACATGCTTGCCTTTAGACTATTTAAATGCTACGCTAAAATATGGTTGGTGTATTTGTTACTGGATGTAATGTTTGTTGTTCCACGAAATGGAAGATGTCCCGTTTTGCCTTCTGGCATGTTTGATTGTACTCTGCAAACAAATGGGAACTATTCCTGTTCTTCGGTTTCCTCCTGAAGCTAATACTCCATCCTACCCTGTTTACACACACACACACACACACACACACACACACACACACACACACACACACACACACACACACACACACACACACACACACACCTTTTTCACACTCTCTTTCCAGTCTCTGGATCTCGCCCTGAAGTACTGCAACTATTTCTTCACTTCCATGTTTGTGCTCGAATCGGCACTCAAACTCACCGCCTTCGGCTTCCGTCGCTTCTTTAAAGAAAGGTACAGTGTGTGTGTGTGTGTGTGTGTGTGTGTGTGTGTGTGTGTGTGTGTGTGTGTGTGTGTGTGTGTGTGTGTGTGTGTGTGTGTGTGTGTGTGTGTGTGTGTGTGTGTGTGTGTGTGTGTGTGTGTGTGTGTGTGTGTGTGTGTGTGTGTGTGTGTGTGTGTGTGTGTGTGTGTGTGTGTGTGTGTGTGTGTGTGTGTGTGTGTGTGTGTGTGTGTGTGTGTGTGTGTGTCCTTTGCTGTGTGCCTATAAGTGTATGTACGTGCTTATTTGTAGTACTCTGTATTTACATATGTATAGTAAGAATACAAGACAGCTTTTTTATAGCAATACTTATCAATTAATTGTGGGATTTGTAACTCTTGCAGAGGTGACGGTGCGTGATGATTGTCAATCAGCTTTCCTATTGCCTGAAAACACAAATGCTCTGGATTAGATGCGAGAAAGAAGAATATTACAAAACAATATTCAATGTTAGCAAACAGGACAATATCTCCTGTTCAGCTCAGCTCACTCATCACATGTGTGATGTGGAAATGAAACATTGGAGCCACTGTCGGGGCTCCAGGCACATCCCATAATCTGGTGAATTAACGTCTGATATAAATAGTGCCATAATAAACAGTTATTTAGTTGAAAGAGTAATGGCTGCACAAATCCGCCTTTTGCTTTGATCATTATAAATGGAATAGGGAATAACAGCGTTGACGATACAGAGGATTATGAAACACGTTGAAACATGTGAGCGGCTCTGAGGCGTTCAGATAGAACTTAGCTAAACCATATTGTGGTACAAATATCTTGACAGTTATCACACATTATTGTCCTCATTGTCACAGTAAGACACAAATGTTTGCAGCTTTCTTTCCATGTTTACGTTGTTTTCGCTCACCATCAAATCAGTTTTTCGTTCCCTTTTTTCGAAATGTACATCTTTCAAAATGGATCGGACAATCCTTTCTCCTTGTAAAAAGCTATTGAGTGAACTATAGCACCATTGTGCTTAAATAAACCAAGTTAGCTATGGGTTCTCTGCTTGTGACACTGCACTTTCCACTTCTCCAACTTACTGTACTCACCTTTGTTTGACCTTCGTGGGAAACGCACCTCAGCGCCGGCCTGTTCCCTCCCACATTCATTCACTCAGAGCCCAGAGACGAATTGATTTGTCACTCACTCAAATGTGCACAACGACGAGACGGATGTCTTGTTCTTCTCAGGGATATGTGGGGACTAATTCAAGTCAGATGAAGATTTGGAAGCATATATTACACTGATGGTAGTTTAATGTCATTGGCTTATTTTAGTTTTAGAGAAGAGAGAGAGTTAAGGTGGCGAACAGCGAGCGAGAAGAGGAGCGACGTGGAAGAGACGCATAATAAATAGGAGGGGAAGCTGGACTGATCAAAGACAAACAAGGAGGAAGACACATAAGTGATGAAATGGGAACGAGATGGGCGGATATAGGACACATTTATTGCACGGTTATCAGCTGGCACTTTGTCTCTTTTTATGTAGTGTTAGCAACAGCTGTGAGCAGTCATTGTGTGTCATTTATGGGCCGGGGTGACTCTCAGGCCAGCTGCAGAACTGGGTCAATGGAATAGCAGGTTACACACAAACACACTGCTACATGTGGCAATAACTGAGCTGCGGCTGGTGTAAGTGTGCAGTATATATAATGTATAGGTTTGTGTGACAGGCCAAAAAGTAATAAGGCAGCTGCGGAGATATGAAATTAAAATGTCAATTTAAATGAGCAACGGGTGCTTTTCTATCAGGTGAGCTGCTCTCTTTATGACTTTGATAAAGTAATAGAGCAGCATTGCATTGTAAATATGAACAAAGGCAGCTGTCATCCTCAGTTGACTGTATGGCTACATTCATAGAGGATGATACACTTTGCTTTTTTTCCCCTTATAAAAGTTGGATGAGTCCAGAAAGAAAAGGTGTCAAATGAAACAGACATATAGCCCCATTAACAGAGGGACATTATCATGTCTTGCGGGTTATTTCACTGTTGTCATTGGCATTTTAAATGAGATATTTTGGCAAGCATTCTGACAAATGAATCAGCAGTGCCAAATGTTTTAGCACTCAGTGTGCCTGGTGTTGCCACCCTGATGATTTCAAAAAAGACGTGTATCAGAATACCTTTATTAGTCCCACAGAGGGGACATTTGCAGCGTTACAGCAGGAAAGAGCCACAGACAGCTTAGTGTTGCATATCTTACATGCGTTAAAAAAAGTACTAAGTTATAATATAACAAACAATATGCTAAAAAAAAAGATAAAAAACTAAAAAAGTTACATCATTTTCAAAAATACAGATCAAACAAATTAAATCTACAAATCAAATCCTGTAGCAGTTCTTAGGATTTAGCAGCCCGGTATATATTACAGTTATTAAAGATGGCATATGTATATAAAGTATATATTGCACATAGTTTGACGGTATTTATCAGCAGCAAGTTACACAATTTACAAAATACAAGATACATACCTTGTAACAGTAACAAGGGTTTAGCAGCCAGGTATAAATTACAGTTATTAATGGCATATATATATTGCACATATAGCACATATTGCACAAAGTTGGTTTGTATTTAGCAGCAAGGGGTGTTATAGTCTGAGTTGTGGTGTGTGTAGGAGGGTCTACTAGGGGCAGTGCTGGTTGTAAAGTCTGACCGCTGCAGGAAGGAAGGACCTGCGGTATCTCTCCGTGAGACAGCAGGGGTGCAGCATCCTGTCGCTGAAGGAGCTGCACAGTGAGGACAGGGTGTCCTGGAGGGGGTGGGACACATTGTCCAGCAGGGAGGACAGCTTGGCTGCCATTCTCCTGTCTCCCACCACCTCCACAGTGTCCAGAGGACTCCCCAGGACAGAGCTGGCCTTCCTTACCAGTCTGTTCAGTCTCTTCCCGTCAGCAGCCGAGATGCTGCTGCCCCAGCAGGCCACACCATAGAAAATGGCTGACGCCACAACAGAGTCATAAAAAGTCTGAAGGAGTGCCCCCTGCACCCCGAAAGACCTCAGTCTCCTCAGCAGAAAGAGTCTGCTCTGTCCCTTCTTGTTCAGAGCAGCAGAATTATCAGTCCAGTACAGTTTATTGTTCAGATGAACACCCAGGTATTTGTAAGATTCCACAATCTCAATGTCCGCTACCTGGATGTTCACTGGTGTCGGGGGGGGCGTTTTGGCGCCGTCTGAAATCCACCACCAGCTTCTTTGTCTTCGCTGCGTTGAGCTGAAGGTGGTTCCTCTGGAGGTGGTTCCTCTGGCACCAGAGGGTGAAGTCCTGCGTCAGCTCCCTGTACTCCCTGTCGTCCTCGTTGGTGATGAGGCCAACGATGGCGGAGTCGTCAGAGAACTTCTGCAGGTGACAGGTTGCAGTGTTGTGGGTGAAGTCTGCAGTGTAGAGGGTGAAGAGAAACGGTGACATGTTGTGAACAATTATTGTTACAGTGGATGAAGGAGGTGGGGGTGGGGTGTCTAAAGTCAAAGATGAATCTTGATTGGGCCAAATTTGACCCCGAGTCTTCCCAGACCCGAACACCAAATTATACACTTTTTTTTTAAATTGTCAAAATCTGTTGTGTAGTGTTTATATAGCTGTTGTAGAGGATATCATGAAGCCTTGTTCCGTTAAAAAAAACTAGAGCGTAGTTATTATATAATTTTAACTTGAAACGGGTCACGGGAGACCCCAACACAGCATAAGGGTTAAAGGAGATGAAATTGCCTTAACATAACTGATAATAAATGCTTGTCTCGTTATTTAGTTAGGTCCAGAACCTTTTTTTACACAGCACTGACATGCCTAGAAACTTGTTTTTATACTTGCTTTGGTTTTTGTGTGTGGTGCCAAACCTTTTTGCATATTTACATGTGCATACTTTCTGTGTGTGTGTGAACACTAGGTGGAACCAGTTGGACCTCGCCATTGTGCTTCTGTCGGTGATGGGCATCACCCTGGAGGAAATCGATTTCAGTGCTGCCCTGCCCATCAACCCCACCATCATCCGGATCATGAGAGTACTGAGGATAGCCCGAGGTACAGTATACTACATGTGTGAAATATGTACACACATTCACTGAAAAGCAGGCATGTGCAAAGACCCGAGCTTAAGTTTCCTGAGCAACAGCCTATTTGCCCTTTGTATATCTGCGGGCCCAGGCTCACAAGTCCAAATGTCCTTTTAATTGTTTTCAGTGAAATGCATTTGAACCTTGATTTTGTCTTGTGTGTGTGTGTGTGTGTGTGTGTGTGGGTGTGGTGTGTGTGTGTGTGTGTGTGTGTGTGTGTGTGTGTGTGTGTGTGTGTGTGTGTGTGTGTGTGTGTGTGTGTGTGTGTGTGTGTGTGTGTGTGTGTGTGTGTGTGGTGTGTGTGTGTGTGTGTGTGTGTGTGTGTGTGTGTGTGTGTGTTCCATGGGAGAATAAATGAAGAACTGACCTTTATCCAGTTAAATGTTTCCCATTAAGCCTGTAATTGAACCTGAGGGATTTCCCCCTAACTGCCCACTCTCTCTCTCTATGTTTCTCTCTCTCTCTATCTCTCTCTCTCTCTCTCTCTCTCTATCTATATCTCTCTCTCTATCTCTCTCTCTATGTTTCTCTCTCTCTCTATCTCTCTCTCTCTATCTCTCTCTCTCTCTCTCTCTCTCTCTATATCTCTCTCTCTATGTCTCTCTCTCTCTCTCTATCTCTTTCTCACACACACAGTGCTGAAGCTGCTGAAGATGGCCACAGGGATGAGAGCCCTTTTGGATACGGTGGTCCAAGCCCTGCCTCAGGTACAGTGGACACACACTTACACACTGTCTCTGCCTCTTTGTTCCTCACAGACACACACAATCCCAGAGAGAGAGTTGGTCAGTCTCAGTCAATAGCCAGAGTAGCATGAGTCCTGCCGCCCCCCCCCCCCACCACCCTTTCTTTCTCTTTTGGCCTGGAGGCAACTCTAATAGTTGACTCATGCATGCCACATACTGGCTGACTGACACACACACACACACACACACACACACACACACACACACACACACACACACTGGCTTTGTCTTGTTTTCACTTTCAGCACCATGGAGAGTACCCTGACCCCCGCTGCGTCCGCAGTGTGTTAGAAACAGCGGGGGCTTCTTAACCCAGTCTATAGTTCAGTTGATGGTGAAGTGTTCACAGAGTCGGGCAGTCTCTAGGCCGTCCCAGATCGTTCCGGTGCACTGAAAGTTCAATTTGTGAACTTTGTGTGCCACTAGGGGAAAGGCCCCTAGTGACACAAAATTACATATTGTGCATTTAATGTAGACATTTGACTTTAAATACAGGCAGTTGTTTGGACAGACAGGTCATTTATGGACATGCAGGAACACAGCGTGACCCATTGACCATCAAAAGTGACATGAAGCAAACAAAGGGAAACAGGTGGTGTGGGGAAAGGAGGGCAGGCAGAGGTGAGGGGGAACAGGTTCGTTGTATTTCCTTTTTATTGATCCCCCTCTCATTAACACTGAGCCCTTTGCTTCATCCCAAGGGCATCTGGGAAGGTAATTACAACTGGGGCTAATTAAACAGTTCCAGGAGGTCTCGCTGTGTGTATGTGTGCATACTGAGGTGAGAGTGAAGGCATTACACCTGGCGAGAGATTAACCTGAGCTGATATCACCCTATATTTCACTGTGAAAAATGAAATGGCAAGCTTCCAACATTTCCTCATTACATCACATTGACAGTATTGACATTTCAACAAAGGCTTATGGGTACAGTTACGCAAGGGAACAGGTCATATTGGCATAGGAAGGCAGAAAGTATGAATAATCTTGGCAAGCACAGATAGATGTCTGCTAGAATAATAACTCATGAGATTAGACATGATGTGAATGCTTCACAAGTTCCACAAGTAATTCATATATTTAATATGCCATAGCAGGACATGGAGATGTAATGAGGGATCCATGCACTTAGACTAAATGGGGTAGAAAGCTTATCGGCTCATTGACATGTTAAGTGAAATGGCTTTGCTTTACAAAGACGTAGTCAAAATGTGATTTTACCTACATCAATGTCTATTATCCTCTCCTCTGCAACTGATGTGAAACGGCTGCAACCAGCATTCACTTACACTAATAGCCTATATCATGTTGGCTCTAAAGTGGAGACAGTTGTTTTATGTCTTCTCTGGAAATGGCTGAGAAACCACAGATGTGGAGATTTGTGCTATGGTAAGGCGTCCAAGCTATAACAAGTATTTGTTTTTAGCTTAAGAAATGGAGATACATCATTTCATTAATAGAAAATGGAATTGCAAACCTCTTCCTCTAGCAAAGGGAAAGTTATTCATCCCCATTGAATACACCATTAAATCCCTCTTGGCAAAACTTCTCAAAATGCATTCATCCTTATCCTGGATCTCATATTGACTCGTGTCATTATCAAGCACAGATTGTTGAGTACACCAGGCCTCAGCAATTACTTGGAGATGTACTTCTGGCAAACCATCCGTTTTAGAATTATTACAGTACTCCAAATGAAAGGTTATATGGCAATTACCTCTTATTACACTCAGTCCACAGAGACTCATCAGTGTGCGCTGCATGTAATGGCCCTCATTTGTCTACATTGAAAGGAAACTTTAGAAGTTTTCAAATGTAAATGCTACTTAATGTAGCATGCCTTTGATTTGTCCTCTTTCACCATGCCCTATAGCAGTTTCATTAAATGCAATACTGACCAGGTTAATCATATCAGGCAATGAGGGTTACAGCGTTTCAAATGTAAAGATTATTCTTACTGAGTCAGCTGATTTCCTTATGTTATCATTAAAGTGATTTATGAAGGAGAGATAAAACAAACAAAGATAAAACAACCTTGAGTGTAATAGAGAAATTATTACAACCCTGCTTGCTTCAAACAATATCTCATCATAAGCTATTCAATTAGCATTATTTGCGGTGCAACCTATGGGAAATGTCCTTAGATTTTGCCTTGTCATTATGTTTCTGCATTTTCCCTCAACCAACTCAACAACAGATTGGAACGGTCTTTCCCCTGAAAAGCAGGTGAAGTGAACCAAACCCTCTTTAGAGCACAGGCGTTATAATTATAGTAACTATTTGTCAGTGCGTTTGCTCATTCCCGGCGGAGCAGTGTTGTTAGTGGAGTGTTAAAGACAGTGAATAGGGGACTGGGTTTTGAATCCCTGTAATGGGATTAGATTTGGCCCTGAGTGCTTACCATCATCATCACCATTAGGTTATGGTAACAGAAGGTTGTTTAGTGGTGGAACCGAGCCAAGTCCCAAACCCCCAAACTCAGAAAATCCCAACAGCATCAGGGCTCCAGTTTATAAAAAGTCTCAGAGGAAATTGTGCCATGGTTTGCAGAACAAAGAAGAGTTTGAGAACAGCATGCTAGAAAGAGGTTTGACATTTTGAATGCACATTTGATAACCTGCTTACTTGTTTAAAAGTAGTACAATATGATCTTGAGTAATAATTAAAAATGATGTTCAATCGAGCATAGCAAGCAAGTCAATGGCTGATTTAGCACATTAGCAATGACTTGTTGATGTTTCTTGTTGTCTAATGCTGCTCACAAAGAACATGTCAAATTGTTTATAACATGTGCATGGTAAGATGTTCTCCTGTGTGTGTGTGTGGTGTGTGTGTGTGTGTGTGTGTGTGTGTGTGTGTGTGTGTGTGTGTGTGTGTGTGTGTGTGTGTGTGTGTGTGTGTGTGTGTGTGTGTGTGTGTGTGTGTGTGTGTGTGTGTGTGTGTGTGTGTGTGTGTGTGTGTGTGTGTGTGTGTGTGTGTGTGTGTGGTGTGTGTGTGTGTGTGTGTGTGTGTGTGTGTGTGTGTGTGTGTGTGTGTGTGTGTGTGTGTGTGTGTGTGTGTGTGTGTGTGTGTGTGTGTGTGTGTGTGTGTTGTGTTACAGGTGGGTAACCTGGGCCTGCTTTTCATGCTGCTGTTTTTCATCTACGCCGCCTTAGGAGTAGAGCTATTTGGAGAACTTGGTGAGTACTCGTCCAATCACGATGCTGACAAGAAATATGTCATTAAGCACAAATCTAAATTATAACAACGTTTTTGTTTTTCACTGCAAATCTATATATTATTTCCTTGATCTTTGGTAGTTTCTAGAAAGAGTCTATTAAAGGCTCAAGAGAACCAATGATGTTACATTTAGTTGTGATCAGACACATGTCACTAGCATAGGTACAACAAAGACACAATCACGTATTGACACTATTATGATACATTGATTTATTGTGAAATATGTATTTAAATATTTCAACCAACATTCTGTTTGGATAAATGATTAACAGCATTTTTGGACCAATTTTTCCTTAAACTTCTGAGAAATGTGTATTATGTGGTCATATACATAAACTCAGTCCACTTGTTTGATTAATCCTTCATCACATGTGGAAATGTTGAGAGGACAGGATAGCGCTGTAGTGGAAAAGCACATTTGCCACACATCATCACTGTCGGTGTGAGGCGGTTACAAAGCTTCAGAGTCTGATCCAGAGGGAAAATATAATTGTGACTTCCATATTCCGTGTACTCATTATAGTAAACTCAGCTCGTACACATCAAATCAAGAGGAGTTGTATTAACTTGATTATGAAAATCTCCTTATTTCCTCTCCATCTTGTATTCCCTTTCATCAGTTCTCCCTCCTGCAGTCAGACTGCCATTAGGGGATTCAACCCACTCTCCAGTATTCTGATACATAAGTGCTGTCCTAAAATATCCACATTGAAGTAAGAAGATATTTCTTCCGAACTGTCACATTTCCCTTGTGAGCTGCAGCTGCAGCCCGTGGCAACGATGCTTCCTATTGGAGCTTGGCAGGAAAAACGGATTAGTGGCAAATGCAAGTGTTGCTTCTTGAGGCCGTTGCAGAGATTATCTTGGGATATAAACTCAAAGACAAATAGAGTGTTTGGTCACGTTGCGACCGATTTGATAACAGACTTTTGTCTACACTGAGTTGGCTTGTTTAGACAGTCAGCTTAGCGTCAGAAATGGTGCTTGCCTCTGCGTTTTTTGGGAGCAGTGACATGTACAGTGTTATTCAAAATTCACAAATCTCTTCTTCTTTTGTCAACCCTTTCCCCCCTTCCTGTTCCATTTCCACTTTTTCTTTATCCTCTCACCTTTTGACATGATAACTTCTCCTCTTTCTACATCCACCCGTCCATCTAACTCTCATCCTCAGTATGCAACGAAGACTACCCATGTGAGGGAATGAGTCGTCACGCTACCTTTGAGAACTTTGGCATGGCCTTCCTTACCTTATTTCAAGTCTCCACGGGCGACAACTGGAATGGCATCATGAAGGTACGAAGTTACTTACTTATCATTTGTGTTTTAACAGGCATAATCAGAGCTTGAGAATACAGTGAAACAGAATCGATAAAATCCCTTTATCGACCAACACAGGGGAAATATACAAAGCAACAGGGACAATACAGATACAGACATCAAAACTAACTGTATTAAAAAAAGAGCCAACCACAAGTTAATTCAATTTTGAAAAGGGACGCATTCAAGGTAGGAAAAGATAAGCAGCAGTATTATAAATGTAAGTAGAACATGTAATGCAATACATCGTAACAACATATATTGCACGCTTTTATTTTACAACGTTGTTATAGTAGAAGTAGTGCAACAAAAAAGGAGTGGAAAGGTGGTGTGAGATAAGAGACACAGTCCTCCTTTACGTCTCTCATCTTCCACTCTAGTGATACCCACTGATGAAAAGCAAATGTGCTCGCTCAGCACCGGGAGAACAGATTTCCTTACTGATGGGCAGGGGAGTAACTGTGCCTCATCGCACACACATAAACACAAAACAACTATTTCCCCTGAACACACCGCTCTACCAGCAGCAGCAGCAGCGATCTCCACCATGCTCTCATGTAAGCTCCAAGGAGAAAAAATAGAGATTATAATGATGCATGTCGTAGGGCCATTAAACACACACTGCATACATAAAGGTACAGCGGATGGTAGCGGGCCATGAAGCAAACCAGCGGGCTACAGATGTTCCCTCTCTGAGTAAATCTCTGTCGTTTTCGCTGTCAAATTACTACCTGGGATGTGGGATAGGTAGATCTGCCGTGGTTTAGTGAAAGGCTGGTGAGGCAGAGTGGTAATTAGTGATGCAGCAATGATAGGAAAGAGGAAATAATGAGGGAGAGTGTAAGAAAGCAGTGGGGAGAAAAAGGAGGCACTGCCAAACTGTAATAAGAGGGAAGATGAGAGGATGGGAAGGGGCTTAAAGAACTGACCAGTTATGATTTATTTCCTCCAGAGGGTAAATTACAGCACAAATTGAAAAAAGGGGGGTGGTACAGCATCACGTGTGAGGGCAAGTGGAGATTTGGAAGAGGATTATGTGTAGAAACGAGATGGAAAAGGAGTGGAAGCAGAAGGAGATGCACAGTGTGTACATGTCATGCAAAATAGATAGGAAAGACCATCTTCAGCTCAGAGGGCTAACATTGTTATTTAAGGTCAGAGACTGGTTCAAATATGTGTTATTCCTCCAGATAGCACATGTCACTTTTATTCTACTTTGACCAAACTCTGCTGAGCGTGTAGAAAAATGCTAAAGACAGAAAAAAAAAGGCTGCTGTCGTTTTGCATAGAAGCAAAGCAATTAAGTGTATGATGATTTCACAAGTCGTCCTGAATACAAAGAGCCTTGTTAACATGAGCTTGAGGCAAGCCATTACCCTAAATGTACTTAACATATTTGTATATGAGCATGAATATTTATTCAGGCGTGTTTCGGCTAAGCTCACTGTATCGTAAGATGACATTTATAACCTGACTTATTTTTAGCTTGTTTTTTATTATTATTCAAGCAATGTAAATGTTAATAACTGTAATCTGTTGCAGGAACGCTGTATTCATTTAAATGTATTTTAAAGCTGGAGTGTGGCACTTTTGTATTTGAAAAGACTTTTACATATAAATGATTGTCCATTACATTGTAGCCCTTGTCAAATGAATCTACATAATATAACTTAGCGGAGGAAGCTCTCTATATTTTGCAGTATACAACACAACCAAACTCACCTCAAACATATGTACTAACTGAGTTTGTTGCATTTCCATTGCCAGCAGTAGCACTCTCCTAAAGTCCTTCCTCTAAACGCTGAGGTTTTTTATATGGTGCATCCGATTCAGAAACGTATCCTTCACAAGTTCTACACTCCAGATTGAATCTACTCCCGTTATTTTGTCCACTTCCTGTTTCTTCACAAAGTGTTATCCAAATAATGTGGTATTCCTTAATTCAGCGGTTCCCAACCTAGTGGGCCGCGAAGGCATTGCAAGTGGGCCGCCAAATCATTTGCAAAACAGCATGATTTGTGTGGAAACATTTAATTATTAAGATTTTTTTTTGTTTGAACCTCCTTTCCTTTCTCTTTCTTGATCCTCCTTAGCAACGGCCATTACAGTCCTTGACAACGGTCTGTACTACTGGATTGACATCAGAACATTATTTAGCCTCCGTAATGTTTATGGTTGAATGTGGGCCGCAACATTGTTTTAGATTCTTAAGTGGGCCCTGATTTGAAAAAGGTTGGGAACTGCTGCCTTAATGCTTACCTGTCTCCTTTAACACTCCTAACCAACCCGCCTTTTTCTCCCTCTTCTGCCTTTTTGGACAACAGGACACATTGCGGGAGTGCCCACCAGACCATGGCACTGATGTGGACTATGCCTGCAATCCTAGCCTTCAGTTTATCTCGCCCATGTACTTTGTCTCCTTCGTGCTCACCGCCCAGTTCGTGCTCATCAATGTGGTGGTGGCCGTGCTGATGAAGCACCTGGACGACTCCAACAAGGAGGCCCAAGAGGAGGCGGAGATGGATGCAGAAATTGAGCTGGAGCTGGCCCAGGGCACCCTCTGTTGCATGGGCGCCCCCAGCTGTGGGGGGGGGAAGGTGGACAAAGGACTTGGAGGCCCAGCAGGTGCAAAAGACAGAGGATGTGTGACCAGAGAGAGGGGGGAGGGGGTGAGGAAGATGAGACATTCAGCAGGCAGCACACACTCAGGAGCCTTCAACCTGCGGGACTCCAGCCTCAACCTGTACTCACCAGCACAAGTGAGTGTTTGTATTTCAGTACACATGTGTGTGGGAGAGAGTGTGATGATTTCTTTATGTTTGTTTCCATAAAGTTTCAAAGTCCTTTGTTGATGTGGGTGGGTGGGAGTGTGCGTGTGTGCAAGTAGGGATGTATCAAACCGATTTGCAGGATTGAATCCATTATTATGGATATGCATTGGCCATACAAGTCTTAATTGATTTATTTCAATTGTTTTCTGTTCTAATGTCCAAGATGTATACCAGCTATGGTTCTCCGGACGCTTAAAGTGGCCAGCACTTTTTTTATATAATGTCACATTAAGGTGACAATTAAATCATGTTCAATTGTTTAGCTTTCCTTCCCATGTGGATTATGCCTCAAATGTCTTTGTAATAAGAAAATACACAGAAAGCTTCCTGCATTGTCCAGTCTGACACTGGAACCAGGAACATTATATTTATAAAACATATACATACATTATAAATAGGAAATAGGACGCATTGCAGATTTTCTTGATGCCTAGAGATTCAGTTTTTCAATGAAAATAAACCAATATAAATGTCCTATAATTCCATTAGAGTTACTTTAATATGTTTAATGTAGACCCAGTGTGCAGCGGTATTATGTAGAATGATATGAGTTTTGTTCAGACGCAGTATCATGTTCCGCTCCTCTGGCTGCCTGTCAGTTAGCTTCTCTTACACGGTATCTATCAATGCCTTGCATCATGCAGAGAAAATTACATATTTGAGTCAAAAACTGGAAGAATACAAAAGAGGTCAACAATATGGCAGTAATTTCTGAGTCGTGTCTGGATGTGGCTGACGGGTGAGAGAGTGAAGATTTTTTTTCTTTTTGTGAAAATGACTGGCGACGACTTGCCGTGATTACACTCAGGCGTTTTATCAATCTCTTTGTAATATTCTTTTTCTACTTTTGTTTCTTTTCTTTTACACATCTTGTGAGGGAGGAAAGGGTGTGAGGAAGGTTAAACATCTACACAAAGAGAGGAGATACAAAGAAAAGAGAGATAAAAAGGAAAGAGACACCGAGCTGCGCCTTATTTGCAACGTTGAACAAGAGCAACATATTAAGAAATCTATTCATATGAAAGTAGATGGTCTCTCATTTCTACTCGCAGTCTGACAGCAGACGCACAAGCTTCCATTATGAAATAGCTCAAAATAGTCTGAGATATCCATCGCAGGAACACACATAAAGATGACCATCACCGGCTGCCGTGAAGAGTTCCTCACCTGTGTAGAGCTAAAGTGGCTGCATGGAGTATTTTTAGCTCAGCGTGACAAACGAATGTAATACAGACCATGGAGAAAACACTGGCAGACCCTCCTCCTCTCTCCCTATCCTCTCTCTCTATCTCCCCGCTGCATCCTCTGTCTCTCGAGTGATGCAATAAGAGGGGCCGTTGGCAGACCGATGCAATTTATTTAGAGCACGAAAGTGCCTGGGGTTGGTGTGTGTGTGTGGTGTGTAGTGTGTGTGGTGTGTTGTGTGTGTGTGTGTGTGTGTTGTGTGTGTGTGTGTGTGTGGTGTGTGTGTGTGTGTGTGTGTGTGTGGGTGTGTGGTGTGTGTGTGGTGTGTGTGTGTGTGTTGGTGTGGTGTGTGTGTGTGTGTGTGTGTGTGTGTGTGTGTGTGTGTGTGTGTGTGTGTGTGTGTGTGTGTGTGTGTGTGTGTGTGTGTGTGTGGTGTGTGTGTGTGTGTGTGGGTGTGTGTGTGTGCAGTCGAGAACTTGCGAGGAAGTTTACAGAAACCCAAAACTGTTTAAATCTGCTGTGCCGCTATTATTTGAATCTCAACATACTGTCCAAATATTACCAGCAGCATCTTTTTATGTAAATCAACTATTTTTCATATCACTCAGCAGTTTGTCCCTCCCTTCATGTGCACCTCAGAAAGATACAGCAATTATTTTGTTGACCGCAGTGAAAATGTTTTTGAAAGATTTAGAAGTGAGTGCTGGGTATTTTGGAAAAATGATTACACCTGGAGAAGTTAACAACACTCTGGAAATATTGGAAATGGATCCACCCTTGGATTTAAATTCTAAAGACTGTTTAATACTTGACTTTTGCAACTATTCAGAAATTACAGATATGCAGAATTGAATTGTCTATGCTATGAACGAATCTTCAAAGTGTGTAACTCTTTGTTCCAGCCCATGCTGCAACTAGAACATTCTATAATATGCCATAATACACTCTGAAAAAGTCATTTTCCGACTCTATGGTGAAACAGTAGTAATATATTGCACAGGGACTACAGGCGACACTGTAGGAAGTCGACACAGAGAGAGTAAGACAGGAGAGATAATAGCTGAGCCAGTGACAGTCAGATAGACGCAGTAATTAATTTCAGCTCTCTCCTCTCTCTCTCTCAACTCCCATTCCCTGTAGACGGGCCCATTGTTGTCCACTAATACAGTTATTAATGGAGGCCAGCACATAGGCCACCACAGTCAATCAAAAATATGTTTTTATATCAAGCTCCCCACCTTCACAGAATGTGTGTGTGTGTGTGTGTGTGTGTGTGTGTGTGTGTGTGTGTGTGTGTGTGTGTGTGTGTGTGTGTGTGTGTGTGTGTGTGTGTGTGTGTGTGTGTGTGTGTGTGTGTGTGTGTGTGTGTGTGTGTGTGTGTGTGTGTGTGTGTGTGGTGTGTGTGTGTGTGTGTGTGTGTGTGTGTGTGTGTGTGTGTGTGTGTGTGTGTGTGTGTGTGTGTGTGTGTGTGTGTGTGTGTGTGTGTGTGTGTGGTGTGTGAAAAAAATGCTCTTTTAATTTAAACACATGTGTTTAAGAGCTGGATATGGCAGCGTCAGCCGTACTGCCAGTTTGTCTTTTAATAAATTGTGGCAGTGCAACACTGTTTCATTAACCAGCACGGTGTAGGTATGTTTATATATAGCTGGGAGTACAGTTACTTATCTCTTGGATTTGTAGCCCCCTCAAAACACAAGCCATGAGTGATTGTAATATAACAGCATGAGTCAAAAATGTGTGTTTGCATAAGATATCTAAGTATAGTCCTGTAATCGGTGTTGTAGAAATGTGTTATGAAAATAGGCATGTGTGGGGATTGAAGAGGAGTGACCTTGTTTCACAGTATCTGTTGGGATATATCTGCTGATGTGATACAGTTATTTTGGCTGTTGTGAATGCGCCACAGGCACAATGCAAATAATACATTGTAAAATACGATGCCTGGCCAAGAAACACATAAATCACTCCTAAAAGTATATTCCTGTTGCAGTCAGTAGTTCTTTTTGTGCCAGATTGGTTTCTGAGAAAAAAAACAATCTGGCAGATGAGATTCAAGCAAGGAGGTATCATTTAAGTCACAGTAAAAACCCTGACGGATTCAGTCTAAATTGCTTTAAACCTAATAAAACCCAGAGCACAAAGCAAATGCTTAAATCTTAAATTGTTTCAATAAGGTATTGAACAGCCTAATTGAGGTGATATATCAAATGTAATTGCACCACTTGCAGTGCTGAAGGCTTTAATAGTAAAATGATGTGTTACTGGCTAATGATGGTTTGAATTCATATTATTGAGGAGTCTTTTTCAAAAGAGAGCAGTGTTTAGCCCTTAAGCCCGACAGATTATCAAAGAGGGATTCGTTGTGGTTTATTTGTACTTGATCTCTGACACAGAGAACACATTTGAGAAGCTTTCTTTTTCTTTTTCGGGGGAATCTTTGAAATTGTTCAATGTGAAATCTACATGTGTGGTGTGTATATGCATGTGTGACTGTGTGCATTTGTCTGTGAGTTCATAAAGTGTAACAGCATACCTGCGTGTGCACACTGACATAATTCTAACTCTTACGATGTTTATGCATTTCCCTGCGTGTTCTTTGTCCTCGCATGTCCGCATGTGCACCTGTTGGCACCTGCGTGCAATACTGGTCTGCTGGCCTGCGTCCCGTGTGTATGTGTCCGTGTGTATGTCTGTGTGTGGGTGTGTGTATGTGTTCCAGGAGAGCCAATGGCTGGACAGCGTATCTCTCTTGATCAAGGATTCACTGGAGGGGGAGATGCTGATGATCGACAACCTCTCCGGTTCTGTCTTCCACCATTATTCTTCTCCTCCACCCATCTGCAGAGATTGCAAGGGCCACCCACAAGAGGTACCACCATGACCTGAATACACACACACACACACACACACACACACACACACACACACACACACACACCTGTTGAGGCCAGTAACCCCAGATGTTAAATCCATCCTTGTGGTTTGAAGTTACAAAGAAAAACTGAACCATAAGCATCCATTTTTCTTTCCAAACAGTTGTCTGACACGACTATCCACAGTGCTATAAATAGACACACATTTTTAACATGATAATTTTTAGTGACAGTTTCTCCCCACTGAGTTTGACTGGACCCACCTGGGGGCCAATGTTGATCAAACATGTCAGAATCTCTACTGTAAGACACTTTGCTGCATTTAAATATACTTACACCTTAGAATATGAAACCTTTTTCTAATAAAAAAAAAACCCTGTGTTGGGTCAGGGCCATTTTAGCAACCATGTGGCTAGATGCTTTTATTACCCCTTTAACAATGTCATTTAAAAAATGCACCCAGGAACATTGTGTTTTTTTTTGGCTTGACAGCTGTGTTCAGTTAGAGAAAGAGGGCAGCACTTTCAGTCGTCCATAAAGCAGCCAGACTGAGATATCAACTGATTGCAGAGTACGCACCGTCTATTGGAAAACGACATGGTTAAGTTGCCGTGTTCAGTCAGGACATCTTACCAATGGCTCATAATTCAAAATATTCCAGGATTTTTAAGTCTCGTTTTATTCGAATGTTCAGTGGTGGGAAAGAACCGGGTCAGCTTTGAAGCTCCGAAATACATTAGTGCTGTCACAGATGTGAGGCACCCAAATCAGATTCTTGCTGTCAAATACATTTAAATTAAAAAATGTTCTTGACACAGATTTGTAGATGGAGCAATCATAGAAAATTGTGAAAAACTTGATTTTCAAAATGCTTTTACCCCTTTGCCTGAAAGTGGGACTGAATATGGAACATTCTAAGAGGTTTTGGTCCATTAAGCCTGATTCTGTCTTCTGAGATGTTTGGTAAACATAACCCCAGGTGTTGGATGAAAATAAAGTAGATGAACATTTTTAAATAGAGGATGAAATCTACTTTTCTTATACATAAATACACATATGTCAAAATATACAATAGACGCCAGTACACATACATGCACACACAGGATGTTTTTTTTACCAGTGTTTGTTGTGCAAAACCAATTTCTGCCTAAACCTGAATACACAAACTGACTCACATACAAGACAAACACTTTTTGGCACAAACACAACCATGATGTTTTGTTGCAGATTACATGCATGCATGCAGGGACACTCTCAGAAACATGCATTTGCTTGTACTTTCACTAACATACTCACAAAGGGCTTCATTCATTACACAATGCAGATTGTATGAAAAGTGAATCAACTGTAAAGGGCATCAACTACTGTATGTGTTATTATTTCACAGTATAACTCAGTATAAATTCATCATTATTGTGTATCAACTCTCCATACGTGCAGAAATGTGGATTAATGAGGCCCGTTGCATGCTGACACACATGCAGCCATCCCTGATTTGCATGCATGCACGCACTAACACTCAACTCCACTCGTGCTTGTATTTTGGGGTATTTTGTAAGCAGGAAATGCTGTATAAACCACACTGTTGAACTTACTATCCTGTGCCAGTGTTGTCCATCATAATGACAAAGTGCAGCGGGTCAGCTCAGAAGGAGCAATAACTGGGCTCTATACCTCCTCACCTGTCAGGCTGCTTTCTGCCTGTCTGCAGATGCTGTCAAACTATCAGTCTGTCCTACCTCTTTTACATGCTTCCTCTTTCCATGTGTCCCTTCGCCCCTCTGGCTTTCCCTTTGTTTATCTCTGATTTGCTGTATCTGATCCTGTACTGTTATCCTATAATTTCCCATGAACTTAACCATCAAACGTGCATGCTGTTAATTTATGTGTGGGAGATAGATCCTGTGTGGGTGCGTGTCATTTTTTAGACGGATGTTCTTTCACTTCTGTGTTATGTACAATGTTGTTGAGATTAAGCGGACAGGCAGACACAGCAGGACACCTGGGTGCAAAGTGTGCGTCAGGGGGAATATTCATAAAGTAGCTGCCTAATTAAGAGAGACTGACTGACTGATCTTAGTGTTCAGCGAACAGTTCAATGGATTACTGAAGGCTGTTTCCATTTGTTCAGTAGCTATCATACATTAGCATTAAACCACCATCCTTTCTCTGAGTGCCGTCATGGAAGGCGGCATCAGATTTTAGGAAGCTAAAACATATGTATTGACATCAGCAGAGCCTGCATTGGTCAGGCAAAAGATATCCCATAATGAGAGAACTGGGGTGCACAGTCGTATTGGCAGGTTAAAGAAATTAGAAGAAATGATTTGCAGAATATACTGGACTTTGTTTTGCTGTGTAGATGTTGTGTATTGTGTAACATACATGTATATTACTTAAAAGCAACTATGATACAAACATTGGAATACATATTACCAAATCATTTAAATCAGCTATGTTCAAGTGGTCAGCAGTGGTCTTTAGGTCGACCTGAAAGTTATAGACAGCAAACAGGACGATTTGGAGCTGCGCTTGTTTTTGCTCCTGTATGTTGTAGAAAATGATAATGTGACTGCTGGTGTAATTTGTTTAACATAAATGCTTATCGTGTCCACACTAGCATGCGTCAGTCAATGTGGCCCTCAGGCCCTGAGATATCAGTCAAGCTTGCTATTTTTGCCAACTCACTCTATCTTCTAGTATCATTGCCTCCCAGTGGCATTGATGAAAAAAAACCAATGCTTTTCCTTTTTCACTCTCAGGCTGCAATGGACATTTTCAATCGGGTCTTGCCTGAGTCCCATAGTGAAGCCTTTAATATCTCTGCAGTTACTCTGGAAGCAACTGTATAGCAACTCCCCCTGTATTCATCGTGCCTTTTTTCATTGTCCCCGGAGGCACAGTCAAGAACACGAGAAGTAGTTTCCATTAACTTTCAAAATAAATGTACCAACCAATGATTCCCATGGACCTTTTTCAAGCCATTTACAAGCCATTTACAAGCCAACTCTGAGACACACAGAGTAAATCAGCAGATAAGGCACTGCTACAGTAGGGAGAGGGCCGATGTACAGAAATAAAACAGACAAAGTGCTAAGTGCTCCTTTAAATTAATGAGTTGCATTACCTCTGCTTTGCTTCCTTGTCTCATTCCACCTCTCTCTCTTTCTCTATCTCTTTCTTCCCGCCCCCCCCCCCCCCCCTTTGGGCAATGGTAATTTACTGGTGCATATCAGCCATGAATCGTTCTCTATGAACCTCCTTTCCTTTCTCACCTACGGGTACGTGTTAATTTATCGCTAACAGGCCTCACTCCATTGGATTTCACTGGGCCCGTTTTAAGTACCCTTCTTAATTCTTCTCTCTGGCTATTTATTGCTCCGTCTCTTTAAAGAAAACACTGCTTGAGCTCATCATAGCACCCCCAGAACCCTGAATTCCACTCCAGCTCACTGTTTGCAGTATGTTTTGAAATGTGTGAACTTAAAGCGCTGCAAGGGGAAGGACAGGGGAAAAGCTCACAGGAGGCTTATGTCGCACGATTTTAAAACCCACTAGCCAAATGCTGAGCAAACCTAGCTGGAGGTGATGTTGAAGAAATGAGAGAGAGAGAGAGAAAGTAGTAACAGTTCGAGTAATTGTTGTCACTTCCTAATTTATTTGGTTTTTTTTCGTAAAGGTTGCTGTACATGTGTGAGAGTATTTCAAGGATTATGAAACGCCATTACACACAGCAAACTCATTTCAATGTACACCTGTGTTTGAAAACATACTCAGTCGGCTGTAGGGGTAGAATTATGAGGGTCTGGTGCAGCTACAACTTCACTCTTGACGGCCAGAAAGACATCTCTTCACTCTCACTTACATGTACATGCACACACACCTGCTGTGTACGCACTGCTTGGATATCTGCCTCTCGCCGCTCATTCAGCCTCTCTCTCTTCACAAATGTTGCTCAATGAATGATGACAAAGCAATGTTGTTATTTTTTTTAAATCTCTCACCTTGCTCTCTTTACAAACAGGTGCCTCGGCATTTTGGCCACTTTGAATTGTCAACATCTGGTGAAGCATATCGAAACTTGGCGGAGGTTTTACCTATTTTGTCTGTGTAGCTCATATGGGCCTATAGGAATATCTCTATGTAAACCATAAATGAATAATGAGAGACATCTTCAAAACAGTGTTGCTGATCCTTTAGAATTGTAATATCTCTGTATAAAAAGATATAACTAAGATACTGAGGTCAGTCATGGTTGTTGTGAACAATAGAATACATCATGCAATATATTTAGCACTGATAAGACAATGCACTATTAATTCCAGGAAGTCTC
This sequence comes from Gymnodraco acuticeps, assembly GCF_902827175.1. Lineage (NCBI taxonomy): Eukaryota > Metazoa > Chordata > Actinopteri > Perciformes > Bathydraconidae > Gymnodraco > Gymnodraco acuticeps. The sequence goes on from NW_022990511.1 coordinate 163,275, forward strand.
AAATGTTTGCTGCTCCTATTTCCCATCCCTTCCCGTCTTAAGACATGAATAACAGAGGTAACTTTTTGCAGCAGATCAGGATGGCAGAGATTGAGCAGGCATCCCTGAAGTCAGAGCAAATGTCAGACAAGTCTTCGTCCCCCGCCCTGCCAGATGACCTCAGCCTGGACGAACACACCTCCTATCAGCTGCTGCCGCAAGAGTGCAAGGTGGGTGTGAGCAGAGTGGGGGGGAGAGGGGGGATTTTTCCAGACGGCCATAACTGCCTTAGATAACACAAGTGAGAGCAACACATCGGACATTTTAATTGAAACATAAAAACACATTGTATTCATACGCCTTGAGATTTATTAACATAATAATATGTTTTATTGATCATTTTGCTTTGTGGCGATTGCAGGACGGATTTAAATGGCCCTTGGGCCTTTTGTAGCATATGTGTGCCTCAGGCCTTGAAAAGTACTGAGTACTAATAATTATATATACGCATATCCCCAGGACTCATTAACGAATGAAAAAAAGACATTGCAAGGTAATTAAAATGTTGTTAGATCCCATTTTTTTAAAGTGGTAATAATAAAGATTTAGTTTTATTGCCTTGCCCAGTAGTTGCTATTCATGCTGCTTGGATAGAAATCCTGCTATAATGATGTTCATTCCAGTAACACCTCGCAGGGAGTGATTAGTGACTATGTGACCTATAGAGCCAGGGACTGAACATCTACTTTAATGTCAGCACCTGGTTTATTTAGTTGGGCTGCATACCTGCTTGTCAGATCTTCTCAAAAAGTCTTTTTGTGTTAAAAAATAAAAGTAAAGTTTTAGATCAAGAAAAAGCTGCAGTAACCACTCTCATAACAATGCATCCTCATTTCACTTATAGTATGCCCACTAGTTTGTACTTGACATGGTACTTTGTCCTATTGCTCCCAAAGGGTGAACACAAACAACAGTATTTTCTATCCGATAATTAGTTATATTTAATCAAGGAAGCACAAAACAAATGACCATAATAAAACCTTTGGCTAGCTATGCTGTGCTGTGCTATGCTATCCTGTGAATTACAGTCCAAACCTTTGGTTCCAGAGACCCCTTTATCTCTTTCTCTGTGTATCAGTGGTTACTATCTTGTCTTTGAAGAATCCACAGTCTCGGCTCATGAATAAAACTAGGCTCTCCCTAGTGGCTGTCCTGGGTGGCTCTCTTGCCTCCATCTCTTACACCCACTCTCCCCATTTCCACTTTATCGTGCATGCTTCTACTCTCCCAGCGTTGCCCCTCTGGTAATTGCACACCTTCTCTGCACCTCCCTCTAGCCCCTCTATCTCTTTTCCTTATCGTCCGTCCTTCCTAGATATCCTCCACTGTAATGGGGTAATGCTGCTTGGTGAGGATAGCCAGATAAACCTGCAATCGCCAAGCATGGCTGTGAACCAATGCTCATTAGAGAAAGGGGGATAGGAAAATAGATAAGAGGGAAAGGCAAAAAGTGAGGCAGGATCTAAGGTTAGGGATTGTATATGTCAAACATTGTTTGGCAAAAAAGATTGTGTGTGCAAAGGTTGTTTGAGGTGTGTTTGGGTGTGGGTGGCTGTCTACTTGAAAGGGGGCTGTTCAGTGGCTAGGACTGAACAACTCCGAGATACAATACACTAGTGGGAGCACAAAAGAGTACCCTCACACACACTCCTGTGCACGAACACGCACAAATGATTCTGCAGTCCCTTCATGATGGTAATTAAAATGTACGAGGTAATCTTACAAATCTGAACTGCCCTAATCTACCTCCTGCTTCCACTTCCAGCTGTTGCTGCCATCACACACAGGCACATTTATATCCAAACATTTATTGTCACGATATTTAAAATTAACATGTCAATTACAGGCTCTTTCAGCTCATAATCAGTCCTCACCGCTTCCCTAGCACTTACAGGAAACACCAGAGGGGTGATGTGAATAAGAGGCCATGTTTGATATCGGCAAGATGCCAAAGGGTCTTCTTTCTTCTATTCCACATTTTCTATCAGGCTTCTTCGAGCAATTATCACAAACATAATGCTAATCCTTAACTTGTCTTGTCCTTTTGCAGAAGGAAAAAGAGCTAAAGGCTAATACAAGCTATGCTAATGACTATAAGCCCAAGCATGTCTATGTGTTTTCCCCTACATCTCCAATGTGTTTTCTTTAATAAATTGAGTAAAAGTCCACACCTACTGGATTAACCTCTCCTGTAGATGAATTGGAAAGTACTTTCTTTAATGTCAGCTCATCTGTTTTCTTCCAGGGAAGGTGCAGCAGTGACTCCCGTAGCTCTGATGAGGCTGGAGGGGGGGGGAGTCATGCAGGAGGCCCCCCCACCCAGACGGTGGTGCAGAGCCTGGGCCAGCCCTGCAGGCCCCTCATCGCTGGGATTGATGTGGAGACTGCAATACAGGAGATGGAGATGCAAACACATCGACCACACACATGCACTCCTCACCGTAGCCCTGGTGAGTAAAACCAGATATTAATAAATATACATTAAAATATTTCAGTATTTTTACTCTACTACCAAGCTGATTTTCAAAGGAATCTATTAATGATAAATGGATTGAAATATGCTTTTGTACCAGCAAATAACATCCATTTCTATTAAATGTCTTGCTTGGTTTTTGTGCAGCTTACAATATGTTCCAATTTCGGTGATGAGTGACATTTGGAAGACATATTTTTAGCAAAGATTTTCTCTGGTGAATATTAAAGAAAAACACAAAATAGTTTTTTAGGAGGTGGTGGAGCTTTGTATACCAAATAGAATCACAAATAATAGATACCCACTTCTCATTAAAACCTCAACAAATATCTAAAATCAGTAAAAAAAAACTTTCAGAAGGAGGCACTTGGGTATGTGATTAGACTGATATATGGGACGAATACTCTTATGCTGTGGCTTTAAAAAGGACAGTGACATGATTAACATAAACTGACACCGCGATAAAAATGGAAAGAGTGTCGTCGTCATCCCCCCCCCCCCCCCCCCCAGGTGGCGTTTCCAGAAGCAGCAACCAGGAAAGAAACGGAGAAGGTGGAGGAGGAGCGAGTGGCGTGTCTCCTCTCTTTCATCTGCCTGCAGAGTTCTTCCACCCCGCAGTAGCAGCCATCCCAGCACCCCCCCGCAGCAGGAGCCTACGGCTGACCAGGGGCCTCAGGCTGACCTCCCCTGCCTCCTGGGCCTCACTCCGCTCCCCAGGGGCCCACAGCAAGATGCTCTGCACACAGGTAAGACGAGAGGAGGTTAGAAAACACTAAAGAGGATGAAGATATTGTGAGGTTTTATCGACGTAGAGGCTTGAGTCATTACAGTAGATTGCTGTTAATGGTGAAGCAAAAACAAAAAGATGAGGAGGAGAAATTACCTGACAACAGATTATGCTTTATCCAATATTATGATGAAAAACTGCATGGTTTAAGAGTCAGTTTATAACTATTATTGTGTGCTCTGTTAAAATAATATGTATTACTGGTTAAACATTTGTGCTTCACTTTATTTTGTCTCCTTTCCACCTCCTGTCTTCAGTACCCATCCCACAGTGACTCGTCCCTTGCTACAGGCAGCTCTGAGGGCAGCCTCCAGACCACCCTGGAAGAGGGCCTGAGCTTCAGCATCTCCCCACCACAGAACTTGGAGTTGTCTTTGCCGATAGCTCCCTTACCACTCGTGTGCCCCCTCCCGCTGCCTGAAGACAGTACCGCCATCTTCTCCCCGGTCCAGACCCTGAGACCGCGGCCCACCCCCTCGTCGGCCCTCACCCTCCTGGCCACCAAGGGCCACCAGCGGAGCCAGAGCAGCGGCCGAGGGAGCACCAGCCCGGGCTACACCCGGGACGACTCCATCGACCCTTCAGACGAGGACCTGGGCATAGGTATTGGGTCGTCCATTGGGGGCTGTGGCTCCAGCCAAGCGGGCAACAGTGAACATTTGTCAGAGACGCTGAGCAGCTTGTCTCTCACATCCCTGCTGTCCCCCAGCTCCCTGGTGTACCCGGGGGTAGCGGTGAAGAAGTGCAACAGCACAGGCAGCCTGGACCAAGGGGGGATGCTGCTGTCGTCCCGGGGCAGGGAGGGCCGCCGGGAGATTCTGGGACTGGAGCTTATGGACCCCCAAGGCTTTTTGGCCAACCCTTGGACGGGGGTATTGGTGGATACAAGAGGAGAAGGAAGAGGGGAAATAGTAGATGGTCAGCAAGGGTTCAAAGTGAAGAGCTCAAGCCAAACAACAATAGGGCCTTGTCGGGAAAACAGATGAAACCTACTGTTCACTCTCTCTTTGTCTCTCCATTCCTTGGATCTAAACCCATAGCTGTCCCTCTCAATCTCTCTGCTTCCATCAGTGAGAGAGAGGCTTGATGACACACGATGTCCCGTATTCCAAAACCAAACCCTCATCTTGCCCCCTCAACCCCTTTCTATACATTTGTGACAAGCCCAAGTCCTATTTTGTGCTACCTAGAGTACTGGTCTTGGTTAGGCGACGAAGGGGCCTGGCGAAGTAAAGGCCCATGGGCTTAACTTGAAGGGGTAGACATGGAAGGTTCTGCTCACATTGGAAGACCAGGAGACCCATTTGTATCAGGGAGTCAGTAGAAGCAGAGACGAAAGAGCTTTAACTCGAAGACACAACGAGAGAGTTGCTCTACTGTAATTTTCTTTTCCTGGTGTCAGTTTGGGATCGCTGAGGTCGAAAATGCAAAAATAGAAGTACCCAAACTGAAAATAGCTCTCCATGCCAACACAGACTGTTTGGGATTGTTTATGTTTCAGAGGCAGTGCAGTAAGTAAGTGGGAGGAGGCTCGGAAGTGGCAGAATATTTTAAGGCGGAAGGAAGGCTGGCATAGGAGAAGGCAGGTCATTTGTTTGGCTGGGAATGCAGCAAGCGGATCTAATGTCCATCTGTTCTGGCAGACGGAAACAACAGGTCCTACTCTCTCTGGACCTTCTGCTGAGTTCAGAGTAAAAATGCAAGGTAGAGGACAGTTCAAGAGTGAGTGCTAATAGCGTGAGTGAGAGCACTGCCTCAGGTATCCAAGGCATGAATTAGATTATTCTCAACACTTCACCATACCTCTGTATTTTTGAAACAGGAGATGGGCATCGACTGATCAAAGCTTTGTGCCTCTGTTAACTTGAGTGGCAGCGGAAAATGAAAATAAATTGACAGATTGCGGACGTGCATGGAGCTATTCGTGAAATTGGTTATTTTTGCTCTCTATCTCCAGCATATCACACTCACTCAAACATGAAGAAATTAGTCTGAATGAGAGCCAGGTTGGATGGAGCTTTACAAACCCCATCAGAAGAAACAATAACGCGTGCATGGGGCAGCCTTTTGTGGACCAAAATGGTTCACAGTTTGACAATAAAGTGAGTCTTGAAGCACACTCCTTTTTCACTTCCTCTCACCATGCTTAAGGATTTGAGACGAATGGACAAACCCCACAAGAGTTGCGAGGGACGTGGACTGCATGAGGGAATTGCATTTAACCAAGATTTTTACCTATATACAGAAGTGTATCAAGATGTCAGTGTTGGGTGATAACCATGTGATTTCTATTCCACTATTTTTGTAGAAAAAGTGAATAGGCACGTGCAAGTGTTGCCGTTACTTAATCCCTATTTCATTTAACCCATACGATCTCTTTAACTTGTTGTCTAGGACTTTTTGTCTGCCAGTGGCTTCCAGTTTTATAACATTTTTTAAAGTGTGGACGGTGTATAAAACAACGAAGCAAAAAATGTCAAATGAACTTTGTGCGCTGAAGACGTTGGAGTCCCAGGGGACAACCAGAGATGCGAACAGCCATATTCACTCAGCACATGAGGATCGTTCTAGCTCACAGACATTCCTTGCTGCACACAGGGAACTTTGTTTGCTTTTAGCCTCCTATGCTAAAAAAAAAGAAACCTTGAATAGCGGGAACCATCTCTATGAAAGCTTTAATTTGAGAGTGACTCCACAACATATCAATTATGGACACATTAGTGTTCTTTAAGCATGGTTCTGGGATTGCAATACAGTATGCTTTTTCTTGAAATGACCCTGATGCACTCATCTTCTCTTCCCCATCTCCTCACACATACAGTATGTTGTAGCAACCCTTACACACACACCATGTGTTTGTTATCAAAAACTGACACTGTAATAATGAACAAAACATTGCATCTTTTAATGCAAGCTTATTTTGCTTCTCGCTCCATCCCAAAAGGACATGCTCATATTTTAGCCTGATATTTAGAGGTAGACTGTTGTATCCCCAGTGTTTTGATCATTACCTTACTTTTTTACATTTCTCAAAAAAGAATTAGGTGATGTGAGAAAATCTGAGGGATTGACCTTTTGTACCATGCAGCAAAATCACTTTGATGACTATGGTTTATCACATGGTGTTAGGTATTCATGGGTGACAGTAAAGACAGGTGTGTGTGTGTGTGTGTGTGTGTGTGTGTGTGTGTGTGTGTGTGTGTGTGTGTGTGTGTGTGTGTGTGTGTGTGTGTGTGTGTGTGTGTGTGTGTGTGTGTGTGTGTGTGTGTGTGTGTGTGTGTGTTGTGTGTGTGTGTGTGTGTGTGTGTGTGTGTGTGTGTGTGTGTGTGTGTGTGTGTGTGTGTGTGTGTGTGTGTGTGTGTGTGTGTGTTTATGACTTCAGGTGAAGAGTTGCCTTTTCCTGAAGTCTCCCGTTTGTCAGTGAGAATCCCTGAGATTAAAGTTTTGATGAGGGAAAAACGCGAAGCAACCAAGGGCTGTTTTAGCTTCAAATATATATCCTAACAAATCCTTATGTCATATGGCATCAGAGGTTAAAGCCTGATTACGCAGCAATAAATGTTCTATGTGTATGCCCTGAGTAAATGATGTCAATGTGATTTTTATCTCCTCAGAACACAACAGTATTCATTACTGTCTGTTTTTGCATCTACTTGTCTGAAACAACAACCAATCAGATAGCACCTCTGCCCTCTCGAAGACCAATCAGTAGTGAGATGGGCTACAATTGGACGACATGAACAATTGACGTTATTGAACTCAGGTCGGGGGGTAAAAACCACTGGTACATTTTTAAAGATAGCTGTAAAGGTGTGCTCAGACTGAAATCGGAGAAAATGTTCAACTCGCTTTATTCGCACAAATGTTACTGCTGGAGTGTTTAACCACGCCTAACAGCCAATGCACCCAGAGTCCAGATGTTAGCTGAAACTACCTAACAGTGTGTGTGAGCAGAGTGTGCCTTTGTACAGTAGGTGTGTGCTACAGCTCTGAATCGGACTGATTTGGAAACTTGATCTCAAGATGTTTCTGTTATTTCCTCCGGACTCTCTTTGTCTCTGTATGTTCATAAAGTGGAGTGCAATAGCTCGGGTTTAAGCACACACTTTCTGCAGCATTTTCAACCTGTGTGGACGTGTTGTTGCTTCAGTTCACGCTGCCTTGAGTAAACTACCTTGTCTATTGAATTTGTATGCAATCACGCCGCCTCTGAAATTTGCTCCGCCTTCAGTCTGAACACACCTTAAGAGTGTACAATTCACATTTGTACATATCTTTGTATTTTTGATCTGCATGTGTGCATTGCTGCCAGTGACCCTGATTATATCATTAGTATGCATTTCATAAAATTGTACAAAGTTAAAGGGAATGCCCCGGTGTTTTTTGACTGCTGCTATAAATCCACAACAAAATATCAAATACTGTAGGAGTAAAAAAAAGTTTTGTTCCAACACATTCACATGATTAATATTTCAAATTACATTTATGGTAAGTCAGAAACAGCTGATTCTATATCATTAAACGTGTTGTGTTAATACGTATCTGATAAAAAGAGAGTCATGACTGTATGAGGCAGGGAAAGGAAAGACAGGGACACAAAAGCAGGAAGTTCACCGAGTTGACAGCTGGACAACAGACAGTGTGAGAGACTGAGGTAGAGATGCTGCCGGAGCAGGAGACTTCTCCAGACAGCTTGTCATCAGCAGAGCCGCCGGTGCGAGAGAGCACATTATACATGCACGCTGAACTCCGAGGTGTTGTTTACCTCACACCCACAACCAACCAACCAACCTCATCTGACCTCTCAAAAACAGAACTCCCTGCAGGTCCCCTGTCCTTCAAATGTCACTGCAGGAGGGTGTGTGGTGAGCGGTAAGTGTTCCTGTGTCTCTAAAACTGTGAGTTGTGGGTGTGTATGCAAGCACAAACAAGTATTTGTGAATGGATACTTCATTGCAGTTTATTTTGCAAGGTCTAAGAAGTCACATCTCAAATGTTTTGGGAATTGTCCCTGATTTGCCGTCCATCACCTGAAGACAACAACTGACAACCTGCAACACACTGTAAAAGGTCAGTTATCGAAGAAGCCTCTTGGGGCTTCTGTGCTGATTTGCTCCCAAGGCAACACACAAAGTGCCATGAGACAATAAGCTCCCTTGGCTACAGGATAATAACATCACCTGAACTGCATGAAAACCTTAAATATGCCTTTGCTTTTTAAAGCTCACATTTTTAAATGTTAAAATGGGGAACAAATGCATGGACCAATGTGATTTTTAATTAGGTTAATGCAGGCGTCTTTTCAAAGAAGGAAAAAACTCCACTCGAGATATTAGGTCAAACTTATAGCTGGAAAATCAAGAGAAATACTTACCAAAGTAAATCCTACCCAGAAGTTTTGTCAAACATAACTGATAAACAAGGTTTGTAGATGTCTCATTAATGTGTTTGTCTCTGGGCTCAAGAGGCAGTAACTGGCAGCTTCTGACAACATCCAACTTGTTTTAATGCGTTTTTGCTATTTCCTTTGGGAAGTGTGAAGCTTTTTGTTAAAAAACAAAAGTGAGTAAATTAGGAGTTGTTTTTAGTGCTCTGTCACCTAATAAGTTGGCAGTGTCTTTGATGTGTTTGGAGGTGACCTGAGTGATGTTTTAAGGCAAGGAACGACCGTAAAACAGTGATATATAAAGCTAGTATTGTTTGACATAATGTGCTCACAGGTTTTCTTGGTATTCAACCTGGAATTATTACAGAGAAATGTTGCTTCACGTTGTCGGGTGGAAAAGGGAAGTGAAATGTGTTTAATTGACTAATGCAGGTGTATGGTATTATTATTGAAAGAATCATTTTTGCCCACTGCTCTTGAAGTAACAGATTGTTTTTACTCCTGCCCATTTAAACACAACAGTCAGACAAACCTGCAGTCACACCCAGGGGCGGACTGGCCATTGGGAATACTGGGTGGGCCGGTGCTGTGTGTGGGCCGGAGGGCCTAAATCCTACCGGCCCACATTTGTAAGTGTTCCGGCCCAGCCTTACAGATGGATAAACAAGCTCCAAAGCGTAAAGGCGTTTTTGTATAGTTTGTGTATACACAGTATACAGTATTGTAGCGAGCCCTGGGTTCAGAGGGAGGGGCTTGCATAGGGGAGGGGGGGGGGGGTTGGCAGGGAAACAGGGTTCAGAGGGAGTGGCTGTACGGCTGTACCCGTAGGATAGAAAAGGGGGAAGTGACGTCGGACTCAGAGGTCGCGCGGCTGTGGAGAAGACCGTGTTGCCCACATTCTGTTACTGAGTTTAGGCTAGTTAGCTAGCAGGTTTATTGTTTTGGGTGCAGTCACTTTTGCCTCCACTTGCTGTTCAAATAAATGTTGAAAGAAAAAGTAAATCTGTTTACATTTCTGTTTTATATGGGTGTTGAAGAAGAAGAAGAATTGGGAGGGATGAAACCCTCTTTAATGGTCACACATGCAGAGCACACACAGTGAAATGTGTTCTCTGCTTTTAACCCATCCTAGTACACAGGACTACAGCAAGAGGATCAGCCTCGACTCCGGATCCCGGCGTAGATATAGATACAAAACAAGAAAAAAGATTTGGCTGGGTTAATCGGAACAAGAGAATACACAGACACAGACAGAGAGGGAAAAGGTCATTGGATAAAAGTTATTCTGGATAACCCTCTAGAAAGATCTCATGAACTTCCCCACTCAATCTATCAAGACCCGAGCAGTTCTATTAGATATAGAATAAGAAACAGAGATAGGGAGCACAACAACCTATCTCTTCGTCAGATGCACTCCCCCAGCTTGTCCCCGGACCCCCCTAGAGGAGGTGAGGCCCACACCCCCTGTTAAATTGTCTCATCCACATTAAGGATGCTTCCTACGTCCATGTTTTATTCCATGTGTCAAGTCAGGCAAATTGGGTCAAAATGTTATTGCATCAATGATCTGTTAACATTAAAATCACTAAATATATGCTGTAACTATTTTGCTCTAGGCAACTCAAGGGCTCAGGTAATGTAATTACTATATGAATAATGGTCCAAAATAACATTAAATGCATAGGGTTTTTTGTTAAGTAACATACTTTCGTCGCCGGCCGGTCGATACATGCCGTGCATTAAGTGGGCCTGTCTGTTAATTCATCCCCGGGCCACTTTTTCCCCCCAGTCCGCCCCTGGTCACACCTGAGTCTCTTCTTACATTCATCAAGGCCGTGTATAGAAACCAGCTCCTGTCAGCTGTCAGGGCTAAATGCTCAGGGAGTTGTCCAGGCCCACCGATTGTATCACGGCTCCTGGGGGAGAGTCAGATAAAGGCATGGTTGTGAAGGTGGCACAACAAAAGGATGAATAAGGTGGCACCTAAATTAACTCTCTATATAAGATTCAGAGGAAACGGCTGTCAATCTCCAGATGGCATTGAGATCCTGTCCCTTTGCCCCTTGATGTCCTAAATGATCTTTTTTGGTTGCCTGCCTTGTCAAGATGACATATTAGCCATAAATACATTCACCTGTGGACAGTTATTTAACATCATCAAGTGAAAGGTCATCCGTGACGTGCCCTTTGTTGGCTCAACCACAGGGTTTCACTAAGGGACCATTAATAAATTACCGTTGAATGACACATAGCCGATATTAAAAGAATATTTTAATGTTTTTTGTTTTTAAAATAGCTTCCATATCATGTAAAACAGTGACTTCCAATCCATAACAGACTGGAAAAATAGGACACTTCCCTTTTCCTGGGTTGTAATTCCTATTTTATTTTGTAAGGAGTATTGTTATGATCAGCAGTTTTTTATTTGAATCTATTGGATCTTTTGAATACCTTAATTTCATGTCTCCTATTGACCCAAAATCACAGGAGAATTGTATTTCCTCACTTGACAAGTACGACACACCTTTTCTTTTTTTCATTGATTTTAGTGCTTTTTCTTTTCTATGTGCAAAAAACTATGGCAAACGCACAATAAAACAGACAATGTTGTCAAAATTAGTCATCATCTAATAGTACACCACGCTACATGTTTAAAATAAGTAAAACAAAAAAAAATATCGGGTGGGAGAACCTCAGAGATGCAATAACAAAGATCAGTGTAGATGATAAAATAGTGGAATTGGAATGTGACAAAAGCCACTTAATCTGAGCATGAACTGCCCACATATTTCAGGCTGGCTGCTTCATGTCTTTGTGAAGAGCCTGCATAATGTCTCTTTTTTACTAAAAGTACCTGCCCTTTTTAAAGCGCTCTGCACGTCCCTCCATGTTTCTTTGTTGTGAGTGAATGTCACTCATTCCTCTACCTCTACCTAAATGCCACTTTTATTAAACTTTACGGAATAAATAAAGCAGTTACAGTATATGCACTTATTCCCATCTGCGCTAATTCAATTGGGCAGCTCTGTAGTTTCAAAAGTGTAAGGGAAACTTCTGCAGCAATGGAGAGTCAGGACTCAGAGAGACACGAGGAGAGTTGGAGCTTTGATGTCAAACACTGGTAGTTTATTACAAGTATCGGCCGGAGAATTCACATCACAAGTCACAGCAGCCAGAGGTTCTGACTGCACCGGTGGGTTGCCACATCAATTCTGCCCAGCCTCTCTCTCGATAGACCTTTTAACTAGTTTACAGAGAGTTAATCAACAGCTGGGAACACTGGAGATATCCCCAACATCTGGAGACACTGAATCACTTGCCTGACTCTTACGGCCCGTCCACACTACAGCTTCAAAAAAAGCTTGGAGCTGGGCGTGTCTGAAGCTCGACCAACAACCAATCACATGAATCTCCCGCCCCTGACACACAAGCAGCGGTTTGATTGGCTAGAGCAGAGGTGCCCAGTACGTCGACCGCGGGCGACCGGTCGCCCGCGGGGGCAAAGCTGGTAGATCGCGAGTCATTCTTAAAAAAAAAAATCCAGCTCCGTTAAAATAGACAAAACAGGTTTTGATCCCTCCTCCCTTGGCCTCCCTGCCACTTAATTCAGGAGTTTACTTGATTGACAGAAAAAGCGACCTATCGCTTTCCAGTCTGTTAACCCAGAATGCAAAGCGATACAAAATTAGTCAAGTGCCTGGAAAACTCAAATTAAGTTAAAGAGACTAACAAGAGACAAACAACCAAATGAGTGCGGGACCGAGCAAGAAGCTAAAGACAAACCACTTCCACACAGAATGGGAGGAAGAATATTGTTTTGTGATGTCACATTCAAAGGTTATTTGCCTTATTTGTAAAGCAAGCGTCGCTCTGCCAAAGAAAGGTAACGTGGAGAGGCATTATCGGAGTGTTCACAAGGCATATGACAGCGACTTCCCTCCGAGTAGCGAGTTGAGAAAGAGAAAGGTCTGTATTATTGCTACACAAACATTATCTCACAGTCTTAGTGTCGCCAACTCGTTTCTAACATGCAAAAAGACAAACAAATGCGTCTATGGTCGGTGTATTTTCGACCTTTCCGATCCAGACGAGATCTCTCTCTCCCCCGTCTGTGCGCGAGGGGGCGGGGCAGTTTACACACACTCGGCTGCTACAAGCAGAAACACACGGAGGGGATGGCGGAGAGAAGCGCTCCAAGGTGTGGTTAAATGTTACCCGTCTTGAAGTGGACAATGCTCGTTGCCAAGAGTGTTTAGCATGTGAGGGCGGGAACACGAGCAATGTGTCTAAACATTTAGCAAAAGTGCACCACATTCAGACGGAGAATGCACCGGGTTCCACTGTCTTTCTAGCAGCTCTGTAGCCCCACCACGAGTAACGTTTCCACGTCAGGTGTTATGCTAGCAGCACCACACGGAGTTAACTCAATGATACAAACATGGGTTAATGATTAGAGGAAACTGAGTTACTCTTTATTTTGTTAAAGTTTTAGCTATTCTGTTTACAGTTCTGTCATCAGATTATTTAATAGGATTTGTTAAAACATTGTTGTTTCTTTTGATGCAAAATATTATTTATTTTATTTAAATAAAAAGCAATGTTAATTTTGTAAACAATTTGTTAATTTAATAATATATGTATTTTTGAATCAAGTATTCATCTTTATTGTCTTCATTGTTAGTTTCCACGTGCCTAAAACAACCTCAAGCTACATCTAAAAGTTGATGGCTAAACAAGAGGGTTTGAGAAATTGTGCAAGGCATACAGTAATAGTCCGAATAGTCGATTAGTCGTTTCATTAATCGATAGATTAATCGATTATCAAATTAGTCGTTTGTTGCAGCCCTATTATCCCATGTATAAATAAAACGTGTTATTCAGCAACCCTTGCAATTTGGGATTTTATTTTTGGTTGGTAGACCTCGGTGAGCTGGTCATTTCAAAAGTAGCTCACCAGCCCAAAAAGTGTGGACACCCCTGGGCTAGAGCTACTGGCATATGATTTGATTGGCTGACGCTTCCACCGAAAGCTTCAGAAGCTTCAAAAGTTGAACATTGCTCAACTTTTGCAGCCTGAAACGCTAGGAAAGCTCCGCTCTGCTTCCCACAATGCAGTTCGGCGAAAAGTGACGTCACCCCATTCAAAGTGAATGGGCAGACGCGTTGGAAACCGTTTTTGAAGCTGTAGTGTGGACGGGCCGTTATGGCTCTGTGACCGAGAGTTGACCGGTCATAAAACTGAGAATAAGTGCAGCAGCACATTCTTTAAAGGAGATTACAGAGTCAGGGTTGGTTATTAACGTCAACAGGCAATAAGGTTAAATATCTTAGGAGTAAGGAAGAATTATTCTCTGACAAAAAGACTAATAATTTGAATAGCAGTTTTTGTTTTCACTCACACAGAGACATGGATTCACATAATGTAGACATGAACATACAACCAAATAGGCACACTTGTTTTATTCCAGACACAAACTACTGACAACCGCATCATGTTTCATTGTGCATGATTTTTTGCAAGGGAGTGTGCTTGCCTGAGGATCAGTGCTAATGGATGAAGCCTCTCTCTCTCTCTCTCTCTCTCTCTCTCTCTCTCTCTCTCTCTCTCCTCCTCTCGTCTCTCTCACTCTCTCTCTGCTCTCTCTCTACTCTCTCTCTGCTCATACTCTCTGCAATCTCTCTCTCAGGTCTGCTACTCTTCTCACTCTCTCGTCAGCTCTCTCCTCATCTCTCGTGCTCTCTCTCTCTCCTCTCTTCTATACTAACGCTTTCAGCCGCGAAGGGATGATTGACTGGCTTTCTCAACACCTGGCCCACCGTTATGTAGGATAATAGTGAAACATAATATAGTTACAATATTGAGCGACTGGTTTCTGCTGTTGAAAGATTTATTTGAAGGAAGCTCCGGCAGCTCTGTCATATGCAGGGCTTTGTTTTTCTAACAGACGGCGGGCTTATCTTATCTCTGCCTTGTCAGAATTTAGAACTCAGCAATTTCCCTTAACATGAAAACAATGTTGAAGGCTGGCAAAAGCCTCTGCTGAATGTTCAAAGGAAAATGACATTCACTGCTGAAAGTAAGGATGACTGAGAGCATGAAGAACAAACAAGTGTTTCTGACCTATTTCACCTGCTCAACAAAAAAAAGGGAACAAGCTTAAGTCTTCTTTGCAATAAACTTTTATTCTATTATTGTATAAAATCAAAAAGTGAATGAGAGTGTGAAGGAGTGACTCGTAATAATGACCTTATAGAAAATCTCCAGCTACATGGAGCTCCATAGTTTCAGCTCATTGTTCAGATGTACAAATGTGCAACTTTGCTGAATTTGTAATAAAGCTTTTTCAGCTGTAAATGTTCAAAACAAAGTTTATCTGTTTCCTCTAAATCAGGGAGAATCCGGAGCCACAAAGGCTGCAGATTTGTTTTCATGCAATTTATTTATGTGTATATTTAGTTGGACTTTTAATTATGGTAACTTTGCGATATCTCCACGCACTTCAAAGCAATTGAAGATGAAAATGAATTTGATATCAGATGGTGCACGAACGAGGAGCTTGTGGTCTTGGCTTTGTTGACTTTCTACTTAACTCTGCCTGTTATGATGCTGCAACTGTAAAACGGAGTATTTTTATTTTTATTTTCAGAGGATGGTTATGTCGACATGCATTCACCCACTTATTGTCTCATTGTTGGAAGAAGGGCAACATATGTGAGACATGTCTGTGGTCCTGAGTGGAAATTAGTTGAATTTTTTCGAGGGTGGCTTAAAAAGCTCTAACTTTTAGAGCTGGTTCGTGGTGTTTGGTGCTTTTGGCTGTATCTTCTAATGCATGCTGGGCTATGAGCCTGGTGAGAGTGAGAATAAAAGGCAGAACATCAACTCAAACTCTGAAGCTAACTTAAACAGAAATTATGCATGACACAAGGTTGTAGGGAAGGGCAAATAGGAGGATACTCATGAATATCAAAGGCCTTAAATATGCCCGAAAATATAACTGAAAAAGTCGTATTCATGTTTTGGAATTTGAACTGCAAAAACACAAACGTATTCTTTGCCCCAGGATCCTTGTAATACTGCAAAGGGTGTCCATGAAGACTATTTTTTTACCTCCGCCATGAAGGCTGTTTTTTTCGTTACTTATCAGCAGGAATACATAAAAACTACTAGCCTGATTCTTTTTATAAACTGAAGGGAGGAGCATAGGCCAAGAACCCATTACATTTGGAGCTGATCGATTGCCATATCAGGGCGGATACTCAAATTATTTTCCACTGCACTTGGCATTACGAGAGAGGGCATGGCCTTGGCGTGCTCCAAGTGCCCCTCCAGTATATCACTGTTATTCATTTGACCTCCTCTATTCAGCTTGTCACTTTGAAAGATGAGGGTATTATGAATTAATTTACTCATCCTCTTAATGCTTTCTATCTATAGTTTATCTTGACTTTTATTCTGCTTTTAGGAATTGCCATGTGAAGCCGTTTGTGTCTGGATTTCTGTTTAGAGAGAAATACAAAGATAGAGGAGGAGGCAGAGAGACAGACGGAAAGACTATTAGAGATGCAAAAACAACTTAATCCTGCCTGCTATGCTCACCACAGAAATCATGTCACACTGACCTTATTAGTTCTTAATTAAGCCTTTTAGGTTTGGCAAAAAAAAGGGTATATATCAAAGGAAATTATGATAATGATCCATAATGTGTGTCAAAAGCTATCAAGTCTTTTAATGATGAGTCTGAAGATTTGGCCTTGCTTCATTTCCTGCTTCACATCTGGATATTTAAAGATGCATTTTTTGATTCTAAGGAATTGAGACTGGGAGCTGCAGTCCTTGCAACAACTTATTTTAGAAGTCTTATTTTAGGATTTATTTTGTGTATGTTGTTCTAGCTTTTGTGCTGCATTGGTACTTGTGTGGATGTGCTACTTTTGTCTGTGTATGCAGTCAATGTATGTGTTAAGCCCATTAAACAGTCACCTCCCTCCCCAGGTTCATGTGAGGAGAGTTCCTTCATGCCTGTGTCTTCCATCTCCACGATCTTGTATCACTGCAATTAGGCGCTCTGCTGAGCGTGTAGGCCAAGCATTTCTCCTCCACTGGAGAGCCTGTCTGCCCTGTCTACCTTAGAGCCCGGTGTGTGTGTGTGTGTGTGTGGGTGTGTGTGTGTGTGTGTGTGTGTGTGTGTGTGTGTGTGTGTGTGTGTGTGTGTGTGTGTGTGTGTGTGTGTGTGTGTGTGTGTGTGTGTGTGTGTGTGTGTGTGTGTGTGTGTGGTGTGTGTGTGTGTGTGTGTGTGTGTGTGTGTGTGTGTGTGTGTGTGTGTGTGTGTGTGTGTGTGTGTGTGTGTGTGTGTGTGTGTGTGTGCGTGTGCGTGTGCGTGTGTGTGCGTGCGTGCGTGCGTATTTCTGTCTTTGTTGCAAATGGACTTCGGTTGTCAAGAGCTCTTGCCTTTTTGTTGCAGCGTGGATCAAGAAGCCATCAGGGCTTCCTTTGTAGCAAATGTTTTCTTTTGTTCTTGCTGTGTTTGTGTCTGTACTCAGTGACAATATCGTTGTCAGACAGACCTAGCTTAGAGGGCAAAATAAATACAAGGAGAGAAGGAGACAGAGAAACAACGCTGCAGGCAAAAGAATGAAAAGAATAAAACAGGTGGAAAGATGAATGAGGCTGAAACATAATGGAGTATGCAAAGAAGAAAGATGCCAAAAACATTTAGGAAATATCAGGTAAAGAAAAGCAGAGTGTCTCGCATTAAAACAAAATCCAACAGCAGTAGAAAATGATTCCATATTTAGCTCTTGAACATATGTTGCAGATCCAGGGGAGCCCAGGATGTGAAACTAAAGCCAACAGTTCGTGCACAGGATGTACGCAGTGACATCACACTCTGTACCGTCTGCATTGACAACAAAATGGTGAGGGAAAGTGAACAAGATAGAGGGAAGAGGAAGCAGATCAGGGAAGTGAGCAAAGAATAGACGACTGAGAGAGAATAAGATGGGGACGAGAGGTGAGGCAACAAATACTGAGATATAAATAGTCGGACGTCAGAAAAATATACAGATGAAATTAGTAGGAATAAAGAAAAATGAAATAAGTAGTTTGCAAGTTTACAAATGACAAAATAGCAGATTCCTAATTGCATATTAACGTAAATCACACAGATGCCTAACTCCCAGAATACAGGCATCTGAGCAATCCAATAGTTGTTTTCTATGTATACTTCCTTGGCATTTCTCTGTAAAGGACTTTTTGATCAGTCTTGTATCCCTTTTATAACTAAATGGTGTTGTCTTATGATCAATATATATCACATTGTGCAGTTAGCTGTGCAGAAATCCCTTTACAATTCAAGTGAAATCCACAGTCTTCAATTTTTGAATAAAACATTTTTATTCAGTACAACTACTGCAGATTGTGTCCCCATTAATTAATCTTGCCCAGTATGACACACCTGTTCATATGACAACATGATTATTGTTTTAAGACATACTTGAAAATTGGGCGACCCCCATGAGTGCAGGGGTAATTGCATTCAAATGAGTGGCTGTGTAACACTTTTGATGTCGGTGGCTTTGATGCTCATGTGAAGGGAAGGGAGATGAGGAGGGGGCAGAAACTAATGGGCAGGAGGGGCAAGCTGGTGCAGGAGATATACATGTATTACATGATTGGGAGAGAAGAAGGAAGATCAATGATGGAGTTTGTAACATGAGGCCAGAGTGTTTCCTTTTCCCATGCGTTTCTGTTCATTTTAGTACATCAGTTTGTAGGATACTATAAATTCAACTAATTAACAAGAAGTGGATAAAGGATAGCCAACAACATTATGTATCAGAAACCCACGGAGGAAAGGCTGCACAGATTATTGGAGGAGATAAAAAAAAATCTTACCTCAGTCTCACATCTGTGTTCTTGGCTCCGTACGGATCACCAATCCGACCTCAGTGTGATCACAGGGACGTCAAAGGACACCAGGCTATATTTGGTTTGCTGGACGGTCAATAATGAGCTGTCAATACTGAGGACAAGAGAGAGCAAGTCAAGAGACCAGGGAGTAGTCATCGAAATTGCTTCACCTTTTCTTTTTTTTTCACCTCGCCAAACTTACTGGGAACATTATTTCATGCCAAGAGAAAAAATAATATCTCTGATTATCCCAAGTGCGAAAGAATACTATGAACATAAAACAGTAAAGTGTATGCCTGGCCCTGGGAATAGTTGCTTGACAAACCTGTAGCTTGAATAAAGTCAGCAAACTGCATCTGCTTATGGAGACAATGGGATGTGGTTGACAGAACGGGAAAATGCTAAGTGTACTTTGAGTGAAGATGTTTTTCACTTAAACTAAAACTGATATTATAACAGTTATTGATGGCGCGTCATAAGGGAATAACGAAAAACAGATTGTAATGAAAAATGGCCATTTGAGTATTCTGATCAATATAAGTCATTCTTAGTCACTCAATGGGACTTTCTTTGACTAAAAACAAAATTGCAAAATACCAGGATATTAAATATAGCTTAAGAAATGTGTAGAAGTATCCATCTTTCATGCAACTTTTTGTCATTCAAACGCTGTGAATTGGAAAAAGATGTTTAAAAAGCTCTAACTGTGAGCTTCAACAAGGATCTCTCATTGTTAGAAGTAATGGTACCACTTTACAATAAGACTACCCTTATAAAGGATTAATAAAGGGTTTATAATTAGGTTATGAATTAGGTTGTAAACACTTTATTAATCATTAAGAACCATTTATAAACCAGGTCTAACATAGTTTTCATACGTCAACACAGGCTCACTATTTGGCAAGATGACTAAGCCTTATATTGGCTACTTAGCGAGAATCAACTCAGTGAACAACAGACACCAAGGATGCTGGCTGATGAAGAAGACGAAGTAAGCTAAGTAGCCACTATAAGGCTTAGCAGTACAGATAAATGTGGGATCACTATTTGGCAAGCAACCGGTCACAGTTTCCCTGTTTATCTCATGTCTTATAAAAGCTTATTAATGATTTATAAAGTGTTCACAACCTAATTAATTACAAACTATTTGTAAACCCTTTATACGGGTAGTCTTATTGTAAAGTGGTACCGAAGTAATTACTAGAAGGAATACAAATACATTTTTCTTATACAATTTGGTGGACTCAGATGATCTTGATAAAGGATTTAGTCTGCAGGTAATTACTTATCTCAAATTGTCTTCTTAATGCTGTTGTTGATTTATTGAAAATATAATAAAGCAGATGTGTCTTCGGTAGGAAAAATAAACAAGACAGTCACAAATGTACCACTGACACGCAATAAGGCCTGCTTTACTTTGATTTAAATTCATTACACTCTAAATAAAATCCAATATAGCTTTCCAAATGAGCTATTCTTATTTAGGCATGGCACAGTGGGTGAAAGATGGTGTTTCAACAGGCATTGTATTAGCCGCGTGGCCACAATTGACACCGTAGGCTAATTTCCTCGGTTTATTAGTTTTGCAAGAGCTCTAAATGTGCAGCGTGACCCTGTTCTGCTCTCTCTGATTTATCTTGTTACAGATCTGTTGTTCTTGTTTATGTACTGTATCCTCCCTGTTATGTGGCAGATGTTCTCTCTCGCGCACATATGGTATGCAGTCAACTAAAAAAGAGTAAAGTACATGTCCACTCGCTGTTTGCTGCTCTGAATGCTCAGGAGATGATGATGAAAAAGGACGGGGGGGTTTTGGTGTGCATGTGTTTGTGTTATTTTAAATGGAGGCAAGTGCCATGGCCCTGCCAACCCTTTGCATCTATATGTTGTACAACGTTTTAAATGTTGTGTAAACACATTCAGAAGTAGTAGTAGTATATGGTTATAGTATCAAGTAATCAAATTATGTGTTTGCCTATTTGTATATTGTTTCTTTGGGTGTGATCAGATGCACATTTTAGACATTAACGACTAGAATAACTTTTTTTATAACGTGTGTTCAAATCTTTATAGTGGTTCTCTTACCCTGAATGGAGTGTTTGAGTACACACTCACCTATGCAGTGATGTATCATATCTCCCAAGGCTCTTCTGTATATTATATATATATATAATATTTTGTACTGACAGTACTGCATAAAACCTAATTACGTTAATTTAATAATGTTATGTTGATCAAATATTAAGCAAGAAAACTTTGGAGCTACACAACCCTGGGGAATTAAAATGAAATATTCATAATCAAAATAATTATTTTACTATTTCTTATGCTATTTGTTTTGGTGGGGACCAAAAAATACTTATATATGACTTTAACAAATATATATTACTGGATTTAAGCCTTGTAAAGTCAGTCAACATTTAACATGATCAATCTCTGCTATTGACTTTATTTCTAAGATGCATACACAGAATAAATTGAACCTGAAATAAATGTGTCGGAGCATCAGCTGGGAGTATTTAGATGAGAAGACCAAACTCTTCTCCAATCATTTTCGATGCAAATCCCTGTTATTAGTGTTTTCTCCGATTAGGTATAGAAGGGGTTTATGCTGTCTGAGTGATATTTAAGATATTGACATTAAAGAATTAATTGTATTGCCCAAAGTGCCTCCAAATGCCAAAATCCCCTCCTAGCTTAACGCTGTTTTTCTGTCAAACATCCAATGGAGCACCGACGGGCTTAAACTGTGGATATGTAAGACTATATGAGACATGAATGTATGTTTGTGTGTGTTTGCTGTGGAGCTGCAGAGTGGACCTGTCCTTCGTTTTGAGGTGAGAGTCAAGTGTCGTCAGTCCGCACTGTAATTTCCATTTCAGTGCACATCAGTGCAAATGTCATATCTCATTGACTTCAACCCTAAAAACACACACACATGCACACACTTAGACATAACAGACTTGCAACTCCCCTGTGTGCACACCCATGAACCAAAATACTCTTATCATGAAAGCACATATACTGAAAACCTTGATAGCACTCGATAAACTTCACCCTGCTGTATGTGAAAGCACTGTTGCCTTCAACGTACATCACGATTTCCCTTTTATGTCTTTCAGCGACGTGCAGTCAGGGGAGGCAGAGCCTCACCTGTCATATTCCAATGTAACGGAAAAACAACTAAAGAAAAACTAAATAGTAATAATAATAATAACATGTCTCCACTGATCTGTGTTGTAAGTGTGATTTCTGTATGATTCCAATCGCTTCTTATAGTCAAAATCAGCAAATTGGCCGAGCTCCGCTACAACTCCTACATGGGAGCGATGAGGAGTGAGGCAGGGACGAGCTCTGCCTCACGTAAGCCCACAGTAACTGGCTGGAGCGCGGGCACTAATGTAGCGCGGGCACTTATTTTGTGAGCGCGCTCAAGCCAGTTACTTGTGTGGTGAGGTGAGGCACAGATGAGATCTGCCTCACCTCAGAATGCGTCACCCCACAGAAACTGGCTGGAAAGCGGGCCCTAAGCGCATGCCTGCACCATCTCACTGTATGTCACCAATGTAATGTTTGTAGATCCCTTTATTACATTTATCCTCGCCATCCATAGTCTCTAAATAACTTATTTCACGTATATATGATATTTAGGCTCGCTGGTCTCATCATACAACGGCAATGAAAAAAGCACCAGGAGGCAGCCATAACCTCTGCCGCACTGAAGGGGGCGCAAGTGAGCCCACAGGTTCTTGTTGCTACTGTTATTCTTCGCAGACGCGAAGCAACAAAGCTAGACTTTTGAACTAGAGGAAGATAAGGAGGACTTTTACAAAAAAGTAATGGAGATTGTTGTCCAGAAGGATAGCATGGACTTCA
Source organism: Gymnodraco acuticeps (assembly GCF_902827175.1). Lineage (NCBI taxonomy): Eukaryota > Metazoa > Chordata > Actinopteri > Perciformes > Bathydraconidae > Gymnodraco > Gymnodraco acuticeps. Next base: position 185,749 of record NW_022990511.1, read on the forward strand.
TCTTCAAGTCAAGGTAAGACCACAATTGTAATGAACATGGGATCTTACTAAGAAAGAACAATCCAATATTTAGATTTTGGGTATCCTTTTGTTGAACAGTCTGTTTAAAATGAATTGAAGCATCAGACTAAAAATGCTTTTGAAAATAACCGAACATTTCGATTAAGGTCAAAATATAATATTTGTAAATCTGACTCTGAAAGAGTCAGTGCCTCACCAGCCATGAACCTCACCGCACGTCACTGATGTCTTTCCACTCCAGTTATGCTACATGATGAGTGGACAAGATGGGTGGGAATCATGTTTGCCTGAAAGCTGATGCAAATGAGTGTTTGTGAGATAATCTAAATGCATACAGAGAATTCAGTGAAGACACAAAATCTTACAGCATCCACTATTTCTTTGTTGTTTCCTCCACCTGCTGTACATTTTATGTGTTGATTTCTCCTGAGTCTCCTCTCTGCTTCCCCATTCTTGTTTATGTATCTCTCCTTCTCTGTCATGTTTCCATGTAACAGTTCCAGGTTACCCTCCACAGGGACAGTAGTACAGAGTAAATCAGCCAGGACGAGGTCGCCCTTGCTCGGTGTCCGGCATCGCCTGTAATAAAAGCCTTGCCGCGGATAAGCGTGGTGCTGATTTGCATGATTACACAGCATCCGCCAGACAGCCAGCGCTTCATTACTCAGCCCCACACGCACACAGGAAGATTGAAGCCACACGCACATAAATGAAGGCGTAAACACCCAACACCGAGACCAACAAGCGCACACACTGTACATCAGAGTAATACCGTCTGACACTGTTCAAGCCGAGCCGTGGCAAGAACTCACACACATTGTGTCAAAGATTGTGTTAAGGGATGCTTAAATCAAAGGCTTAGAGCCTCACTCTCATTTACCATAAGAGCCCCTTGCTTGCATGTTAAACCTTGCCCAGCACTGAATTGCCTGTAAATGTCTCACTGCTGTGCAAGCATAAAATACATTGCTGCTGGCCACAGAGACCAGCGGACAGGTGCATGACTGATCTCTGTACAAGGAAAGAGGGACGATCAATACGGAGCTATTGAAGCCCCGGGTCGATGAAAGGCCAAAGGATTCACAATGCAGAGGCCACCTCCCAACACCCTCCCATTGCTTCGTGGTGTGAGAACAGTACATTAAAGCTTGTAAAATGTGAGAGTGTTAGAGTGTGACAGAGAGAGACAAATAAAGCTTTGCATGTGGCATCTGCAGAGAAATATGCCGGAGTATACCCTCCCTCCTGTCATAGGAGAGTATGAGCATGTGTGTGTGTGTGTTTTACTGTCTCTGAGGTGCCAGGGCAGCCCACATTTGTGAGCACAGCACGGATCAATAAGTGCAGAGCAAATGTATTGCATTGAGCTGGGAGACTTGTGGTCTGCCAGGAATTACAAGTTTGTGAGAGATTTACACCCTTAGGTTACTTAGTGCTGAACACGCCTGTGACATTGTAAAGGAAGAGGGTAATATAGGCAGTGCAGTATGCTTGGATTAATATGGTTTAACTTTATCGTTCCGGTGAGGATAAGCTACAGTGCCGTATTAATAAAGAAACGACAGGAGCACTAAGAGGCTCGCTGCAATTAAAGTATTCAGCGGGATTCAAAGGTGATTTGAGGTCCAGTAAAGTGTTTATATATATTAACACAATCACATGTCCATCTGTGTGTCTTTATATGCAGCATCCCAGGTCGTGCATATCCTGTTGGAGCCCCTAATACCGTGTATGCTCACACTGTACGCTTTCCTATGGCTTCTATTCAAGCAGCCGTGCCGCTTTGAAGTCCGACACAAGGCTTTTATCTTGTTATCTTGTTTCATTGTATTCCCCCGCGCAGTGCCGTGCATCATCCCGAGGGGTACAACAAATACCCAGGGCCCTCCCTCTCATCCATAACACACGGCCGACAATGACGGCAGGAGCGAGGCGAAGAAGAACGGAGGAAAACAGGTCCATTTTAAGTTTGAACTAGAACAAAGGGGAGTTTCCAGTTGACCATATACTGTAATGACGAGCCTAATTAATCAGATACATAATTCATGAGACGGAAAAGTGTGCAGTGACAGAGAAGGGGTGGGAGAGGGAGAAGGAAAGACTGCACCATCAGCAGATTCCTGGAGGAGAGGAGGGGATGGAGGGGAACACTGGAGTGTGTGTTTGTGTTCTTCAAACATGTCGTGTAAGTGCTTGACTAACACAAATGCCATTATGCCAAGAGTTTGACAATGAAATGTCAAGAGCTTTACTTTGACCTAGTAGGACAATAGACAAGTGAAAACAGAAAGCAAGGGGCTGACATGTGTGAGCTGCAGTGCCAGCTCTTCAAAATTAAAACACACAACTTGTCACCAGTAATAGAAGCTATATTAATTGTTGGTTGTCTGAAAATGTGCTTAAATTAAATCCACGTATTGGTCAGTGACTGATAGACCCCCATTAATACTATGTATAAAAAACAATCATGTCATTTTCCTGAAAAATACTATTTGCAAACATATACAAAAACGTGAGTGAACAGAACTTAATTACAATCATCCTGTAGCAAATACACTATTTTTTCTTTACAGATCAATGGTTGCAAAGTTGAATTATCTAATTTTCTGTATTATTTTAAACTCCTCCTGTCCTCTGAAATGTACAATCACCTCTCACTGGTTTCAAAGTGAATCTGTGATTGACCTTTTTAGGGATAAATCAGTTCAGGCTCTATAAGGTGTATTACCGATGCGAATGCCACCCTTTTTCCTTGACAAAAACAGTCATTGTACCTCCGAGACCACAGGGATTGATATTCCACGGCTGTCTCAGCACCACCTGTGTTCTGCAAGGTAAGATTATTGGTTTTGTCAAGTGGGCTTTGGCGAAAACTTGGTGGATTCAACGGCTTCAGTTCCCAGTCGGTAAGGGCTGTCTAACAGCAAGATGAAGTGGTGAAAATGTTCTATGTATAGCGCACACTTAAACTGATATAGATTTTTTAAGGTAGGACTTTCCACTTTTCCACTTTTAGGTGGCTAAAATAGATTTTGTAGCTTCCCAGATCAACAGCAGCTCATTGCATTGTGTCTTGCTGCAGCTGTCTCCAAACTCATCCAGCCATCTATATACACTGGCTTTGTAGAATTATACAACCCCAATTTATAACATCCAAACACCCCTTTAACATTTCCGTCCATTAACTTCATTGTCTAAAAATCTGTAACCTGTATATAATGTGAAATAATGGCTTAAATGTCAATTAAAAAGACATAAGAGTCAGATTAATGTGACTTCCATGCTGATGGAAATTGACCGCAGACAATGAACAGGTCAATCCCAATTAACCTAAGGAATAGCGACCGCACATGAGTGACAGTGATTAAAAAAAAAGAGCGTCATGGATTCGACCTGCTACGGGAAGCCTTTCAGTACTGCCACCGGAGATCAATAACTAAACATAGGGGACGCTAATGAAGCTGGAGCTTATCGCGGAGCTGAGAAAAACACCCTTGTTGATTATGCAATTCAAATGAAGCACAATTTTGTTTGGTAACCTTTGTCATTTTCGGCTTTAAAATAAAAAACAGAAGAGACATTTACATAGTCAGGGAAACGGCAATCTTCTGTAATGATGCTCTTTTGGTTGTTTTACATTAGTCAGCCAGGCTTTGGTGTTAATTGTGATTTGTTCTGCTCCAGGTTTCTCTCCCCTGCTGGCTCTGTGGAGAGACACAAAGGCAGGTAGCCCTGTGTGCCGAATAATTTTCATTTCACCTGGTGCATATTTCGGAGCGCGGTGTGACCGTCGGTTGTTATGGTACAAATTAGGCAAGGTCAGCTTGAGCTGTTGCCGTGGAGACAGGGTTACATCAAGGGAGGATTTGGTATTGCCTTGTGTCTCTATCTCTGATGAGATTGAGTAAGCGAAATACATTTCAAGATGCAGATATCTATTAATTAATACTCTGTTTGCTTTCTAAATCACATGTACGCCTCTGTCTGAGTCCTACCATGTTAAAAAGTTTTCTGTTAATCTAATTGTCTGATTTGATGTGATTCAGTGCATACAAATGTGTCTCATTCTCAATTTATTTTTCTCTGAACATATCCCAAAGTCCAGTTTCTCTGTCTACGCTCGGCGTTATTCACCTTCTACAAAAGAATGCAAGTCATCCTGCAGGAGAAAAGAAATCTCCCTCCCGTTTTACTCTCTTGTCATTCTCGCTGTCCAACTATCCCTTCTTGAGCAGAGGAGACAGCGCATGGGGACAGGCTTGTCCTCGCTCCAACACCCACAAAAGGACTTTGATGCTCAGGTGGGAGGACTGAAAAGTCTCACTGGCTGCCACCCTGGTTCCTGGCTATGGGTGGCTCATCTGGGGCCAGAACTGATAATACTGCAGGAAAGAAAAGAGAGAGAAAATAAAGCAAGAGATAGTCAGAGCGAAAGGAAAGATGCTGGGCTGTTATTCGTTGATTCGGAGCCCATTCCTGTGGTGGAGCCATCTGCTGAGGGAGGGAGAGATGCGAAGTGTAGTGCAAACACTAAAGCATGATCCACCCTGGTTCCATTATTGCTATTGACAATGTTGATTTTACAACGTCCCTGTTAAACTGCTGAATTCTCAGAGCCCAGACAGACTGAACACCAGAACAGAAGAAGCTCCTGTACAATGCTCGGATCAGCACTGCAATGTTACCTTTGTGAAGGTGATAGTGTTATGTTCAGTTTTATTGAGACTGTTAGAGAAGAGATATGGTGCATTTAGAGGTTTAATTAGTGGTGTGTTGCACTGGGTAGTATTATACATACATATGTATTTGTTTCCACATGGGGACTTGGACCAGGCAGAAATGTGTCCCTTAAGCTTCCAGTATGCTTCCTCAGTGTCATACTGAATAATGAATACTGCATGAAATAAGGAATCAAAGCTTGAGACAAGATAATAACATTACATTTGTTGTGATTTAACCTCCTGTGAAGCACAATGAATGCATCTCCAGGTAGGCATATAAATGTGTATGTGCGGTTATATACATGTGGTTCTATTTTGAGTCAAAGCAGGGCTGTAGATTTTGCTCAGATGACTTGCTCACTTTTCTTTTATATATATATATTCCAATTTATTAACAATGTGATTAGTTAGTGATGTTGATATTGTAATGGATGTTCTAACATTCAGCCTTTTATTCATGGTTGATAGTTGAGTAGGCCTACTTAGTATATTAGGTTGCTTTAGCCAAATAGCCTGATCAGTGCTTGCTACTCCTAAAAGATTTAAATAAATTGGAAGTTTAAAAAAAAAAAAAAAAAAACTTGTGGTCAAAGCAATGCTGCAGTTTCACTATTTCTTCAAAGCCGACAGTCTGCCTGTGAGGATACCTAGTATCACTCAATCACTTGTAATAATATTTGGAGAAAAAAATCTGAAAGAATACAAGCGCTTCAGCTGTGCACAGTACGGCACTAGCTTCTAGCTCAGCACAAATGACAGAAGGCTTTACGGGAAATGATGTTCCCCCATGAGTTCCTGACTGACAGCTGACATAAGCTGTGTGTGTGTTGGAGTTTAGATCTTTAATCAGACAGCACGTCGACAGCACTGATGAATGGCTTCCTCTGCTGCATAATCTACACGCTGCCCCCCCTCTCGACCTTTGCTGGAGATTGACTGCATGTCTATGAGAAAAAAGTAAAAGTAGAGAAAGGAGAAGACGATATATCTCCATTAATCCTTTTTTCACCCTGGTTGTTTAGCATCACATCAGGCTCACTACCTCCATCTTCCCCCTTGTTTCCTGCTCTATCACTGTTTCATTCCCCATGCCATTTCAGCTCACTATCTTCCTGTTGTTTCTTCCCTGTTTCCTCCACTAGCTGCGACTCTAACCCCGGGGAAATTCTGCTTTCCTAATGACATGTACGAGTTGTTTGTTGCAGAGAGAATTGGATGTTGATGTTGCCTGAGTGTGACACTGTTTAAAGTGAAACTAACTCACTGCTCTTGTGTGAATGAGCATGTATACAGTAAAATACAGTATCTGCACTGCTGAGCAGCCACTGCACTCTGTGTTTTGCTCTTTCCTTAAAACACAAGAGCATACTGCCACCTGCTGTCCAGTAAAACTATTCAACGTGATTTACCAGAATTCTTACAAAAAATATTGCAGAAATATGTGGGAAGTGAATCAGTCCAACATGCCTCATAAATCCAACTACATTTGGCATTGACACAGGACTCCATTGCCCCAAATGAGCCCTATGTCCTTCCAATGTTCAGCATCAGTCCCAGAAGTTAACAGAGCATCTGAAGCACACCTGCTACTTTGTCGTTCTGGGACAGAAAGAGATGAGAAGGCCCCCCCCCCCCAAGTCTTTTCATTTAAGTGAATCTAGGGGCTGGAGGCTCTGGCGATGACTTGGCAGAAGACTGAGCCGTAGAGACAGGGAGGCCACAGCCAGTCCACCTGCACAATCCAGCATGGTTATGTGTAATTGATGGAACATGTGCTTGTGGGGTTCACAAACGACCATACCTAATGATTGACACTAATGGAACTCCATTGAGACAATGAGAATAATGGGGCAAAACAACAATGTTGCCAAAAGACAGGAAGAGATTTTAATTTCAAGCCTTTTCAGTAAGGGAGGAAACTCTAAAATCAAGAAGGGTATGAGTTTGTAATGAAAATGGTCATTCATAACTGCATTACTGCAACTGTCACAAATCTATTGATATACAATATTACCATCTACTAGGTGTAAACTCCTGCAGGCTATACAGTTGTTCAATAAGGGATATTGCTTGATTCAAAATAGTCTGTCACTCAAAAGTAGTCATTTTTCTTGCAAACTGGTTTTACTCTGCTTCATTTCAGATGCTCAGTGTGTTAGCAGAACCCTGCTTGTGGAGTAGCCTGCAGTAGCTATTAATTACACTCAAATGAAGGACTGAAAAGATCCTGCTGCTTTCTCCACAGGCCCCTGCTTTGGAAAGGTCAGTGCCAAGGAAAAACATCAGCCCTGATATGTTGGCACTTATTTTGTGGGATAAAGAGAACTCCAGTATGAAAATGTTCAATAATACTTTTTATAGCATGTCAGCACATTCAAGTCGGGGTCTCGCATTAATGAGCAATTAGATTGTGCAATTGCTGATTAGTGAAAGTGTAATCAAAGCAGGTGGCTTTAAGTCAGGATACAATTCACCATTTGCATCCATGTCTCACTTGCTAGGTTGGCAGTAACCGGACACTTCTGCAGTGTTTTCTCACTGCATTACAAGGAGACGAATAAGAGGCTGGCTGAATGAGGCCCATTGTGATTAACTGTTAGGGTGGACATCTACAGTTCAAATAA
>NW_022990512.1:0-258327 GCF_902827175.1 Gymnodraco acuticeps
AGTAGTAGTAGTAGTAGTAGTAGTAGTAGTAGTAGTAGTAGTAGTAGTAGTAGTAGTAGTAGTAGTAGTAGTAGTAGTAGTATAAATAGGTGTAGTAGGAGTTGGACAACAATCACATTTCCATTCATCTCTGTCCTTTACCAATATTTTCTTTCTTCACATAAACAGATGCAAAATAAAAGGGTTTTTGGCTGTTGTATTTAAGCAGGATTTGGTCTTGTCTTCAACAAGGGTTTTTAATTCAAGCAAATCTCTTTGGGCAGAAATAGCCTTTTGTCAAGTCGTTGATCTTGGGGTGTGATTCTCGCTTAGGGTGCGAGAGGTCCAGGGTTCAAATCCTGGATGATTCCAGACCTGTTAGCAGCTCATTGATATGTACTCAGGGGTTCTAACTTACTGTAAGTTACATGCCAAATTAACCAAAGTCTAATATTGTTCAAAGTTGAGCAAACTATTTGACCAGGAAGACAATTTGCTCAGAATGTCCCTCTTTACCTACAGACTGTTCTCCTTCACACGGAGAAGAGGGCTGCGTTTCTTCATGTATGGCTTCTTTCGGTCTGATTTCAGCCTTAAGATTTTAAAATGGACTCATATATATTTTAAAGTCTTCACCCTCCCTTTTCAGTTATTGCTCTGTCTTATCTTAACATTTTAGGATGTTTCTTTTAGGCTTCAACATCGTCATTACATTTAGTTCATTTGACCAACTGCTCATTTCTAAAGCAGTACCTGCATAATGCTTCCATATGTATGTATATGTGACTTTAACATGTTAACTCCTTCTCTGCAGCTTTTTTGCTACATTTTAAACTCAGGAAAATTACAATTGGCTCCATCACAGTATTCATGAGCCTCTAAGCAGGGTTCATAAAACCCCTAGATAGAAAAGCCTATACAGTATGCAGACATTTAAAGTGGCGATTTATTTTGTTCAGAGGACAAATCCTATATCCCTTCCTCTTCTCTCGGGTCTGCGGCACTCTCCCTTTCTCTCATTACCCCTGTGCGTCAAATCTGCATGAGAATTGCACATCAGTAGCTCACAGAGGCAGAGTAGTAGCTTCCTATGAAGCCATAGAATATCCACACCGCCTGCAGGAAGTTATTTTAATGTGAGCATGGCATATATTTGCAGGGGAGAAAGAGTGAGAGTCCAGAGAGAGAGCAGGGAGAGAGATGAAGGGACAGCATAGACTGCTCCCCCTCTGGGCCGATGTGTTGCCGATGAAGCACCTTATGTTCAACTTAATACAGAATCTTTGCATTTCAATTTGTTTTGAACATACGAACAAAATGGAGGGATGAACTGTTCATCTTACGAAAAGTGAAATGACCAAACAGGCAAACCAATCCTAGTAGTTCTGAGTGCTGTTATAAGTTCTTCTAAATGATCCAGGTTCATCAGTTGTTTTGATTTCAGATCAAACATGATCAAATGCAACAATCAAAGAAATGCATGTTGTGCTGCTCTCTCAAAGTATGACTCAAGCTTGATGGTGAATCTGTTCAAGAGGCTTGGGGAGTAACGGATGACGTCATCGGGAGACAACAAAAGGTAACTGGATTCCCTTTGAGTTACGTCAAAACATAGATTTTTAAATGTTGAATTACCTAAGCTTGTGGATTACAACGTTAGTAAAACACTAGAAAGAGCATATTGTGTTTGTTGTAAAGGATCAGATGTTCTCTCTTCTCTGTCAGCTGAACTGTAGGATAACGCTTTCAGAGTGAGTCTATACGCCTACTGCCTGAATCTGCTTCATGGTTTCCTCTCTCTTTGGTTCATTATCAATCCAGCAGGTGAACCTATATGTTCATAAAACAGTGTGTGAGTTCAACTACAATATGTAATAGACTCAAACAGAGCATTTCCATGTTCCTATTTTCTAAGGTTGCCTTCAATAATACACTTCAGTACAAATCATCTTAGTATTGTTTCTTTCCCTTGCATTTATTTGCATTGCATTTGAAATGTATGCAACACAAAATAAATGGAAAGTAATCAGGTTATATCACATTACAGGTAGCTAGTAAACGCAAAGGATTACATTTTAAGAATCCCTCCCAACGCTGGATCTCTCTTTCTCTCTATTTTGAAATACTACGTGCAAGGTCACTTTCCACCAACGCCATATGCAAAGTAAGCCATTTGGTCCAATGCAGGATGAGTGGCACTAACACTACAAATATTGAGAGAAACGTACTGAATATATAAACTTTGAAAAACAGGGACTGAATACACGGATATCTTTATAACTTTAGCGTGAAAGAGTCTGCAGTGGCCATTTATCACCGATAACCCAGCACATATCTTCAGACAGACGCTTTTTCTCTCCGTCCCCATGGGGACAGACGTGTCTCCTGTGGAGTGTGGCCACATGTGGCCCAGATGCAGTCTGACAGATACATCAGGTATCAGGTGTTAGAAGACCTGGTGTTATTGAAAATCCAAGGTTGCATAAAAACAAACCAGGACAATGTTATCTGCCAACAACAGGAATTAGAAAAGAAGCACACTTTCATGCATTTTTGACAATAGTCATTTTTTTGTAATACTTGTTTATGGTCAAAATGTGTTTTTCTTTCCTGTAGTGAGTTTTATAGATTTGTGTGCATCTAAATGTTCTGCTAAGGCTTGCATCGCAAAGTTCCCTCCAGAGAGAGTCTCTCCCCCCCCCCATCTGAAACACCCCTATTGGACTCCTTTGTTTACTTCCGTAACATAATGACGTCACTTTGTAATACTAACGCTCCAAGACATTGTAAGTTATGGACAAAGGGGTGGGACAGCTCTCAGCAGCTAACCAATCAGAGCAGACTGGGCTCTGGTTTCAGACAGAGGGTGAGAAGAGGAGCTGCAGCACAGGCATTATGAGAACAATAAAGAGCTTTTTGAACATTAAAGCATGGAGACATATCCCAGTAGACCAGGGGTGTCAAACTTAAACACACAGTGGGCCAAAATAAAAAAATGGGTACGAGTCGAGGGCCGGACTGGTTCAATGTTTATTGCAGAACTTATTGAAATGAACTTATTGCACATATTAAACCTGGAACTAACAAAGCTTAAATTATTGCCTATAAAAACAACATTAAACATTAAATAATCAGTTGCATTCATTTCTTATGGCTCTATCTGCAGCTTTTCCAGAGTCATTTCTTATGAGTACATTTTTCCACAGGCCAACACTACATACTGATATACACCTGAACATCAGCAGGAGAGGACTCTTTAAAGTAGAGACACTACATACTGATATACACCTGAACATCAGCAGGAGAGGACTCTTTAAAGTAGAGACACTACATACTGATATACACCTGAACATCAACAGGAGAGGACTCTTTAAAGTAGAGACACTACATACTGATATACACCTGAACATCAGCAGGAGAGGACTCTTTAAAGTAGAGACACTACATACTGATATACACCTGAACATCAGCAGGAGAGGACTCTTTAAAGTAGAGACACTACATACTGATATACACCTGAACATCAGCAGGAGAGGACTCTTTAAAGTAGAGACACTACATACTGATATACACCTGAACATCAGCAGGAGAGGACTCTTTAAAGTAGAGACACTACATACTGATATACACCTGAACATCAGCAGGAGAGGACTCTTTAAAGTAGAGACACTACATACTGATATACACCTGATCATCAGCAGGAGAGGACTCTTTAAAGTAGAGACACTACATACTGATATACACCTGAACATCAGCAGGAGAGCACTCTTTAAAGTAGAGACACTACATACTGATATACACCTGAACATCAGCAGAAGAGGACTCTTTAAAGTAGAGACACTACATACTGATATACACCTGAACATCAGCAGGAGAGGACTCTTTAAAGTAGAGACACTACATACTGATATACACCTGAACATCAGCAGGAGAGGACTCTTTAAAGTAGAGACACTACATACTGATATACACCTGAACATCAGCAGGAGAGGACTCTTTAAAGTAGAGACACTACATACTGATATACACCTGAACATCAGCAGGAGAGGACTCTTTAAAGTAGAGACACTACATACTGATATACACCTGAACATCAGCAGGAGAGGACTCTTTAAAGTAGAGACACTACATACTGATATACACCTGAACATCAGCAGGAGAGGACTCTTTAAAGTAGGGACACTACATACTGATATACACCTGAACATCAGCAGGAGAGCACTCTTTAAAGTAGAGACACTACATACTGATATACACCTGAACATCAGCAGAAGAGGACTCTTTAAAGTAGAGACACTACATACTGATATACACCTGAACATCAGCAGGAGAGGACTCTTTAAAGTAGAGACACTACATACTGATATACACCTGAACATCAGCAGGAGAGGACTCTTTAAAGTAGAGACACTACATACTGATATACACCTGAACATCAGCAGGAGAGGACTCTTTAAAGTAGAGACACTACATACTGACACCTGAACATCAGCAGGAGAGGACTCTTTAAAGTAGAGACACTACATACTGATATACACCTGAACATCAGCAGGAGAGGACTCTTTAAAGTAGAGACACTACATGCTGATATACACCTGAACATCAGCAGGAGAGGACTCTTTAAAGTAGAGACACTACATGCTGATATACACCTGAACATCAGCAGGAGAGGACTCTTTAAAGTAGAGACACTACATGCTGATATACACCTGAACATCAGCAGGAGAGGACTCTTTAAAGTAGAGACACTACATACTGATATACACCTGAACATCAGCAGGAGAGGACTCTTTAAAGTAGAGACACTACATACTGATATACACCTGAACATCAGCAGGAGAGGACTCTTTAAAGTAGAGACACTACATACTGATATACACCTGAACATCAGCAGGAGAGGACTCTTTAAAGTAGAGACACTACATACTGATATACACCTGAACATCAGCAGGAGAGGACTCTTTAAAGTAGAGACACTACATACTGATATACACCTGAACATCAGCAGGAGAGGACTCTTTAAAGTAGAGACACTACATACTGATATACACCTGAACATCAGCAGGAGAGGACTCTTTAAAGTAAAGACACTACACACTGATATACACCTGAACATCAGCAGGAGAGGACTCTTTAAAGTAGAGACACTACATACTGATATACACCTGAACATCAGCAGGAGAGGACTCTTTAAAGTAGAGACACTACATGCTGATATACACCTGAACATCAGCAGGAGAGGACTCTTTAAAGTAGAGACACTACATGCTGATATACACCTGAACATCAGCAGGAGATCACTCTTTAAAGTAGAGACACTACATGCTGATATACACCTGAACATCAGCAGGAGAGCACTCTTTAAAGTAGAGACACTACATACTGATATACACCTGAACATCAGCAGGAGAGGACTCTTTAAAGTAGAGACACTACATACTGATATACACCTGATCATCAGCAGGAGAGGACTCTTTAAAGTAGAGACACTACATACTGATATACACCTGAACATCAGCAGGAGAGGACTCTTTAAAGTAGAGACACTACATGCTGATATACACCTGAACATCAGCAGGAGAGGACTCTTTAAAGTAGAGACACTACATACTGATATACACCTGAACATCAGCAGGAGAGGACTCTTTAAAGTAGAGACACTACATACTGATATACACCTGAACATCAGCAGGAGAGGACTCTTTAAAGTAGAGACACTACATACTGATATACACCTGAACATCAGCAGGAGAGGACTCTTTAAAGTAGGGACACTACATACTGATATACACCTGAACATCAGCAGGAGAGCACTCTTTAAAGTAGAGACACTACATACTGATATACACCTGAACATCAGCAGAAGAGGACTCTTTAAAGTAGAGACACTACATACTGATATACACCTGAACATCAGCAGGAGAGGACTCTTTAAAGTAGAGACACTACATACTGATATACACCTGAACATCAGCAGGAGAGGACTCTTTAAAGTAGAGACACTACATACTGATATACACCTGAACATCAGCAGGAGAGGACTCTTTAAAGTAGAGACACTACATACTGACACCTGAACATCAGCAGGAGAGGACTCTTTAAAGTAGAGACACTACATACTGATATACACCTGAACATCAGCAGGAGAGGACTCTTTAAAGTAGAGACACTACATGCTGATATACACCTGAACATCAGCAGGAGAGGACTCTTTAAAGTAGAGACACTACATGCTGATATACACCTGAACATCAGCAGGAGAGGACTCTTTAAAGTAGAGACACTACATACTGATATACACCTGAACATCAGCAGGAGAGGACTCTTTAAAGTAGAGACACTACATACTGATATACACCTGAACATCAGCAGGAGAGGACTCTTTAAAGTAGAGACACTACATACTGATATACACCTGAACATCAGCAGGAGAGGACTCTTTAAAGTAGAGACACTACATACTGATATACACCTGAACATCAGCAGGAGAGGACTCTTTAAAGTAGAGACACTACATACTGATATACACCTGAACATCAGCAGGAGAGGACTCTTTAAAGTAGAGACACTACATACTGATATACACCTGAACATCAGCAGGAGAGGACTCTTTAAAGTAGAGACACTACATACTGATATACACCTGAACATCAGCAGGAGAGGACTCTTTAAAGTAAAGACACTACACACTGATATACACCTGAACATCAGCAGGAGAGGACTCTTTAAAGTAGAGACACTACATACTGATATACACCTGAACATCAGCAGGAGAGGACTCTTTAAAGTAGAGACACTACATGCTGATATACACCTGAACATCAGCAGGAGAGGACTCTTTAAAGTAGAGACACTACATGCTGATATACACCTGAACATCAGCAGGAGATCACTCTTTAAAGTAGAGACACTACATGCTGATATACACCTGAACATCAGCAGGAGAGCACTCTTTAAAGTAGAGACACTACATACTGATATACACCTGAACATCAGCAGGAGAGGACTCTTTAAAGTAGAGACACTACATACTGATATACACCTGATCATCAGCAGGAGAGGACTCTTTAAAGTAGAGACACTACATACTGATATACACCTGAACATCAGCAGGAGAGGACTCTTTAAAGTAGAGACACTACATGCTGATATACACCTGAACATCAGCAGGAGAGGACTCTTTAAAGTAGAGACACTACATGCTGATATACACCTGAACATCAGCAGGAGAGGACTCTTTAAAGTAGAGACACTACATGCTGATATACACCTGAACATCAGCAGGAGAGGACTCTTTAAAGTAGAGACACTACATACTGATATACACCTGAACATCAGCAGGAGAGCACTCTTTAAAGTAGAGACACTACATACTGATATACACCTGAACATCAGCAGGAGAGGACTCTTTAAAGTAGAGACACTACATACTGATATACACCTGAACATCAGCAGGAGAGGACTCTTTAAAGTAGAGACACTACATTCTGATATACACCTGAACATCAGCAGGAGAGGACTCTTTAAAGTAGAGACACTACATACTGATATACACCTGAACATCAGCAGGAGAGGACTCTTTAAAGTAGAGACACTACATGCTGATATACACCTGAACATCAGCAGGAGAGGACTCTTTAAAGTAGAGACACTACATGCTGATATACACCTGAACATCAGCAGGAGAGGACTCTTTAAAGTAGAGACACTACATGCTGATATACACCTGAACATCAGCAGGAGAGCACTCTTTAAAGTAGAGACACTACATACTGATATACACCTGAACATCAGCAGGAGAGGACTCTTTAAAGTAGAGACACTACATACTGATATACACCTGATCATCAGCAGGAGAGGACTCTTTAAAGTAGAGACACTACATACTGATATACACCTGAACATCAGCAGGAGAGGACTCTTTAAAGTAGAGACACTACATGCTGATATACACCCTGAACATCAGCAGGAGAGGACTCTTTAAAGTAGAGACACTACATGCTGATATACACCTGAACATCAGCAGGAGAGGACTCTTTAAAGTAGAGACACTACATGCTGATATACACCTGAACATCAGCAGGAGAGGACTCTTTAAAGTAGAGACACTACATACTGATATACACCTGAACATCAGCAGGAGAGCACTCTTTAAAGTAGAGACACTACATACTGATATACACCTGATCATCAGCAGGAGAGGACTCTTTAAAGTAGAGACACTACATACTGATATACACCTGAACATCAGCAGGAGAGGACTCTTTAAAGTAGAGACACTACATGCTGATATACACCTGAACATCAGCAGGAGAGGACTCTTTAAAGTAGAGACACTACATGCTGATATACACCTGAACATCAGCAGGAGAGGACTCTTTAAAGTAGAGACACTACATGCTGATATACACCTGAACATCAGCAGGAGAGGACTCTTTAAAGTAGAGACACTACATACTGATATACACCTGAACATCAGCAGGAGAGGACTCTTTAAAGTAGAGACACTACATACTGATATACACCTGAACATCAACAGGAGAGGACTCTTTAAAGTAGATACACTACATACTGATATACACCTGAACATCAGCAGGAGAGGACTCTTTAAAGTAGAGACACTACATTCTGATATACACCTGAACATCAGCAGGAGAGGACTCTTTAAAGTAGAGACACTACATACTGATATACACCTGAACATCAGCAGGAGAGGACTCTTTAAAGTAGAGACACTACATACTGATATACACCTGAACATCAGCAGGAGAGGACTCTTTAAAGTAGAGACACTACATACTGATAAACACATGATCATCAGCAGGAGAGGACTCTTTAAAGGAGAGACACTACATACTGATATACACCTGAACATCAGCAGGAGAGGACTCTTTAAAGTAGAGACACTACATACTGATATACACCTGAACATCAGCAGGAGAGGACTCTTTAAAGTAGAGACACTACATACTGATATACACCTGAACATCAGCAGGAGAGCACCCTTTAAATACTGGATACAAAGGCGGGAAAATGCTGTCTATTAGCTACACAAAGATGAACGAATCTCTACGAGTGTTCAACAAAACGAAGCATTCCACTCTGACTACGGCTGGGTTGATCCCTCTTGCCCCACATACTCGTTGTCGTCTTCTCATCCTCTAGAGAAAGAGGGATTGGGAGAAAACCGAAGAAGTACAATAATACTCATTCGTGAACAAAGAAAAATAACTGCAAGTCTGTTTAAAGACAAGCTCTCTTCCTTTGGTATACACCCAATCCACTTGGAAGAAGAAAAGAGGGAGGTGTGAATGTGCATGTGAGGAAAAATAAAGAGGACTTAGAGAAAAAGAACATGAAGGAGAAGTGTGAGTCAAATTAAGGAGAGACTTGAATGTAAATACATATTGAAGTAAAAGGGAATTATAGAATGAAGAAGGAATGATAAAGAATGGAGAGGTACTGTAGAGACTGAGAATTCAGGTAAGTCAATCCACTTCATCTTCGATCTGACAACGCTCAGCATTTTGGGGGGTAACCCCAGGGGAGGAGGGGGTGACAGATGGAAGCAAGGGTCGGGATGATAGCGGTAGACAGAGTTTGTAGGTCATCTTTGTTTACCTACAAAGGGGTTGAGCAAGCAGAGGCTTACAGAAAAGAAAGCTGCAATATGCTGATGTTCTTTGTATTTTATTGAGCTGATGTAATACCTTTCAGATATTGCTTAGCAGAAATGCCCAGTAAAGGTTTTCCTGGTACCCAACTGGTCTGCCCTTAGAATCAACATTTCCTTTTGACAGTCATGAATCAAAGCCTAACTGCTGTTCAAAACTACATACATTAAGCATTCAGGCTTAGAAAACACCCATTAAAACACCTTGTTTTTCTATGACTCCCTCAGAATGGAACAGGTCAAGAGTTTTGGACCACGACCAACCAGTTAATACCTAGCCAATTCACATGGAATGGACTACTATTTGAATGCAGATATTTGGTATTATTTTATATTTCTGTGCAAAACTTTTCACATCTCAGGAAAGATTGACATCCTGATAGGAGACACAGTGTGAATGTCTGCATGCCTGAGACAGAACATACAGCTCTTGTCTGCACAGCTGACATTTTTACTAACCAGGAACAAGATCCAAGCACAGAATGTGAGATGCCCAATCACGGATGGCAAGACAAAAAAAGTTAGCAGTAGTGCAATTGACAACCGAGGCACAACGAAAACCCATCCCCCCTGTCAAATCGGACATGATTTGATGCCATGCTTCCGACAAAGAGAAATACCTCGAAAAGGTCAACCGTGTTTGCAACCAGGAGAAGACATCTCTGTAGACATTCTATAAAACCATTTTCACTGCATTGGTTAACGGAACATATGACCATATGCAAAATACAAAGTCTCTTGATGTGCAATGTAATCATTTTTCCAGCAGCAATCTGCCACATTGTCTCGTTATACCCGCACCACCTAGGTGTAGAAGTAACTTGTTTCTCATTAGCGTCCTTGGAAATGCCACGGATCGCTCTCGCTTTAGTTGCCTCAGGGTACGAGTGTGATGGCAGCACCATACTCTCAAAGTACATTTGAAAGGATGTTGGATAAAATAACAATAATGAACAGGACTGCTTTTTAATTAACCTTGTCTTTCCTGCATTTTGAAAGGACCAAAGACCTAATAGACCACTGTGTTTTGTCAGGGTGCAAACAAAAGACACACAAATGATATTTCATTTTGTCTATTTGAAGTTCATCATAGAGGTTAATCCACACAAAATACACTCTTCTCTGATTCTGTCTCTAAAGTTGAATGAAACCGATGGTAGCCCAAGCTCTTTGTGACATTAGCCCAGTTCTCATCACCCAGCTGTTGAGCCGCTCCCAAGAGAATAGAAAAGAGGGGCCTATTTGAAGCATCTATCTAATGCCGCTTCATTTGCTTTCCATTAAAGTAATATGTCTGTGCGGTTTCATACTGAAACAGTGAGATAATATTGATGTCTTAGATCTTTAAAGTCAAACTGCAAGTCTCAGTTGATGCGATTTGCATAGTTTTCATCATTGTGAATTTCATTTATTTCTTTTTTTCATCAAGGAAAATTATTGAAAGCTTTCTTTTATTCTGTTAGGATCTGCTGAGTGTGCCTGCTTTCCCCCAGGAGAGCCTCACACATTTATACAGCTGTAAACATTCAGCTGGGAAATAATACCATTGTCCTCTCGTGTCTGAAACGGAGCCGCATCACAGGGGCCTTTCAAGGTTAGGTTAGACAGAAAATCCCTGTGTATTATTTTAATTAAGATATTAGTGTTTCTACGTTGACTAAATCCCACAGAACCTCACATTCCTACTAGACTTCTACAGGGCCGAAAACCAAGTGACTTTCAGAACCACAGTTTCAATAGCCAAAGTTATTTAATGAATTAACAATGAATTGTATCCTTCAATGAGTAGAGTAATACATGCTACATCCGTGACCAATTTGTCCTGTGATCTGAGGAAATGCTTCTGTATTTATTAGGGATGTAACGATACCAAAAACTCACGGTACGATAATATCGCGATAAAAAGTCCACGGTACGATATTTATCGCGATATTGAAAAAAAAAGTGAATCTTTTTTTTTTTACTTGAATAGTTTTTTCTTTATTAAATAATACATCTGATTTGTACAGCATTTTAGTAGGATAGTAGTATTTTAAAAGTGTCAACAATATAATAATCAGACCCTGCAAAGAAAAAACAAGTTTCACTTTAGTTTTTCAAGTAACTCAACTCTAACTCACTCACTCACTCAGCGTCATCAAGGTTATCTTTCAGGAATATGAGCATGTCCACATTTCCAGGTAGAAGCTGGGATGTTTGGGCGTTTGCAATATCCCCTGCTGTGGAAAGAACTCTCTTGCTTGGTACTGATGTTGCTGGGACAGAGAGATATGCTTTGGCCATGGGTGACAGCAGTGGGTCAAACTGTGCATTGTCTCTCCACCACTTCAAAAACAATACAGTTGTTGCCAAGAAGGTGAGGCTTATTGACAGGGCGAGATATAAATATACTGTTGGTACTTGTCAATGTCTCTATGCAGTGGTGACTGGTCATTAGGGGCAGGTGGGGCACAGCCCCACCTAGTGTCAGCAGAAAGTATTAAAAATAATGATTACAAAAAAATGCAAAAAATAAATTAAAATATATATAAAATATATTTTAAGATCATGTTTAATCATCTGATTCGTCTGTACATTGCTGTTTTAGTCTGTGTTCTTCTAATTAGTGTCTACAGTGTGTGCCTATTGAGCTGTTTAGAGCCATGTGGGACAAAACCCGATCCTGCCCCTCCCTCTCACTGTCTAAGTCAGTGGTTCTCAAAGTGAGGGGCGGGCCCCCCCTGGGGGGCGCAGATGCATGCCAGGGGGGGTGCGAGAGACCAGGAGGAAAAATGGTAATACATTTTTTTTAAAAAGATTAAAAAATAAATAAATCATAATTTGAAAAATTATTGATTCGAAAATAATATGATGCACTACAGTACTATTACGTCTGGGTATCTGTGTTTCATTAAAGCTCGGCTCTGTGTGTGTGTGTGTGTGTGTGTGTGTGTGTGTGTGTGTGTGTGTGTGTGTGTGTGTGTGTGTGTGTGTGTGTGTGTGTGTGTGTGTGTGTGTGTGTGGAACGAGCCATGTTGTGTGCGCGAGCGAGAGAGAGAGCGCACCGGTACCGGAGATCGTTGTTGTTAGCTTCTGGTGCTAGCGAGCTACGCTAACGGATATAAGGAGTTTTTTCAATAACAAAGTGGAGGAGAGTCCTCTCCTGTCAGACTGAGAGACTCAGTGAGCTAAATGACTCTCTCAGTGTTATCTCAGTGGGTCTCAAACGTTTTGGTCACCATTAATGTAAACAATTATTTCCGAGGCACACATTTATATAATCATTATAGTTATAACAAAATAAGAGAATAAATGAAAAACAGGTATGAAATACTATATGACAGTAAAAAAAGAATAAAGTTTAAAAGGGTGATTTGTAAAATATCCATAAAGAAAAAGTAAATCTGTTTACAGTTCTGTTTCAAATGGGTGTTGAGAGATGTATCCATAGATCTCTTCATTTTGCTCTGAAAGTGCACCAGATTGATGCTTTTAACTTCAATATTTAAAAATAAATCTTCCTGGGGGAGCTTGCCCCCGGACCCCCCTATGTGAGATCCACACACCACCTATAAAAATAGCACTTGACCCCTGCTTACACCTATATGCCGTGAGCTGATTATCGAGCCTTCATTGTAACAGTTGCGGGAACACTGTGTATATGCGTGTGGGGAGTGTTGCAGTAGAAAATTCCACTGTAGCGACCGGTACATTAATGGGAAACCCTAAATGTTTGAGCACCCTCTATGAAACGTCAAGCTACCCCACAGCACCCCCAAAAGAAATCTCTGGCGCCGCCACTGAGCCTGACTTGTGTTGGGGGGGCCCGACTTTTTTTTTTCTCCAAAGGGGGGGCCTGACAGAAAACGTTTGAGAACCACTGGTCTAAGTGAACGGTGACTGTAAAAACTACACTGCGCAGGCTCAGAATATTTTCCTATTTAATGTGTGTGGCAAAAAAATAATGACCATAGGGGCAGTGAGCTGCCATCCCCACCATACATCATCTCACATCATTCAGAGCTGATTGGCTGTAAGTACGTGTGCCGCGAAAAGTGTGGTGTGTGAAGAGGAGACGAGAGAGCTGCAGTGACGCATCCTAAAACCCGGAAGTAAGTTGCGCATGGCTTCCCTCGACAAAAAAGCAATGAGATTTCTCCATAGGATTTTAGAAAATAGCTCCAAATAAGATCTGTGGGAAACAAACCTGTTAGATAAATGCACGTTTTGTTCAGCCGGATAATATCCACATGTCTACCCTACTTTTATCCTTTTCTAATCATAAATCTATTGATTAGATTAGATTTATGATAGACTTTTGAAACTACAAGAACATAAGGAGGACTTTTACAAAAAAGTAATAGAGATTTTTGTCCAGAAGGATAGGCAAATGGACTTCATCTTCAAGTCAAGGTAAGACTGCAATTTTATTGAAAATGGGATCTTACTAAGAGAGAACAATTCAATATTTAAATGATAAAATTACATTTTTTGGGTATCCTTTTGTTGAACTGTCTGTTAAAAATTAATTGAAGCATCAGACAAAAAAAGCTTTTGAAAATAATATAATATTTTGATTTAGGTCAAAATATAATATTTGTAAACCTGAAGAGTCAGAGCCAGTGCCTCACCAGCCATGAACCTCACTGCAGAAGCTATAGACATCTAAGTTGTTTGTGCCCCACCACTTTTGTACATATAAAAACGCCACTGTCTCTAGGTATGTACATGTAGCCCTGTAAATACGATGTCCTTTTGTGTTCTGTTGTTTTATGTTCATGTTGTAACCTACTTGCTGCCATGTTGGACAGGTCTCCCTTGAAAAAAAGATCCATGATCTCAATGGGACCACCTGGTTGAATAAAGGTTTAATAAAAAAAAATATAAAAAATAAAAAAATTAGTCAGTATCGTCAGTCTCACGACGGTATTGAGACATTTATTTACCGCGGTATTCGATATATCGTTACATCCCTAGTATTTATCATGCCACTGCTACCTGGCATTTGCTGCTTTGGAATCATTCCTATGAAGTCTAGCTTTTGTTCAGGTTACATCCAAATCAGACTCTTCCTTCGTTTGTCTTTTTGTAAAGCTTGGGTTGGAATATAGCTTGCTTGTGATCAGAGTGATTTTTAACTTCATAGGAGGTAAAGCTAAAAGCAAGCAAATCCAGTTTGTTGCTACTATGAACAACCACAGCAAGTAAGTACGTAGAGATTTTATTTTTGTACGTACAGTTCGAGCAAGATATAGTACAGGTCACTGTTGTTTTCTGTCCGACAAGTTTTCTTGTCTACCTGTTAAAGGGGACCTATCATGCAAAATGCACTTAGTGATGTCTTTTATACATGAATATATGTCCCCGGTGTGTCAGGGAACTCACCAAGTGTCAGAAAACACAACCCTCTCTCTTTTCCTCCGTACTCAAATCTCTATAAACGGGGGAACAACGGAGCTGATCCAGATTTGCGTCCGATATGACGTACTATCGACAATGCAGACCCACGGCACTATCAGAAAGTTGCTATCAGAAACAATGCCCGACTGTTTTGGACGTAATATGGTCTTTGTTTACATTAGCATTGCTAACACTCAGAGCTAACCTGTACTGGAGAGAGTGTGTTAAAAAAGCAGGAAATAAACAAAGGAACCTTGTAGTAAACCTACACTCACAGAATCGGCCCTTCTCTAACAGGGCTGAAATAGAGGGATATGAAGCATGTCTAAAATGCATGTTTGGTATTTTGAGCATTAAACATCAGATATGTTTTGTATATGTTTGTATATACCTGAGACCCATACTATATGCCTAAACATAGCATGATAGGAGATCTTTAACATTTCCCCCCAATTAGACTTGTGTGCAAGGTCTTCATGTTAAAATCTCATTAATGAACATGGTTAGTGTAATGCCAATTTGACCAATGGGAATGGTGTCCTGACTGCCGACATAGAAGCAACCAAATGATTACAAAAAGCTTTCAAAAAGGTCTCCTGTGTGATGATGGCCTGAGGCAGAAGTTGCCCCTATTGACATTTCACATGACCTTTTGAATTGGTTTCAGCCAGTGGTGATTCATAGTGTTGAATTGTATTACTTGTTGTTGATGTCTTTTTAGCTGCATCACGTGGCCTGCACTTGGGAACAGAACTCGCAGGAAGTGTCAAAAGAGATCGAGCTAAAATACTCGCCGTAGCGCTGACAGATATGTAAAATGTTGAACAACTTGGAAATCAGATTGTCACTAACAGTTTCTACTCCCGTGGATTCAGCCCCCTTGTCACAGCACTGCAGTCAACTTATTGGAACTTGACAGCAGGAATACCCTGAAGAGTCTCTCCGGTGGAGTGTGAGTGATTTAACATTGATGCCAGTATATTTTGAGATTTTCAAAGCCACCGTGAATGGGTGTAACCGTTTCTCCAGCCCTGAGATAAACCTTTATTTGAACACGGAAACAACTGACATCGAGGACATGTGAAACAGTCATGTAAAGTCGGCCGTTGAAGGAAAAGTGCCACTTGACACTCTTGACACTCACCCATGGGAAATGAACCAGACACTTCAGTAAATCTGTTGCAGTTATAGCTACCGGACACACTGTAGCTCCAAAGTCCTTCCTTTTATGAAAGTATCAGAAACGCCAAGTTCCCCCATCTGAAACAAACTAGAGTCAAAGTGCCATTTGACTCTTCACTGTGCTGGGATTAACCTACTTTCTACAATGCAGTGAAGTCACACGGATTTGACAGTTTTACCCGCCAGGCTCTCGTGAAATGTGAACTGGACTGACCTCTTTGCTTTGAAATGTCTGCTTTTCTAAGAACCAAAGGGAAACTGACAACGTGTTGTGTGCTTGTTGCTGTTTCCCAAGGCATAGAGGAGCTATGATATCTCTGTACCGTTTCAAAATGTACTAAAGCCAATACACGTTGAGTCATTTTTGTGTTGGCTCTTTGGTGAGAAAGGTTACAACCAACATAATTGCTTGTGTCCTTCCAACTGATCTCCATAACAATTACTCTTAGTATTTGAAAAGTTACTTATATGAGCTTTTCTGTTTTGCCACCTGGTTGATTTCTACTCAAGTTTAGGCATCTTCAACTACTTGGTTTAGACTTGGTTTGCACAACACCCAAACAGAAACACAAATGACTTACAGTATAACAAACTCACAATGACAATGCTTTTCAGGCATCTACCCATGTTCTCAATAGGTGGATGTGAATGTCATTAGTTGTTGCCGATATGTGTTTATTACATTTAGCTGACGCTTTTATCCAAAGCGACTTACAATGACCAATTACAGGGACATTCTCCCTGGAGTAACTAAGGGCTAAGTGCCTTACTCAAGGCTTACTCAAGGCAGGATTTGAACTCATAACCTTCCGATCTTCAGCCCAGCCCACCTCACCTCACCTCACCTCACCTCACCTCACTATCCATTAGACCACCCCTACCCCGTTTATATACGAAAGCTTTAGGCAAAGTCACAATTTGAAATGTTGAAGGCATTACAATAAAAGTCACGATGGAACAAAAGCTGATAGAATTGGTCGTCTCAGAGTACAAAATATTTCCATGTCCAAATGAACTATTAGATGATTCACCAGGTGAGTTCAAACGTTGACCTGCTTCTAGAAAATAAATGGTGTAAGGATCCCCAAAGTCACTCGAATTTGTCTTCTGGGAATGTATTCTGAATTAGATGTGGGTATTTTATGAGGAAACCATAAAATACAATCAGCTGCTTTAACGCTTTTACTTTCCAATGGTTTGTGCTGCCCTAAAGCCAGCTGGCTGGCTAACAATATATATATATATATATATATATATATATATATATATATATATATATATATATATCCTTTGTTTAACCAGGTAAAAAAACAATAGAACATACTTGCAGTCATTATTATAATGAACGAACAGTCATCATCTGCATAACCGGACCAACACCAGCTAAGCCTTTTAGCAACACACTAATGCTTTTGTTATCATAGTGATTCTCATTGTTCTTGAGTGTGTCTGTTACAATGCAGCGGATCAAGCTCCGTTCATCCTTGTTGAATGTGTTCTAACTGTGACACTGCCAACAGTCACAAATACACGAGTGACTTTAACAGCAGTGTGATCTGGCACTAAATGAGTGGCGGTCACCCAATCCCTTCTGCTTTGTACGCATCACAGAGGCAGAGCACATCAACACATGGTTGTGTTCCCTTTACTAGAAACTGGTTATTTATTTGAGTTCCATAATCATTTGATTCTCTGCAGTGAAAATAAGTAAAAGCGTACTGCTCCTAATACTAGGATGCGTCAAATGCAGTGTCTGAGATTGGTTTTCCAGATTTCCATTTTCCATACGTGATTTTAGGATTGCTAAAATATGTGTATTATTTTAATAATACACATATGATAATATACTTTGGCAAATGTAGGCCTTGATGAGTCAGCCTTCTTACTATCTAATTGATTTTTTTACGATACTGAACAGTTTTCGTAAGATTATTTCTCCATTTTATTATATATAATTATATATTTTATGAATATATCGCAAACATTTTGTCATCATGAATTTTCTTCGCCACGATTATTGTGTAATAAAGGACACCCTTAGATACATTATGGTTCATTTACAAATTAAACAAGTTCTGAATTTGTAATGAAACACTTTAAAGACTTCTCGTAGCTGTGGTCAGAAGCAATCCCAAGACTGCTCTGATCTGTCGGAGCCGTAATATATTTAGTAATTATGTTTAATACTTGTGAAATCACAGAGCTCTGGCTAATATGTGCCACTCGACACCTCACACCGCGCTGGGATTAGCCCACTTCTCTTCACTTTACAGACAGGACCTCAGGGAAGTGACATCAGGAATATTCCCCTGGCACTCTCTAAAGGAGACACACAAATGAGCCCCCTGAAGACACCTCGTCCTCCTAACACACCAGCATCCCAGAACTGAGTCTAGTTCATTTACTCTTTTCATGAGAAATAACACCCTTTTGTGAGGAAGAGACACCTTTTGGATGTGCGAGACAAAACGATTCATTTCCTTGGTGTCTGTCTCCCCCTTGCCTCACCAGCTTTTTCCCTCTCTCTCTCTCTCTCTGGCCCTTTCTGTTTCTTTAGAAGCTACAATGAAAGCAAAAAGAGCATTGCATCTTGGGTCGGCAGGTTTTTCAGATTGTCCTGGAGTCCCTTTGATATGGAAATGAAATGACTCCACTCAATGTCAGCTGAGGCACAATCCCAGTGTGAGTGGTTCCGGCATCTTCAACGGTTATTTTTTTTAAGCTTCTTTGTCGTGCAAAACATTGTCAAGGGAGAGGATGAGAGAGAAGACACAATCACAGTCGGATGATTACAGCTGGCCATTTTGCTGAGTGTTATTGAATTTGATATGTCCACGCACACAAAGGGAACTCTTTTAAACAAATGCCTGGGGGAGCAGACTTCGATAAACGCTGGTTATGTCTCAAAGTGGCTTTGCTGTGGTTTCCTAAGAGTACATTGAGCTCACTCACCTGAAAATTGACAGACTACAAAGCATACCACTGAAATCCTGCAGTCCTAATGAGCACATCTGAACTGAGCTGTTGGAAGCTGTTGGAAGCTGTAGAAGCGTAGGGCTGTGTATTGACAAAGGCTTGAAATGCAGGAGCAAACATAACCCTGGGCTAACAATTCAATACATTGTGATATTATAGTTAAACTGTCATCAAATAAAGACAACACCATTTGAATAAAATCCTCTCTAATTCTACTTCCTGTCTCAGTTCAAGTTGCTACGTTAGTGGAAGAGCCTGATGGCTGTACAAAGACACACAATGATATAGATTAGAGTGTTTACGTAAAAGTCAATACTTTACTTAAATACTGCCCATCTTTGCATGTAAACTATTATTGAAAAAAACTCCAGCATCGCATGATAGCGCATACTATTGATATTCTTTACACCATTTGTCTGATGGCATTTCAGAGTGGTGCAGTGATGACGTATTTTAGTAGACCAACAACTGGCCACAAAAAGCATGACCACATCACCCCAATTCTGGCTTCATTGCACTGGCTTCTAGTTCGGTTCAGAATTTATTTTAAACTTCTTTTATTTGTTTTTAAAGCCCTAAATGGGCTGGCTCCGGCCTATTAGCAGAACTCCTCCAGCGCTACACCCCAGCCAGAGCTTTAAGGTCTGCTGACCAGCTGCTGCTGATGGTGCCTAAGACCAGGCTCGAAACCTGAGGGCACCGAGCCTTCGCAGCAGCTGGCCCCAGGCTCTGGAACACTCTGCCCCTCCATGTGAGGTCGGCCCAGACCCTAGGTGTTTTTAAATCTACTCTTAAGACACACTTCTTCTCCCTGGTCTTCTAGTCAGAGTGGAGCACGACTCCTGACTTTTCCCTGTGTTTTTTATATCTGTTGTGATTTATTGTCTTTTATTGTGATTGTAGTAATGTGTTTTTATTACATGTACAGCACTTTGGCCCGACCAAAAATCTCTTTAAAATGTGCTTTATAAATAAACTTTGATTTGATTTGAACATGGAAATTAGCAAAAATCAATGGGATTTTCCATTTTATTTCTGTAATATTGCCGAAAATAAGCATTTATAATATTTGCACGTTTTGTTCATTGGGATAATCTTGACACTTTAACACCACATTTAGATTTTTGAAGCAAAAATGTAATCACCAGAGGTCCAAAGCTTACAGTTTTCTAAATACTCTTTATAAAAGACACTTTACAGAAATATACATTAGTCAAAAAAAGATGCAATGACATTGATTTGGACAATAACCCATATATAATTGATTATACACTCATACATATGAACTATATTCTACTCATGGGATTATTTCCTGCACCTTATTCTGTTATTATTGTATGTCTGAAAGCTGCGTGTCTTTGTTCTATGCTCTATTCTGAATGTTTTGATGGCACCTTAAAAGAAGTAGCTTTACTCTTCTACAATAAATGCTTCTAATCTTATTTAATCTAAACTAATGTCGAGAAAGAGACAAAAGAACAGAAAGCAGTGGGATTGGTGGATGGGAGTTCCAAAGAAAAGCGGGTGGGTTTTGAGGGATAGCAGGATGGTTAACGGTCTGATGCGTTCCAGAAGGATGGCCCTGAAGCAGAGAAGGCTCTGTCACCCCAGTAATAAAGACATGACTTCACCGTCACTTGACTTCACCGTTGCTAAGCTAAAGTCAAGACTCGTGTTCGGCATGATGACCATTAGCAGTTTTATTTAGTCACAAAAAGCAGAATGTTACCAGCATATTTACAACAGTTGTCTGTTTTTGGATCAGACAAGGAAGACCACAGAAGGAAATGAAATGTTAAGCATCCATATGCAAGGACTACTCTTAAACAAATGTGTATTTCGGTAGTTGGTGTACAATTGTGGAATTCTCAACACAAGGATCTAAAGAATTGTATTTGTATTTTTCAGTTAAAGAAGTTGTATAAAGGAAGAAAGATGGGACTATATGAAGCAGAATGTGAATAAGTCGATGTACTCTGGTCCTTCATGTTTTTGATGTGATGTCTCCTCTGTATTTACGGGTCCCATTGCCATTGTTATTGTTGTTATTGTTATTATTATCATCATGCGTCGCTTGCCACCTTCTTCTCCAGTAGGACTCAGATGAGGGTGTTGCACTTTTCTTTTCCTTATACATGTGATGTGTTGGTGTTGTTTTGTTTCTCTCCGTTAACCGTCAGGTGGGAAATAAGTATTTTTTTGGTGTGTTTCTCTTAGTATCCTAAGATACTGTTATGTTTGGCTGTGAAACAAAAAATATTATTATTATGAAGGGCAGACCATCTATTTGCATTTATTTGTTTTTTTTAGAAAGGGGCAGATCACATAAGATGTTATTCTTCTCCCTGCTCCTTTTCGCTCAATGTCATGTTTTGTGGAAATTATTGTACATTTGGTTTTGCGTACCATGAGCGGGACAAATCAAAATGAAATGAAATGAAAGTTTCTAACATGAATAGAGGCTTCAGACATTCACCTCTGGTGGGGTATATACTGATTTATTTGATGTTGCAATGCAAACATCTCTGAGGCTTGTGTTAAACACAGAAACACAGACCTTATTTAAGGCCTCTAACGAAAAAGACGTTTAAAAAATATCCCAACCTTGAAAATTGCTGACCGATTTCCGGGTGTTGGACCTATTCCTGCACTACTCTATGACAGCAGATAAACGAAAATAACAAATGTCTTGTTTGGAGTATCAAAGGTGGCTCCAAACAGCGGGCTGATGCAACATCTTGCAGCACAAGGACATCACAGCTGGATATTCATGTAAGCCATTGTGACAAATCTCAGCTGATGAAATGCATTTGCCCTCGGAGCGTGCCTTGCTGAGGTAATGACATTCTGAACAAAGCCAGGCCATTAGGGAACCACCTTCATTTCCCTGTTCGCTTTAAGGTCTTAACTTACACCTTCCCTGCTGTTCTATTTATAACTGAACACATTATAACTATTTGATATGATGACACAAATCAGTGGAGTACTGGTCAATAGCCCGTGAAGTCCAGGTCCCTGGAAAGCTCAAGGCTTACTGTGTTTCCTGGTTTGTGCTCATTTAATCAAATTCTCTGGCGGGACACTAAAGCTCTTATTCAACATCTAATAATTATGCTTTGGAGGCCACTGTGTTCAAAATCAGCGCATATTATTTCAGTGTTTTTTGATATTTCTAAATGAATTAGTCCAAATAAGCTATAAAACATTAAATCAACAGCTACAGAGATCAAATGTGCAGACGGCAAGAACTGTGATTTGTAAAACTGGCAGTTCGTGTTTTCTCCAACAGATATTTAGTGTCAGCAAAGAAGCTAGATAACGTTGTGTTATTATTCACATGTTGATATTGAATACAGAATGTCCTTTTTGTTATGGAAATAATTGTCATAGACGCCAAGATGTGACATACAGGACAAACCTTGATGTCTGTTTACCTCCTTTAAGGACACAGGCTGCTTAGCCAATAATGTTATTGTTCCCATTCTGTGACCGGTCAATACTGGGTCACAGATGGTCTGTGTTGTGGGTACACTGGGACACTTCCTTCTCTGTATTTGTGGACTCCAAGGTGAAATCTTCGAGGTCATAGGTGTCCGAGGCAAGTAGCTCAGTGTTCCCACACTGTTTAGGCTATCTTCTCAAATATGTTGTTTACTCTCTGCGAAACCAGTTAGATGGGCTGGCAAGAGAGAGGCTCTCCAGAATTGACGTGGCAACTCTACCGTGAAGTCAGAACCTCTGACTCTTGGACTTGTGATGTGAATCCTCCGGCCGTTAACTCCAAATAAACCATCATGTGTTTGACATCAAAGCTACTGCTCTTCCCGTGTCTCCTTCCTGAGTCGGTGACTCCCACTGCATAGCTACACAGAAGTTTCCTCTACACTTTTCATATGACGTCCAACTTCATTTATATCTTTATAACATCAAATGCTATGCTGTTCATTTTCTTTTTTCCTCTCAATTGAAACCTTCAGTTTGTCAGACACCAGATCCAGTTCTCCTGCATCTTCATGACTTCGAGTCAATTGCCCCAGATTTATTTCAAAATAAAACAGTTTTGTTCTCTTTATTCACCAATGAGATATGTGGTCAAAATGGAAAAAATACCATTTATATACATACATAATCATAAATATGGCGATCACACTTTTATATAATACAAGCATTAAACTGATCACGTAAGCTTAGCGTTGACTTAGCGCTATTAGTTGTTCAAATCCGACACTTTACTATTATTCAAAATCTTCCCAGTGGGAATCTACGTTTGGACCCCTGTTAACTTCCTGCATCAACAATACATCTGGCTTTAATTGACGACAGTTGCTCAAGGAAATGCTTTAGCCTACATGTATATGCATTATTGCATTTATATCAATAGGGACGATAAGATTGTTAACCCATTATAATCTATATTGTTAATATTCTAACCATACTTAAAATGACGCTTTGTTTTCTATAGAGACCCGATGCCTCATACGTGAGCCGCTCTATCGAAATCAGTCGGAAGTCTCAACGGCTCATTTCAAAATAAACGTGGATTTGCGTGAAAAACTAGTTTTTCGGGGTTTGGGTGTTTTGTTTGATTTTAAATAAACAAAGTCTTGGCTTTCAGAATATGAAACTTTTATTTCCAAAATCACACGATAAATACATGTTTGAAGCTTGTAAAGGGACGAAGACGGCTCTCTCTCTCACTCTGCTGTTCCTCACGCCGCCCCCCTCCCTCCACTGACATTATGAATGTAAGCGTATAGTAATCATAGATAACACAGCAGGGTCCGTTACAGTTTGTTTTCATCTGATTTCAAATAAACAAAGTCTTGGCTTTCAGAATATTAAACTTGTTTCGGCAAATTCAGACGATAAATACAGCTTTGAAGCTTCGGCATAATTACAAGCGGAGAACGGAGTAACTTGACGTCACAGCAGGCATAACAACAGCCGGTGTTTCTCCTGAGGGTTTCCCCCGGGAAACAAACAATACACACAAAGCCAAAAATACACAAACACACACACACACTCGCGAGCTTCCCCCAGACCAGTAATCCAAACAAAAATATCTTCCCTCCATAGTATTTTGATCATTTGCTGATAACCAATTAGATCGATGGATTCCAGAGGAGAGAAAACTTTGAAGGCCTTTTTCTCAAAATGATTACTCAGTGACAGTCATTATATAATGGAGTACAACAACAATCCTGATATCATTAGAGAGCTAGGACTCTCATCTTTCCAGCAGTGTATACAGCTCAAAATGTGTCTTCAGGTCAATGCGTCTGATTTCGATGGAGCAGGTCACATATATGCACCTGCTTAAATGCATCTGATGGCATTAAACATGTTGGTCTCATGTCTGAGTAAGAACCCTGGTGTCTTGTAAAAGTCACAAGGACAATTGTGCTAGGTCCGACCTATAACATGGAACACATCTGAACTGAATGCCTATAGATTGACACGAAGGCTGCAGGAGCCTGAGGTACAACTTGAAAATACATGTGACCTGCTCTTTCAAAATCAGTCATATCGACTCAAAGCACATTTTGAGTGTTCACTGATGAAAAAGGGAGAAACTGGGTAAGCTATGAGTAAGCTTCAAAAATGTATTTATAGTCTGACTTTGGCGATAACATTTTGATATTCTGAAAGTCAAGACTTTGTCTTTTCAAAATCAACCGAAACCCTAAAAGGACCAAACACAAGTTTTTGCAGATAACCACGCTGATCTCTGAAGGCATCGCATGTAGAAATATGCGTCTTTCACATGCAGTCTAACACAACTGCAAACAATTAAGGAAAACCAATCTTCTAACGGACTATGGAACACTGTGAAAGAGCTCATTTGATCAATACCAACCCAATATCAGATCAAAGGAGGTTTAAAACAACCTCAAACAACCATATCATTAGTAATCCACTCTTTACTTCAGTTCAAATGATTATATCAAACAAATGAATAAATGCTTTACAAACAGAATGAGGAAATATCAAAAGAGTTGCTCCTTGTTTTCTGGGTCAGCTTTTGTGCGTGATTGGATATTATAAAACAGGCACCATGCTGAATTCACTATCTTACATGTTGAAATCGATGTTAAAGTCACCCATGTCTAAATGACAAAATGCCATCACTTTAACAGATAGATATAATTGATCTGGCTTGAGATCAATACAATTACATTGTCATCTTAACTTGACTGCATTCTTTGATTGCGTCTCTGAGAGAATATGACCTGAAAATCAAAGTCTAGATTTTTGTTAATGCCCAAAAATGCAGCGGGAGTTTAGCAGAATTTTAACCCTGGGTAGTGTCATCATGTCTCATCTTAAGAAAACAGCCTGTCCTCCTCCAAAAAAAGACCAAATAGGTCGATTGTTCAGCAGCTTATTACGTCCTAGAGTCACGTTTTAAAGTTTAGCACCTCTAGTGGTCGTGTACAAAACAACCATTTGCGGCATATGGGCTGATGCTCCCGTTGACTGCAAACGCTCCGGAGGGTCGTACATTCACAAATAACCCTCTCTGGAAAATCTGGAAGTGTATATCGTACTTTTAGAATCCACATCCAGTGGATGTGTAGGATCTGTAGTTTGATAGATATTACGAAGATGATTTGAGGTCTCGCCAGGAGAACGTGTATATACTACCTCTTTCCCCTATTCATATCTATTGACGGTAGCGTCCATGTAAAGTTGGCGTCAACCCTCACGGGGTGAAAACAGTATTTCCGGTCTCGAAGTTTTCATAATCAAACCGGAAGTATTCCCCTCACTGTCAAATGATTACACAGTGATATATCTGCACTACTCATCCACTAAAAAACATCAGATTATCCTTGTTGATTACACAACATTGATTTCTTTAAATTGTGTGCAATGCTTTTGTGTTTTTAACCTTCGATTCGGAGAAACAAATAGTTTTTTCGGAATTTAGGATGGCCGAAGAAACTACACTACCCATAATCCTCAGCTATCGTTTGGGACTTCCCATCGCCCAAAAACCCCTGACTATTCTCTCAACTCAGTATTTACATTCTTATATTCAAAGAAAATCAGTAATATCTTTAAAAACTCCAAGTCCTTTTCTATCAGCTGTGCACCGTTATGGTGTAAATATAACCTATCTACCAATTGGATCAAATATAAAAGTCAGCCGAATTAGTGTTGATACTGCAAAGAGACGTATTGTGTGAAGAGTTATTGAAGATGTTGTTTAATTGCTGATATATTCATGATCCACGTCAAGTATTCAGTTTCGGCGGCAGTTCTTCCTGTTTGTCCAAAGGTCTTCTCATCAGGGCTCTATAAATAAAGAACTACGGCAGATGTGTAATATGTAATGCAGCTGAACCGTGTATTACAATGCCGTTATGTGATGACTTTCAAAGAGAAAAGCAAGAGCACTCGGAATAAAGTATTATTTTCTTTTTTTAAATGTTTTCGGATTTCACATCGCATAAACACCATATCCCAACGTGCATTGCGGCTAAAACATCCAATCACCGAGCTTCAATGATAGCTGAGGATTATGGGTAGTTCGATGTTTTCAAAACCTCTGAAAAAAGAAATGTGTCCCTCAGAATCGAAAGGGAAAAACCTATGGAAAAACACAAAAGCATTGCACACAATTTAAACCAATGAATGTCGTGTAATTAACAAGGATACACTGATGTTTTTTAGTGGAGAGTAGTGCAGATATCGCTGTGTAATCATTTGACAGTGAGGGGAATACGGTTTTACTATCAAAACTTCGAGACCGGAAGTACTGTTTGCACCCCGTGAGGGTTGATGCTAACTTTACATGGAAGCTGCCGTATATACACGTTCTCCTGGCGAGACCTCAAATCCTCTTCGTAATATCTATCAAACTACAGATCCTACACATCCACTGGACGTGGATTCTAAAAGTACAATATACACTTCTCGCTAGGAATCTAATCAAAAAGCATTTTAATGGCCAAACTATTCCACAATTTAGGATTTTCCAGAGAGGGTTATTTGTGATATACGACCCTCCGGAGCGTTTGCAGTCAACGGGAGCACTAGAGGTCGAAAACTTTAAAACGTGATTATAGGTCGTAATAAGCGCTTGAACAATCGACCTATTTGGTCGTATGAGTTGGAGGACTTGTTGTAAGAAAAAGGCAAACAGGGCAAACTTTCATCTGAAAAGGTAATAATAGGCAAAACAAAATTATACTATTTGGGTTTTCCCTTTCCTGTATTGTGTCATATAGGCTAACATTCCCGAGTTCTCTCCCAAAACCCCAAGTCAAACATAAGTTAAATCACTTTTCCCAGCCTTATAACTTTACCTATCCATGATTCTTTCCCTTTTACCTTTTGAAAGAATGAAACACAATTATATTAGAAGCAAACAGATTTAGCATAAACTAATTACCGGATGAATAACGCACCAGAAGCCAGTTAAGGAGATGTTGTTAATTAGAGTGCAACACAGGTGCCTCTAAATACTGCTTTTGTGACTTGAATTCCAACATAAGAGCAAAGAGTTATTATTTAAACAGAACAATTAATGTTCCATGAGCAGCTCTTTGGAAAGGTACCCTTTGGAACATGCCGACAGAATGTATGTTGTTGTGTAAGAGTGTGTTTTTGCCTGGATGTGCATGTTAAGGTGAGTGTGGGTGTTTGCTAAGGTGGAAGGTGTTTGTGGGGGTGTAAAGCAACACTTCAGATTTGTAGATGAACAAAAGGACACGTTCGCAGAGGAAACACAGCTCACCTTGCCTTCAGCCTTTGCTCCGTGTACAAGCTGCTGGATTCATTGTTCGAATTCTCCACACACCAGTTAGTGTGAGATCTCACAGCCTGTGTGTCCTTACGAAAGGGAAGATCATTTCACTGTTTCTGGCTAATCACTGATGAACACATTTACTCAACAGCATCTTCATTTTGACGTCAATGCCAAGTCTCTATAATAAATATGTTTTAGGGACTGATGTGTGTGTGTGTGTGTGTGTGGGTGTGTGTGTGTGTGTTTTTCGGGGATGTGTTTTTGTTGTCTTCAAAAAGAAAGTATTGTTTTGCACAGAAATAATCATTTGAGAATACAAATTAATTAGTGCTGCTCACCAAAACATCAATAGTATATTACACCAGTATTGGAAAAATATTGTCATGATTGAGATGTCAGCAACACACTTATAGATAATCAATGCCACTGTGATTCCAAAGTCTTGGGAAATACTATAATACCACTTCCAAGTGGCTAGATGTGCCCTTTGACTCCTGGTCAGATGATTCATGGGTAACTAGTGCAGGCCCCTTTGGAATTGGCTGATTGCTTGGTCTCCAGTGTTGCTGCTGGTAGTTTCTCGAGAACAGCAGTGATACTGCGCTTCCTTGAGTTCTGAGCAAGACCACCAACAAGTGTAAAGTCAATCAGGAAATGTGCTATCTCTGAAAGACAGCTTTAATTTATTATATGTATTCAGCCAACTTTGTTTATTGGTTTTGAGTTATTATTGAAGCCAAACATGTTTGGACTGACCCTTTATGTAAAAAAAGACAATCACATGGTGAAAAGGTGGCAGGATGTCAGCAGCTGTTTTGCATTAGCATGTGTGTCTGTGTGTATACTTCACTGCTGGGCTGACAGAATGGGGGCAGATGGCAGATTGCTGGGATTCTTGATGGACACACACACACACACACACACACACACACACACACACACACACACACACACACACACACACACACACACACACACACATTATAAATAGTGACAAACAAGTTGAATTGATTCTATTAGACGCACTTGAAGAATGCAAATGAAACGCCTTCTATTGACAACCTGTAACAACAACATAGCAATTACATATTGAGTATCTCTCGTAGTACATCAGCATGTAACCCAATTTCGCATGTAGAGAAATCCAAAGCTTAACCCTTTATCAGGTGAGGAACCATATTTGGTAATTTCCGCACACACCAAACATGGCGTCCCCCCGCGATTCAGTGAGGTCAAGAAGCATGTGTCTTTCTACCAGCCAATCAGCAAAGACCACTCTACGCCACAGAGTGCGCCATTGGGGAATTGGACCAATCAGCAGAGGTCTGAAACGGGTTAGGGTTAACCTAATAGTGTCCTATAAAGGGTTAAAAGGCCTACCATGCCTAGTTATAGTTGCTAAGCTTGGATTGGACGCAGCATGCAGTATGGTTGTACATGTACTGTATTATTAATGCAATGTGTTATTTAGTGTTGGCATCTCACATCATTTGACTCCATTTTGGTTGATTCTGATGGTCTCCTTTGTCTTTGAAAATGCTTTATTTACCTTCTTTTATCCCTTTTTTCAGTCCTCCTTTTCTTACTCATGTGATCCCCCACCTTCCCCTTTTCTTAGTATCCTCTCTATCTCATCAATATGCTTTCATTTACCGCTACGCCACCACCGCTGTTCGTGCCCCTCTTTAACATGTAATCAGTCTCATTCACGTTCTCATCGCCCTCCTTATCTGCAGCGCTGACATTACTCTCGGTCAAGTCAAACGGAAGCCATGCTGTGAATTAAATGATTCAAAAATATTACGCTCTTATAATCATTCTATTTCCACCCCCACCCGTTTTTATCTACTCTCACACACATCTATCCTATTGACTTCTCCTCTCCTTTTTTTACGATCACTTTCTAGCAATCAGTAAAACTATTTATCATTTGCATACATAGTACATTTTGAACCTGCACTATTATTAAATGCCTTAACATTAGAAACACCTCTTCTTCATGGTCCTATTCCGATCACCAAAGCTTTGCATCACAAGCATTTGTTAAAGAGTGGAATATATTGGACCGCCTGGTAACTCTGCTTAGTCTAAGATGAATGCTATTGTTGTCCTCTCCGACTCTCTCTAACCACCTAAACTATTTTCATACGGTTTTTAGTTTGATTTACAAATTGGTCTCTTTTAAGATGTCCACTTTGACCTCTTCATTCTAAGTCAGTTTGTCTTTCGGCCTAAGAGGACGTTTGTTACAGATTTTAAAAACATCCCTGAGGCTTGCCATAGATATTGCGTTCACAAACAAAATTGACTCACATCATCGTTGTGTTGAAGGTAAATATTGTGCCAAGTTTTAAGAAATTCCCTCCAGGAGATATCGGTTCACAAGAATGGTACGACGTATGTTCAGGGCAACATTCGTCCATTAAAGGTCCCGTGTCATGGCCATTTCTACTGATCATAGTTCCATTGTTGAGGTCTATAGAATAGATTGACATTGTTCAATGTTCCAAACTCACATTGGTTTCTCATCCAGCATCTCTGTATAGTATGTGTATTCACTCTCTGTCCTACACGGCTTGTTGGAGCTCCTGCCCGCCCCCCCCCTGTGAGCCCACTGTGCTCTGATTGGTCAGCTCGCCCACTCTGTTCTGATGAGTCCACCACCGTTACAGCGGAACATCAGTGATTATGTTTTACAATGGCGTTTGTTAGCAACCAGGAAATGACACCAGTAATGACAAACAGATGAGAATGCTGCGTGGGGTCTGGGGGCCGTGTTGGCGGGCTGCTGCGAGGAGCGGACCGTGTGAGCTGGGTTCATTTCCTGCTTGCTGCGTGGGGTCTGCGAGACAGCGAGACATTGCGAATGGACACGGGAAGGGGGGGTGCTGAGGGGGCTGCAGCACCCCCATCTGCAAGGCTCCACTAGCAACCCCCCCCCCCCCCCCCAGCGCGTCACAGTTTTGCCGCTGAGTGTGTGTGTGTGTGTGTGTGCGTGTGCGTGTGTGTGTGTGTGTGTGTGTGTGTGTGTGTGTGTGTGTGTGTGTGTGTGAGGAGCTCCACGGATCGGTCCATTTGGGTATGGTCACTGTACCCAGGAAGAAAAAGAGAAATCCCCAACGAGGCGTTCTGGGGCAGCACAGACAGGTCTTCTCTGTGTTAGAGTTTTACTCCCTACAGGGTGTACTTTGAGGGTTTGTGACTCTGCAGACCGTTTACATGCAGACAAACCTTCATAACACAAGGGGACGGGTGATAACCAGAAAAGCATGACATGGGACCTTTAAGTTCCAAATCAGTTCTTCTTTGAGTGCAAGTGGACATTCCAGACAGGTTTAAGTCCCTTCATGCGCTCCTGAGATATTGGGTTACCAAAACAGAGACGTAAAGACGTACGGACAGATGTAAGGATGAACAACCTAATCTCCTCTTTTCCATCATCTGTTGAATTACTCTGACGGGAGCAGATCCTGTTTTTAATGAACACCTATATCCTTCCCCTCGTCTCTGACAAGTGTACCACCCACCTATCCTTAGAGTCACACCCTCCTTCTACGCTTATGTCACCCTCAATTTCCTTTT
Organism: Gymnodraco acuticeps; assembly: GCF_902827175.1. Classification (NCBI taxonomy): domain Eukaryota; kingdom Metazoa; phylum Chordata; class Actinopteri; order Perciformes; family Bathydraconidae; genus Gymnodraco; species Gymnodraco acuticeps. The sequence goes on from NW_022990512.1 coordinate 31,527, forward strand.
CATCATTTTCAATCTATCCTTCTCTTGTCATCGCTTCCTTATTCAGTCCTCTTCATCTAATGCAACTCTCCTGCGTCTTCCCTCCCTCCCTACTTCACTGTCTCATCTTTCTCTCATCACTCCCGCCACTTACCGGTCCTCTTGTGCCACCAAAGCCTTTGAAATATAGATCAAGCTTCATACCTGCCTCTTTCTCTCAATTACCTCTTTTTAAACGAAAACAAGACCCTTTGTTCCTGTTATTATCCCCATTGCTACTCATCTATCTCCTGCTCTGCTCTGACTGCCCCTTGCTCGTGGTACTGTTCCCAAAGAAGGCCTCATGAAGCTTTAGTTCTGTCTCCATCACCAGCACCACTTCATCCGTCTGTCTCTTTATCGCTCTTGCTCACGATCTCCTCGGTAACAGTCCCCATGGTGATGGCGTAGCTGCAAATCCAGGACATCCTTGAGACGAGGTGATTCTTTTTCGGAGGAGGAGATAGGGCGCTAGAACAGGCAGACAAATGGGATGAGAAAGTGAGGCAAAAGAAGCTGAGAATACTTTTCCAGAAGAAGGAAATGACGAGGAAAGAAGGACAACAAGAGGATGGTAAGAGAAGGAGGAGCAGAGATCAGAAAAGTTGATATTGAGTTAAAAATAAATTCTTAAAAATAAAAAAGATACATTGCAATGAAATGGAGGCAGTATTTGATAGTTTCAACATACATTTGTTTTATTTGGGATATTGATGGGGCTATTTTCTTTCATACTTGTATGGGTTTGGGTTATTCAGAGTTCTTAATACAACTCATTTCCAACAGGAAGGACATTCTCACAAGAACCCAAAGTGAGCCTCGGCTACAAAATGTACCGATAACACCATCCTCATGAAGATCCGTGCTCTCATCTCAATTCAGCAATAAAGCCTGTGTTCAAATAATGCGTGTTTTGTCAGAAAGGTGGTCCCATTATTTTTTTTAGTGTCTATGACAACAATATTTTGACAGCGTTGTATGTTTAGTATCGCCTCCTTGGAATGTATTATCTGTTTGTGCAACTATAAATTAGTTTGACATATTCTCTCACCATAAACACCAACCGAAAGATGCCTGCTCTCACTTTCTGTGAGCTGACAGATGTAGAGGGCTGAGGACGGTCAGTGTGTGGAGATATAAGTCAAACACTCACCAGCTGCAACACTAAGTTCCTGTCCGTCGATTGGCTCAAACCAACAGGCTTTACTGTCCAGATGGTTTCCGTCTGAAAGACATCAATCAATCAATCAATCAATGTTTATTTATATAGCCCAATATCACAAATGTTACATTTGTCTCAGTGGACTTTACAGTTTGTACAAAATATCAGTATGACAATACGACACCCTCTGTCCTTAGACCCTCACATCGTACAAGGAAAAACTTCCGAAGAAAACCCACAGTTTAAAGGGAAAAATGGGAGAAACCTCAGGGAGAGCAACAGAGGAGGGATCCCTCTCCCAGGACGGACAGACGTGCAATAGATGCCGTGTGTAAATTGAAAAGATAATACATTTGCAACATAGGTAGTCCAAATGTTTGGAAATTCATGTGTGTATAATAGGAAGATGAATCCACGAGGATATCCATCCAGGACCTATGATCCAGGACCACAGCCACGACTCAAGATCCAGGACAGAGGAGCGCAGGATCATCCATGACTCCGGATCCCGGCGTATACAGACACCAAAAAGAAAGACATTTGGGGAAGCTGGGTTAATCGGAACATGAGAGTACACAGGTATAGACAGAGAGAAGGAAGAAGTAAGATGTCCCCCGACAAACTAAGCCTATATCAGCAAAACTAGGGGCTGAATCTAATCAGCCCTAACTATAAGCTTTATCAAAAAGGAAGGTCTTAAGCGCACTCTTAAAAACGGATAGGGTGTCTGCCGCCCGAACACAAACTGGAAGCTGGTTCCACAAATGTGGAGCTTGATAAGAAAAGGCTCTGGCTCCCATTGTACTTTTAGAGACTCTAGGAACAACCAACAACCCTGCATTCTTGGAACGCAATGCCCTAGTAGGACAGTAGGGTATAATGAGTTCTTTAAGGTAAGATGGCGCCTTCCCATTAAGGGCTTTGTATTAATGGTCAAAATAGGGTTTTCCTCCCATCTGTACAGTGACTGCACTTGACAAAAATGTTCATGTTCATGTCCTTCCCTGTCAGTGAGAGTAATAACAGTTATTGCATTTATTACTTTTTCATTTTCTTTCTCCAGGTGGAGGAAGTTGACTCTGCACGCTAAGAGCAAAGGGAGATTAGGAGCAGAGTCAGCATAAAGAAAGTAAAGAACACATTTAAAAAAAAGAGGCAGAGACAATGCTGGGAAGGGAAGAGACAAGGAGAGGACTGGGAAAATAGAAGACAGCTATTCAAGACATGAGGAGGTGGGAGGAAACACACACACACACACACACACACACACACACACACACGCACACCATCTGAGCCCTCCTGTTCTACCAAGAGTTAGAGACAGAGGGTGTGTGAGTGTGTGTTGGCGCGAATCCCAGGTATAGTGGGAGGGATTTGTGTGTTTATCTTCCTCTTAATGTCAAAATGCCATCTTTCTGTTTGTTTGGAAGCATGATCTGCATGTGTGTGTGTGTGTGTGTGTGTGTGTGTGTGTGTGTGTGTGTGTGTGTGTGTGTGTGTGTGTGTGTGTGTGTGTGTGTGTGTGTGTGTGTGTGTGTGTGTGTGTGTGTGTGTGTGTGTGTGTGAGTGAATGTATTCATGTGGAGAACATGTGTGGTCTGTACATTAAATGCGGGTATGTTAACTATAATTAATATCGTTTTAGGTACTGTAACTGCAACATTGGGTGTCTGTCCGATCTTCTTAAGCAACAGCATATTACGTTCCTCTAAGCTTTCGTAAACCGTTCATTCCTTTTGTTTGTAAAGCTTCCTCTGCTAATTCAATTTGAAATCCAACTAAAAGAATATTGATACTTTAGTCTTTTACAGCATGTGTGCTCTGTAAATCTCCTTTGAAAGAAAAGTATCTAACCAACAGTGGCGAACCATGTCACAACTGGACCTTCTGTAGACACACACACCCCCCCTCCGCAGCATTATAATGTCCGTCTTTTCACTGAATTGTCGTCTTGAAAAGGGTACTCACAACAACTCCGCAACAACTGCATCTTCACCTGTTGCACTTGTCATTTCAACGTTAAAAACAATAAAACGGCATGAATTGCTTCGTCGCATTCATCAAGATCAATGGTTCCCAACCTTTTTTCCCAAGAACCCCCCCAAATGACTCCTGTTGGAAGGTGCGCCCCCCCCCCACACACACAACTACTGTCACAAACTGAATGAATGTGAAGTATTGTGTTAAAGGAGGATGAAAGCGTAATTAAGGAGCACTATTGGAGTGACTTTGATGGTTATTGGACTTAGGATTCATTCATTTGGATTCCCGCTGTATGAAGAAATGAAAGGACGGCGGAAGTGGAAACAATTCACAAAGGGATTAAACTGTTTAAAACATATGCTCAAAGTAAGCCGGATTTTGCCAATGTGTTTATGTGGATTCAAAAGTCGTAAATAATCTACTAAATGGAGGAGACTGATCTGATCGGAAGCAACTGTGACAAATAATCCAACTGAAACCGGCATGGACAATGACTATGTTTTAAACATGCGCTTATCCAGACAAGCCTGGTTTGGACACTTTATGGGCAGAAGAAACATTTCTATAGAAAGAATTATACATTTCTGTCTTTTTATGCCTTTAATACTAACTTGAATTTGTATTCAAATGAATGAATCAATTATTTATTGTATTTTATTGTAATGTAGAGACAAGGCTTTTAATGACAATCATGTATTGCCATACAATTATATGTAAAAAAAAAAATCTATCTAGATCTATGGCGCCCCCCAGGTTGGGAACCACTGATCTAGATCCTCTGTCTCGAGCCAGTTAACTAGCGGGCCTTCTAGAATACCCTGGAACCGAGGGGAACTCTGAAAGAACACGCCCATTGGCTACAAATAAATATATGATTGGTTGATCAAACTGTCAGTCCAAACGTACGCTCTCATTCAGTGCAACGGCCAGGGCATTCGATCAAGGATGTAGAATACCTTGTTGAAGGATATTCTACCCAGAGACCCAGAACAAATCAACGTAACACTGTAATATTACAGATCAACAACACAGATACCATTCTCATGTATTCATTTTATTACATTTTATTTATATAATTAAATCAATTTTTTTTTGTTTTCCAGGAGTGTTCCAGGGTATTCTCTGACGGTTCGCCACTGCCAACCAAAAAGGAAACATTTGTACTGTTGGTTTCATGATGGTGCTGGCAATCTGTTCATTAATTAATCATATAAATAGCATATGTAGAAAGAAACTATAGTAAACGTGAGTGTTACATACCAGTAGAAAGTAGAATATTGGTGTCCAAAATGGAGTCGAGTAGATGTAGCACAACACGGAAATACTCAAGTAGAGTACATCCAAATAGCACTTAGGTACAATACAAGTTAATGTGCGTAGTTACATTCCACCACTGGCTGTCTGTGTGGATAACAAAAACCTGACACAGTTCTGCAAGGCAGCTGTAGCTAGTTAGCTTTAGCTAGCTAACGATAGTTTCCAGGCTTGATATATAACTAGCGTCTCGTCTGCATCACATGAAACAGCCATCATATCTCCCTTGGATCAGGTTAAATGCTGGAACACCACTAACAACAGGCTGTCTCTCCATCACATATAGCTACAGTCCAACATTGTTTAATTTCTCTTTAGTTCTTGTCCCAAAATACCCCTTTCTTCCTTTGATTTATAAAAAATTGATTATAATTTAACTTAAAAAAAGAATGTGATTTTAGTTGGACTCTAATTAAATATTTTGATGCTTTTATTCTTCATATATAAACAAAACTGTCTTTCTAAAAAACACACCAAATATGACTCAGACCCAAACAGCAATGCTGGAAATACAAGTAGTAGACCTAATGTGTATCACTATCCAGGCCTTCGGTCCTTGGTAACCTTTTACAAAGCTGTTGAGTTGACTGTGAAACCAAAACACACTTGGTGACATTTTAAAATGGATACAATGGCTACTGTTTGCAACGGCTTCCCACCAACAGACCTACATTAGCTATGATTGGTCACCATGTAAAAACTATTAAGATACATCTGTTAAGTCAAAAGATAACTGTTTCGTCATCGCTTATTTTGGTTTGGTTGACTGGTAATAATAATGATGATACATTATATGTAGACATACGGCGATAAGAGTTTGGATACATAGCTTTGAGCAAGCCCCTTTAGGCCTTTGTAAGTAATCAATAACATCTCAAAATCCACAGCAGGATGCCAGTGTAAGGGATGAATCGGTGTGAGTTAACATTCTAGCAGCAGGGCCGCCGATCAGTGGTTACAGCTGGCGCCCCATACACGGATTCACCTCCAACTATCAGGACCATTAGGCAATGTCCTTCCCTCTGTCTCCCCCCTTTCAACACTGTATCAATCAAAAGGCCCTCTGTCCCAAAACAAATAAGAAATCCTAGTAGCAGAGTTTTGACACTGCATGAAAAAGCATCTGGTATAAGTTGTAACACAAATAAACGATAGGGGCGATTCTCAATACCAAGGGGTAGAGGACATGTTAATAACCTCTACCCAATTGTTATGTTAGCAATGGAGACACAGCCATTGTTATCCACTAACTTAAATAAACGTCTCATGCTACCTACTAAATGCTTCTTTCTTCTTGACGTCTCCAAATGGCAGCCTGGGACTTAGATCAACAAATAAAAAATAGAAATCAATCTTAAAGGTCAATGTAGATTAATATCTCAGGTAAACACAAATAGAGGGAAACAATTATATTTGTCTCAGGCCTTTATAGTTGCACTTTAAGTGTTGCTCGTAAGGTGTTAATGCAACACTTAAAGTGAAGTGCTACAGCACTGGCCTAACGATATTAAAATAGAACTGTTGTGAACGTGTTCTGTTCACAATACAAACCTCATCAAACGAAAGGAAAATGCGTTTGAAAACAAGAGCGGGTGATAGCGAAACAGCGTTAGCATTAAGGATGTTTGGCGGTAGATTTGAGCACTTCATTGAATGGGCCAGAACATTTGGCAGAGCCACGGAGCTATAACAGTTCATGAGTTTGAAGAATACAGAGGAAGATGTGTGCATCTCATTCCTGCTCACTCTTGGTTTTAAATTAGCTTTACATTTATGCTGCTCGCCTTATGTTTCTAATACTCTCGTGAATCAAAGGGAAACAGAGAAATGAATGGGAGAACGACCTGAGACGAAAAAGAATGAAGACGAGACATCTGGTAAATGATTTAGCGGACACGAACAGGTGGCTCTCTCATCCCCCCACATCATCCATACAGGCGTAAATATGTATTGGGCTGCCACAAAGGGAGGCAGTTATCATTTGGTTTCCGCGCATGGTGGCACTCAGGCTCATTACAAGTACATATTATGGGCCATATGGTTTAATTTTTACTGACTAATGTCCTACAAGCTAGTGTGCTATTGCCAAGGGAGGACAGGAGATGAGAGGGAGGGTTGGCGTTGTCAAGACAAAGAAAGAGAGAACAGAAGGAAAAGCTGTGTTGGTAACCCGTTTGTTGGATGTTCAATTTCTCCATTATTTAGTGCACTTTAAGACTTCTCTTTCTTGTTGACATTAAAGCGGCAACGGGCAAAACAAGCTAACTTCATCTTCCGATAACAGCCCTGGGATATGCTTACAAGTTACAGACCGAGCAAGTAAGTGTATCTTGAGTGGGGATTCTCATGTCGACATGTTGCTATAGTTAGTAAGAGAAACATTGACTTTACTCATCCAACATGAAAGCTACCGTGTTTTTCCCTGTATTTTATATTGGGATAGTTGTTAGCCTGCTAGCTAGCTTGCTAACTGTTATTGTTGTAACTAAACTACATAAGGGTAAACTATTTTCTTATGGTGTTTTTGACCGTTAACAATATGCTTCAAGTTGTCTCAACGTTGATAAATCTGAAATTCAAAAGCAAAATTGGTTTGTGGTTTAAATGTGTGTTCAGTTCAGTGAAAAATAGGCTGATACGAGCGCTGTTCATACTTCAGGTCACGCACCTATCTGTAACAGGGTTAATATGCTTTAGTTTCTCTCCTGAAGCTGGTACTGTCAAATAAGATTTAGCTGACAATAGTCCGTCTCAAATACTCCAAATCTGATTTGTATGAAAGGCCCCTAATAAAGAGACTGAGGGGAAAAGCAGCAGAGCAGAAATCAAACGTGTCCACGCTTTTGATTCTAAAGGGCATTTGAGTGCTGCGCTGAAGTGAATATGCTAATTGACTGACTTTAGATTCAAAGCGAGCACTGTACATCCTAATTAATAAAGTGATACTGCTCTGCGGAGCCTCTCAGCCAGTGTACGATTGGTGATGAATGGCTCCCACTGTAAAGGGTCAATGTAGAGAAGTTACTTCACTTACTGGTACGTCGTCTGGGGAAAATGGACCCTCCAATACATCTTAACCAGCTAAGCTTTAGAAACAAAATATGACAATTACATTTATGGCTCTAAGAACTAGGTTGTCTGCAGACTGTTTGAACATTTGCATTGACAACACATATTTCATAGCTAGCTAGCTGTGTTTTATATTAAATTACCAACGATGGATATTGGCTGTAGTGGATGGGGGCATAAAACAACACAAGCAAGATGAACGGTAAAATCAGCATCCTTTATCAGGCTGGAGCTGCCCTCTTTACTAAGTTGATTACTTGCCTAAATACGCTAGGCACGGCCGTGTGCATTGATCAGCCATAGGAATGTTTTGCTGCTCTGGAAATGCTCCTTATTGCAGGGGAGAGTGGGGTGAGATGAGCCAGTGGGTATGTTGACCCACCCCCTTTATCTAGGGGACTGTGAACATTTGTTGTCATGTGGCCATACATTCAGGAAGCACCCATCATTTAAATTGGGCTGATGGAGAGAAGTGGTAAATATGTGTTTTTCCCAATAAACCATGTTTTGCTTGTACATTCCCAACATGTCGGGTATAATAACTGTTATGTCAAAGCAAATGTATCCATGTCGGAAAATATGAATCATATATGTTGGTTATTTAGCAAGGTGTAAAACCATGTGAATTGTTTAGCTAAAGATTAGCAGGAATGACCAAGCTAGACTGTTTTTTCCCCAAAAAGTGGCTGAGGTGCAAAAAAAGTGAGCCAAATGTTGTGGGGTAAATGTGGTTCAACTCGACCCCCCATGAAGCTGTGGACGCAGCTGCCTCAGAAGGTCGGATCGTCACCAAAATAAGTCAAAAAGTGGTCAGAAAACGTTAATGAAAAAATGCACACAGCCTTATGATTAATGCAACCTGATCTCATCAGAATGCGTGACTCCACCACGCAACCTTAACACCGCATTGCGTGGTGGAGTCACGCATTCTGCTACATTTGCGTGTCGGCACCACGCAAAAAACCCCAATGTAAAGTGAATGAGGCTCTTTTGTCGTGGTGCACACACGCATTTCTACAACGTCCCGCAGTGAGCTTTTATTCTATAAAACGTTTTTAAAATCTACTTTATAGCTTGTAGTAACTCACGGGAGGCTTCTTTTATTTTATTTGTATTCATAATAATTTGTATTCGTCGTCAGAATGTATTATGGTGCATTAGTCACACATTTTGTTCTCAAAAAACAGTGCATTGTGTGTAATACAACTGTGATTTTTATTAAATTAGTTAGTTTTTAAGGAAGGCCAGAGCTTCAGCTGTGTCAATAGATTGTTCCCTTTAGTTAACGTTATTTAAAAGATAATGATCATGTCCCCTTTATTGTATTATGAGCGTCCATTCCCATTGGATAACGGAGAATTTTACACCCGGAAGTAAGTATTCTCCTTACTGTCGATTGATTTTACAGTGATATCTGAACTACTCATCAACTCAAAAACACCAGATTATCCTTGTTAATTACACAACATTGATTGGTTTAAATTGTGTACAATGCTTTTGTATTTTTCCCCTTCGATTCGGAGAAACGAATATTTGTTCGGAGTTTTTGGATGGCAGAAGACACTACACTACCCAGAATCCTCAGCTATCGTTTGGGACTACACCATGTGCTTAGCTTGACAAACCCCGTGATCAGTCCCCAAGCTCTGTGATTGGATGTTGGAGTGGCAGTGCGCGAAGTTTACACGGAGCGTCAAAAAGCACCTTGAAATGGAATGAAACCCATCGACGGCACACTATTCAAAACAGGAATCGAACGTGTCCTATCCCCCCACCCCCCCTTAGGTTGCAGGCTCCTCCAACAGTGCAACACAATAAAACAGATACACAGAAAAAATAGTGAAATAGTGCAATAAGAGTCTATATACAAGATTGATTGGAATCTTTTTTAATTTTTATTTAACCTTTATTTAACCAGATAAAAGCATTGAGATACAATCTCATTTTCAATGCTGACCTGGCCAAGAAGTTAGCAACGTTACACATAACACATAACACACACATATAAAAGAGAACATAACTAAGAAAACAAAAGACAAAAAAGCAGTCACTACATTGTGAATATGATATATTAGATAAATAATTTCTAAGTAGCAGCCAGATGAATGTTATGGATGTTGTTTCTAAGTTCAGGTGTTTCATAGTCTTCTGGCCTGTGGGATGAAGCTGTCCCTGAGTCTGGTGGTTTTAGTCCGGATGCTGCGGTACCGCCTGCCAGACGGCAGCAGACAGAACAGTTTGTGGCTGGGCTGATGGGGGTCTTTTATAATCCTGAGGGCTTTCTTTAAGGTTAACGTGGTGTTTTTACTCCACTACATTTATTTTAGTTACTTTACAGATTTGGATTAATGATGTGAAATATAAACAACCCTTAAATCAGACTTTAGTTACACCTGAGTAAAATTCAGTGAAGGTGATTGTCAAGTGCCAACAATCAGGAGAGATATTTGATAGTTGGTGCTTGAGAAGACTAAACATTTATCTGCAGATCCGTATAAAGCATATTCATTACTCGTTATTCTCTAATCGTTCATTAAAGACTGCATATAATTGATATTTTGCACATCCCTTTCAAGATTTCAAGATTTTCAAAGGTTTATTGACATATCATATACACAACTACGGTGTAGTTATGCAATGATGACAAACTTGGGTCACAGGTTCCTCAACAGTGCATTACAAGACATCTATCAATATGTGTGTACCTCCACCATTAAACTGTCATATTCTGCACATTTCTTATACTATCTACATAAGAGTATAATTAATGTGTATAATATCAGTTAAAATAAATGCTTCAACATAGTTAACATTGCAGGAAAGTTGATTGTCAAGTTCCAAAACAAACCATGCAATATATTAGACGTTAAGTACTTTGTCAGGCTTAATATGTATCTGTAGATAGATACCCCCAAAGCTTTTTTCTTATTTAAAAGAAGACCTTAGCCTAAAGTATTCTTTAATGTTTAAATAAAGCCTTATTAGTTTGTCTGTTTTGCACATCCTCCTATCAGGCACTAAACTGTTTTGTTGTAGATATTATTTACAGTATCTTCTTGATATTTTCTATTCTATATTTATATCATTGACCTTCTACTTTCCCACTATTTTGTATGTACTCTTAATATTTAAATGTTTTCATCAAATATAACACATTCAAAAGTGCTTTACAAAAATGAAAGACATTAAGAAAAATGCATTTTAAACAGTCATTAAAAAGCAACATAATCTTCCTGCATTGCAATTACTCCAAACGTGTAATAACGTGCTTTAACCAGTAGGAGGTGCGGGTTAAAAAACTGTCAAGTTTAAAGTGTTAACAAAATAAAATATATTGCTGTTTCTGGTTTAGTTTACGACGGATATATGTTGTTATTGTTTTGATATTTGTAACAAAAGCGATGAAAAAAACCCACAGTAACACAGAAAAGATGGTCTTAACATGACCCAGCGGTCTAGTAGTTAATAAAAAACAATAATATCAAAACAGATTATTACTACTAACTTTATTGTGAAATTAAAACAGAACGGTAAAAGAATAGTTTCCGGTCTATTCTGATGCCCGATCTCTGTAGATAAATAAAGAACTACGATATATGTGTAATATTTAATGCAGCCAAACCATTTATTACAATGCATTAATGTGATGACTTTCAAAGAGTAAAGCAAGCACTGCTGAATAAAGTATGATTTTATCTTTTACGAAACGTTTTTTTTTCATTTGGAATGCAGTTGGAGGTCAACCAATCACAGAGCTTGAGGACTGATCACGGGGTTTGTCAAACAGAGCACATGGTGTAGTCCCAAACGATAGCTGAGGATTCTGGGTAGTGTAGTGTCTTCTGCCATCCTTTACTCCGAAAAAATATTCGTTTCTCCGAATCGAAGGGGAAAATACAAAAGCATTGTACACAATTTAAACCAATCAATGTTGTGTAATTAACAAGGATAATCTGGTGTTTTTGAGTTGATGAGTAGTTCAGATATCACTGTAAAATCAATCGACAGTAAGGAGAATACTTACTTCCGGGTGTAAAATTCTCCGTTATCCAATGGGAATGGATGCTCGTAATACAATAAAGGGGACATGATCATTATCTTTTAAATAACGTTAACTAAAGGGAACAATCTATTGACACAGCTGAAGCTCTGGCCTTCCTTAAAAACTAACTAATTTAATAAAAATCACAGTTGTATTACACACAATGCACTGTTTTTTGAGAACAAAAAATGTGTGACTAATGCACCATAATACATTCTGACGACGAATAAAAATGATTATGAATACAAATAAAATAAAAGAAGCCTCCTGTGAGTTACTACAAGCTATAAAGTAGATTTAAATGTTTATAGAATAAAAGCTCACTGCGGGACGTTGTAGAAATGCGTGTGTGCACCACGACAAAAGAGCCTCATTCACTTTACATTGGGGTTTTTTGCGTGGTCCCGACACGTAAATGTAGCAGAATGCGTGACTCCACCACGCAATGCGGTGTTAAGGTTGCGTGGTGGAGTCACGCATTCTGGTGAGATCAGGTTGGATTAATGATGGGGGAATCCCTCCTGAGTGGAGTCATGGCTGGGCAGTGGGGGGCACAGGGGTGCCAGACGCACAGGTGTGCCAGACGCAGGATAGCCCACATATCTGCCATGTGTCAGTGAGTATATGAATGCCATACTTACCAAAAGGATATTTAAAGAGAGAAACATAAAGTGCTTTTGCATATTATTCCCGCTTTCCTCATAACTGTGTGTCACTGTATGGCTGAAGAGTAAAGAGAATGATGCATTGGGATATGGCGTATCATCAGTGGAAGGCATCAATAAGTCATTGTCCATTGGCTAAGACTCATCTGATTTGCACCCATTCATGTATATATATGATGGTAATCTGTGCTCTGTGAGAGGCATGCCAAGGCTTTGTGATCTAAAGTAGAACACGCACGGAATGCATGTATGACATTTCTCTGATCTTAGTCAATTAACATGGATGGAAACCATAACTGAAATTCACATATTTGAGAGGATGATGATGATGACACCCTTTTTCAATATATTATGGAAGTGATCGTCTATTGAAGAATGGTAAATGATGTTTCATTTACAGTGGAAGACATTATATTCTACTTAATCCATGCAGAGTCTCTCACTGAGTCACGCACTGAGCACCACTCGGAAAAGACGTGTTATGTAGGAGGTGAGAAGTGATCAATTAACATAATGGATGTTGTGTTTACCCAGGAGGAGGGAAAACAAACAGCTAGTTTTGGTGCAATGACAGGAAGAAAAACAAGATGCTTTTCTGCATCCAAACAAAACATTGTTTTGAAGTTGGTATTCTTATCTAATGCCGTATGTACTCCTCCACTCTCCAGATATGATCTGCTATTGTGTGAGACGTGTTTGTTCTATTATTTCTTTGGCATCAGATATTAGTCATGATTAAAAAAAGAATTGATTTCACACAGACGACTTGTCCCAAGGAGCACTACATGTCATGGTAGAGCGAAGGAAGCAGGACCCAAATGCAGATTAAACTGATTATACCTTTATTTCAAGGATAACGAATAGAACTTGGACAGACAGAACACTCACCGGTGAACACAGTCAACAACAAAAGACGAACCGACAAAGACAGACAGAAAAACCCGGGCTCGAGGACGAGGGCAGCGGCAGGAAGAGTCAGGGGGCCGGGATCGCGGGCGAAGACCACGGCTCACAGAGGGCCGGGATCGAGGGCGAAGACCGCGGCTCTCAGGGGGCCGGGCTCGAGGGCGAAGACCAGAGAGCTCCGGAGGCCGGGCAGGAAGGCGCTGACGGGCCAGCGCCGGAGGCCGGGCAGGACCCGGAGCTGGTAGGACAGGCCTCGGCAGGATCCCCCACGGAAGAGGACCAGGACACGGGATTGGCAGGACCCCCGGTGAGACAGAGGATGGCGGGGCCTCCAACGGAACAGGACAAGGGGTTGGCAGGACCCCCGGCAGGAGAGTAGATGGCGGGGCCTCCAACGGGACAGGACAAGGGGTTGGCAGGACCCCCGGCAGGAGAGTAGTCGGCGGGACCTCCAACGGGACAGGACATAGGATTGGCAGGACCCCCGGCAGGAGAGTAGTCGGCGGGACCCCCAACGGGACAGAACATGGAGTTGGCAGGAGCCCCAGCGGAACCTCCAACGGCACTTCAGTAGGGACTTGAGTTGGGACTGGAGAGGGAACTTGAGATGGGACTGGAGAGGGGACTGGAGAGGGGACTGGAGAGGGGACTGGAGAGGGGACTGGAGAGGAGACTGGAGAGGGAACTCGAGAGGGAACTGGAGATGGGACTAGAGAAGTGACCTGAGGAAGGACTTGGGAAGGGACTAGAGAGGGGACCAGAGATGGGACTATGGCAGCTGGGGCAAGAGCTGGGTCTGAAACCATGGCTGCGGGGGCCGGAATTGAAGCCAGAATTATGGCTGTAAGGTCCGGTTCTGGAGCCGGAAACATGGCTGAATGGGCCGACTCTGGAGCCGGAATTGAAGCCAGAATCATGGCTGTAGGGTCCGGTTCTGAAGCCGGAAACATGGCTGTAAGGTCCGGTTCTGGAGTCGAATCCATGGCTGCTGGGGCCAGAACTGTGTCTGGAACCATGGCTGTGTGGGCCGGTTCTGTAGCCGGAACCATGGCTGCTCGGGCTGCTAGCCTGGCCTTGCGACGACTACTCTTAGCAGCCGCCTGAATAGTCCGTGGACCTCCATAAGCCAGAGTTCCAGAGAACGGCTCCTGGACAGGAGCAGGAACTGGGGAAAAAGCAGAGGTTGACTCCAGACGGGGGCATCTACAGTAGTTTGCATCTAAATTCATCATCCATGTCCTCACTGCATTCATATTTATACTTTTATTTTACATGCTGCTGTGACAAAACATACCCAATTTGTGATGAATATAGTATATCTAATCTTTTTTTAATTTTTTTGTATTCTACTAAAATCATACAAAAACGTATAATTCATACACACAAATGAACAAAATGAGTAGACGCGGGAGGGCTGAAGCATAGCTTATGGGGAGGAGCCCTCCCGTGCATCATCATTAGCATCAATATAACAATGGCATTTATTTAGTCAAAAACGTATAGAAATGAAGGAGTACAAAGAAATTAAGAAAACTAATGAAAACTGGAAAAAAAAAATTAGGGCAAGAAAAAAGTAAATGCATATATAAATAATACTGGGATTAAACCAATACTTGTTAGCTGGAGTAATCTGCAAATATAACTGTTTTTACTTTAGTTTTGAATTGTTGATGACTAGTGATACTAGAAAGGTCTGGGTGAAGTCCATTCCACGTTCTAATCTAAATGTACAATGTGGGGAGAGAAGCTAGATACGCTATTGGTTGCATAATAGGACATGTAGGATCCATGTTTTAAACAGGACATATTATGCATAACTATTTTCAGTGCATACATATGCAGACTTACAGGTGTCTCTTTCCTATTGTAAGTTAAAGGGAAAAAGTAGTTCTTTGCCCAAACTATATGGAAGTTTATTACTACATTTCAGAATTTTACATTTAGGGAGACACATTTACTTTGTATATATATTACAAAGTAAATGGCTCAATAAGTGGATTAATTGGTTATCCACAACATACACTCAAAAAACTGAAAAGTTTACTTGAATTAAATGTATTATGTCGATAGATTTTATGTAAATGTTTTAGGTAAATTGAAAGCAATAACATTTCAATCAGGAGAGACGGTTTTGATGTAATAATACATATGCAATGTGCAGATGCACAAATGAATGTAATGGTAGTTTTGGGGATTAGGCCCCGTTGTGCAGGAAGTATCATTCGGGAGGGTAGAACCGATCCCATGAAACCCTCCGGGTGGTGGTGAATGGATAGTTGGGTTCGGTCTGAAGGGGAGGGGCTTAGCTTGACCCTGGATTCAGAGGGACAGGAGGAGAAAAGGGGGGAGGAGGGTTGCGTCGAGTCTCCTGAAATGACAGCTGTCAGAGGGGAAGAGCGGATTTAAAAGGTTTGACAGAGCGCTATGATAGGCTCTTGGGAATAGAGTGAAGTGATTGGTTAAGCTGGAGAGTGACGCCCCCGGTCACTTATTGAGAGGAGAGAGAGTAGAAACATGGAGATAGAAATACATGAATGAGTAAAGACGGTCTTCCCGGTTGAACTTGCGCTGAGCTTCATTAAGCTTAAATAGAACATATTTGGTTCAAATAATATTATTGCTTTCAACTCACCTTATACAACTATGTGAAATCTGTCGACATAATACATTTCATTTAACTGAACGTTTCAGACTTTTCAGTGTAGGCACATTCTTTAAAAAAGATTTATTATGGCCGCCAGTGCGTCAAATGGTCCTGGGACAAATTCAAACCCTGGTCCTCCGCTTGGGCACCAAGCCCGGTACATGGGCCAGCTTATATCTCAGTTGGTAGAGCTGGTGGCCCATGGACTTGGGCCAACCACTCTTCAAATAATATAATCTTATTTTAGTCCATTGATTTACAACAGGGTTTTATATCATCTGAGGTAAGGATTAACAGTAAGAGTTACAAATGAAACGTGTGCAGGCAACTCAAGTGTTTCTAGACGCTTGCAAACTCTTCTTACTGCAACAAATGTATATCCAACACACTCTTTGTATAGTGGTGGTATTCAAGCACTGTCAGGGCTACTCTCCCTTTTCTCTCTGCCTGCTAGCTGCCACTGTCAGTTGAGGTAGTCCGGGCACCAGTGGTGAACCGTCAGGGCCTTCAAGGTATTCAGAGAATTGTTTCATCTGGAACACTCAGATGAAACAAACAAAACATCCATTTAATTATAAAAATAAAATGTAATAAAATGTAAATAAACAGGCGGCGGCGGCGGCGGGTGTGTGTGTGTGTGTGTGTGCGTGTGTGTGTGTGTGTGTGTGTGTGTGTGTGTGTGTGTGTGTGTGTGTGTGTGTGTGTGTGTGTGTGAAGATCCAGTTGTGATAGGGCACCTAGGACCAGACCCAGGACCAGGTGGAGGGATTCCATCTCCACACTTGCCTGGGAGTGCCATTGAGTTCCACCAGTTAGAGCCAGTTGATCTGCTCAGGGAAAGGACTCGGGGCGCTGCTTCCTCTGCAACCTGACTACACATACGCTGTTGACGAGGGATGGAGGGATGGAGGGATGGATGTAGGGAGGGATGGATGGATGGGTGGATGGATGGGTGGATGGAGGGATGGATGGAGGGATGGAGGGATGGATGGAGGGATGGAGGGATGGATGGAGGGATGGATGGATGGAGGGATGGATGGATGGATGGATGGAGGGATGGATGGATGGATGGAGGGATGGATGGAGGGATAGATGGAGGGATGGATGGAGGGATGGAGGGATGGATGGAGGGATAGATGGAGGGATGGAAGGATGGATGGATGGATGGATGGGTGGGTGGATGGAGGGAGGGAGGGATGGATGGATGGATGGATACATTGACAGAAGAAATGGACAAGATCAATTATAGTTTTCAGTTTATCTATAGTATATGTTATACATCTGACTTGTCATACCAACTTTTTGCAATTATTTTATAAAATACAAGTGAAAACCGTGAGCTCACATGATAAAGATAAACTAGAAGAGCAAATGACCTTCGGAGGAATAAAAAGAGGCATCAAATCAGTGCAGAGTGGAACATCTCTGGCTTTCGAGTCACATTTCTTAAAGCATTTGATGAAAGCATATTTCCACACTTATGAGAAATGCATAGAGTTAACCTTTAAATCAAAGGTTTACTCACCAGGGGAAGCAGAGCTGCTGCTTGCATTGAGATCAACTGGAACATGTGTTTCAATCCCATTTAGATGACCGTGTTCAATCAGGACAATACTCGTGAGGATAATTACAGTTTGTAGAGCCATTTGTGCTTTTTATAGGAATTATTTTCCAGAAATTAGCTTGGTTTGAATGTATATCTGCATCCTCTAACACTTACGCCAATCCTCAACTACAATCTCCAACTTGTTGGTGTTCATAAACAAAAGAAGTAAATCACTGAAACGTGTGCAGGCAACTCAAGTGTTTCTAGACGCTTGCAAACTCTTCTTACTGCAACAAACGTATATCACAAAGCTGCCCCCGCTGTGGCTCCTTCTTATAGCCTTCAAAGCTCCTGCTCCACCCGAGCATCCATCGATAGGCCATGAGTGTCCTGGGAGGAAGTTAGTCTTGTCGCTCCGCACCCCCTGCTTTGCCGGGCTTATCGGAGAGTGATGATGTGAGAGTCTACTCCACGATTACAAAGGCAGAACACATTCTTCTTTCTCACGATAATCCATTCTGCCGTGTTGGCACATGGTATTTGTGTGACTAATATAATCATTAGTGTATGGAGTTTTATGGTCCAATATATATTTAAGAGGCAGACCGCACCTTCAGCAATAATCTAGACTTCTACTGCCTGGATTTGCTTTATGGTTTTCACTCTCTTTGGTTCATTTAGTCTTTTTTAAATTCAGTAGGTGAACCTATATTTTCATAAAATAGTGTGTGTTGGATTAACTGTATTAAACTAAGAGTATAGTGTGTGCTCATGTGTTTGATTGTTGGTTTAAAGACTATAGAGACAAAATACACTTAAGTAATAAACATATTATTAATATTTGTCTTACTTTGATATTTGGGAGGCGTGTGGTGCAGTGGGTTGTGAGTTGGTATTCGGATCAGGAGGTCACAGGTTCAAACCCCACTGCAGTCAGCATGTCGTTGTGTCCCTGAGACACTTCACCCCAAAGTGCTCCTGTGGGGATTGCCCACAGTATTGAGTATGTAAGTCGCTTTGGATAAAAGCGTCTAACAAGTGACATGTAATATTTTAATGTTCAGATTAAATGACTAATTACATTTCATTACAGGTAGCTATTTGGTATACATTGTTGAAGTAACCCTCCTAACTCTAAGGGGTCAGTGCCTTAAGTTGCTTTGGATGAAAGAGACAGCTGAATGACATGTTATATATAAGTGAATATTAAAATGTTTTAATGTGTTTAGTCATAGAAAGGGAATGAGCAGAACAGTTCCTTTGAATTCTGTGAGAGATCCCTCAGAGGCAAATCTATTTGTACAGCCATTTGATATAAATAGCCAATTCTCCGACTTCATTAAAAAGATATCTGCTCCAAAATGAAACTGATTGGCAAACTTGTTCATTCTAATACACAGTCTAATTTCCCTCAAAGGCTTTCAGAAAAGGAACTACACCTAGTTGGTTAATAAGTGCCAAATATACAAATGTTTATTCACCCCATGGGTTTTATGCCTTTTCAGAGATATCTGACAACGCCATACCTCAAAGACCTTGAACGCAAACATAATAAGGTATGGCACAGGTCAACTTGTTCTACCTGGAAGTGTGTGTGACGAGCAAAAAAACGTCTGATTATGCTTTATTTACAAGAAGAATCTGAGAAGAGAACGTGCCCCCAGTAGGTCACATTCATCGAGCCTCTGCCCCTTAATCAGGCTAGGGTTAAGTGCTGGAGCATATGAAATAAAGTCCCTTGTGTTTGATTTACTTGAGGCGTACTTGATTTATACTACCCTCAAGTTTTATATGTCCCTCAAGTGGGAGCAGTACTTGCAAGAAAAGATCAATCAGATGTTCAACAGATCACAGTGGGTTGCAGAGAATCCCAGGAGTAGACACAAGGCATAATGACTATTAACAATGAATTAAATCACGTCTTTAAACATTTCTCTACACATTTCCACGCAGGGAAAAACAATCAGTCGGGTGAGATCTTTTGACTTACCGCAATGCAGATTGGGTCGTTTCAAGAGTTGTTTTAATGGAAAAGCGCTATAATAAATGTAAGGAATTATTATTATTATTATTAATGTGACAGTATTCTTGTTCTGTGTCGCTTCAGGGAAACTCTTGAGTCTATTCAAAGTGAAAAATTGAATTTTCAACACTTTGTAAAGGAGTACGTTTCTCTGGCTGCTGTTTGATTTCTTTTCATCTGGATTCTACATGTATCTTGCCCAAAGCCTTAAAACATATTCCTGAAGAAGAGATAGTGTTTGAAACATAAAATAAGAACTGCCCTGGGACAAGTCAGGAAGTCCTGCTGTCAGAAAACTGTTTTCCAGACTGGGCAATGTCTACAGTGCAAATGGCTGTTTTGTGTGTTGATGCACGTCAGGTACACCTTTGTTTTGCCCTCCAAACTATTCAACTATTAGTGTAACTGATAGTCCCAATTATGAAGGTGTCAAGGCATTCTCAAGGATCCATATCATTTGTATTCTATTCTACGTCTAGATGATAATGGTATAAACTTGAAGAGAAAGTTTACACAATTTTAGCCAACCAGTTACCTTGATCAGAATCTACACATATAATCCCTAAAAGTCAAAACCTGATTTGGAAATATTACGAAACAACTTGTTCTCGAGCGAAGGGACAGTGGAACGTGAGTTGGGCCGGACAATGGGCGTTGTGATGAAGAGGGAGCTGAGCCAGAAGGCAGAGCTCTCAATCTGCTGGTCCATCTTTGTTACTTCCCTCCCCTATGGTCATAGAGGATGGGTCATGGCCGAAGGAACAAGATCACAGATACAAGCAGACGGAATGGGTTTTCTCCGTAGGGTGGCTGGCATCTCCCTTAGGGATAGGGTGAGTAGTTCAGTCATCCAGGAGGGACTCGGAATGGAGCCTCTGCTTCTTTTCGAAGAAAAGAGCCAGTTGAGTTAGTTCGGGCACCTAGGACCAGACCCAGGACCAGGTGGAGGGATTCCATCTCCACACTTGCCTGGGAGTGCTATTGAGTTCCACCAGTTAGAGCCAGTTGATCTGCTCAGGGAAAGGACTCGGGGCGCTGCTTCCTCTGCAACCTGACTACACATACGCTGTTGACGAGGGATGGATGGATGGAGGGATGGATGGATGGATGGATGGAGGGAGGGAGGGAGGGAGGGAGGGAGGGATGGATGGATGGATGGAGGGAGGGAGGGAGGGATGGAACGATGCAGAGAAACTAGTCCATGCATTTGTTACTTCAAGGCTGGATTATTGTAACTCTTTATTATCAGGGTGTACCAAGAAGTCAGTCAAGTCGCTTCAGCTGATTCAAAATGCTGCGGCTCGTGTACTAACCAGAGTTAGGAAAAGGGACCACATTACTCCTGTTTCTGGCTGCCTTACACTGGCTCCCTATAGAACACAGGATAGAATTTAAAATTATTCTTCTCGCCTACAAAGCCCTTAATGGGCAGGCGCCATCTTACCTTAAAGAACTCATTATACCCTACTGTCCTACTAGGGCATTGCGTTCCAAGAATGCAGGGTTGTTGGTTGTTCCTAGAGTCTCTAAAAGTACAATGGGAGCCAGAGCCTTTTCTTATCAAGCTCCACATTTGTGGAATCAGCTTCCAGTTTGTGTTCGGGCGGCAGACACCCTATCCGTTTTTAAGAGTGCGCTTAAGACCTTCCTTTTTGATAAAGCTTATAGTTAGGGCTGATTAGATTCAGCCCCTAGTTTTGCTGATATAGGCTTAGTTTGTCGGGAGACATCTTACTTCTTCCTTCTCTCTGTCTATACCTGTGTACTCTCATGTTCCGATTAACCCAGCTTCCCCAAATCTCTTTCTTTTTGGTGTCTATATACGCCGGGATCCGGAGTCATGGATGATCCTGCGGTCCTGTGTCCTGCATCGCGAGCCCTGGATCTTGAGTCGTGGCTGTGGTCCTGGATCATAGGTCCTGGATGGATATCCTCGTGGATTCATCTTCCTATTATACACACATACATTTCCAAACATTTGGACTACCTATGTTGCAAATGTATTATCTTTTCAATTTACACACGGCATCTTTTGCACGTCTGTCCGTCCTGGGAGAGGGATCCCTCCTCTGTTGCTCTCCCTGAGGTTTCTCCCATTTTTCCCTTTAAACTGTGGGTTTTCTCCGGAAGTTTTTCCTTGTACGATGTGAGGGTCTAAGGACAGAGGGTCTGAGGACAGAGTGTCTAAGGACAGAGGGTCTAAGGACAGAGGGTCTAAGGACATAGGGTGTCGTATTGTCATACTGATATTCTGTACCAACTGTGAAGTCCACTGAGACAAATGTAACATTTGTGATATTGGGCTATATAAATAAACATTGATTGATTGATTGATGGATGGATTGATTGATGGATGGATTGATTGATTGATTGATGGATGGATTGATTGATTGATGGATAAATAGACAGAATAAATGGACAAGATCAATGATAGTTCTCAATATATATTTTTTTCAATAATATGTCATACAAACTATTTGCCACTTTTGTATACAATTCAAGTGAAAACCGTGAGCTCACATGATAAAGATAAACTAGAAGAGCAAATGACCTTGGGAGGAATAAAAAGATGCATCAAATCAGTGGAAGATCTCTGGCTTTCAAGTCACATTTCTTAAAGCATTTGATGAAAGCATATTTCCACACTTACGAGAAATGCATCCATCCATCCATCTTCTCCCGCTTATCCGTGGTCGGGTCGCATAGAGTTAACCTTTAAATCAAAGGTTTACTCACCAGGGGAAGCAGAGCTGCTGCTTGCATTGAGATCAACTGGAACATGTGTTTCAATCCCATTTAGATGACCGTGTTCAATCAGGACAAATACTCATGAGGATAATTACAGTTTGTAGAGCCATTTGTGCTTTTTATAGGAATTATTTTCCAGAAATTAGCTTGGTTTGAACACTTACGCCAATCCTCAACTACAATCTCCAACTTGAAACAAAAGAAGTCAAACACTGAAATCTGAGGGCAGGGACGGTTTAGAGGGATTTTACAAATATCTAAATTACAAGTGAAAGATGACATCACATGTACGTCAGATTAGGTTTTATTATTTATGGAACACCACGAAGTAAGAGTCAAAAAAGATAGAATCACTTAATTCAGTTTGAAGTGCCGCAAGTGAGGTTTTACTCCAATGTCTGTATGCTAAATGTTTCATGAAGGATACTCAAAGGGGACAATGAAGAGTTGTAGGCCAGCGCCAGTGCAGCGTTCAAATGCATACAACAGAGACCTGAAGAACTGCTCCTACGGACATATGAGATATGTGCTGCAACCCACAACATCATCGTGCAGTTAGCCACAGCCTGCATGAGTCAATTATTTCCCATGACAACCATGTTGCCTTCAAAATAACTTACACACTGCAAATGTGTTCTAAGAAAAAGACAATTGGAAGATCACATTGACTGGCAATGGTTGATTTCAATTGGCGGCCTCCTAGAAATGCATTTATTAGTTTAAATTAGATGTATGTCACGTTAATGACAATCTTAACTTTTACAGCCTGTAGATTTGGTTAAATCTGTCTTTGCTCAGGTCAGGGTTGGGGCCAGGTCACTTTATTTGTACCCAGAGGTGGACTTGTTTGCAGTAAAGATATAAGGTATGATGATGAGACATATTTTACAAATTGACCTCCTTAAACCCATGGACATGTTGTGTAAAGTTGAGACACAACAAACAGTTCAAACTATACATTTTCAATTGCTCAACAATGCATCTCTGGAGCTGGTTCCTCTGGAGCTGGTTCCTCCGGAGCTGGTTCCTCCGGAGGTGGTTCCTCTGGAGGAGGTTCCTCTGGAGGTGGTTCCTCTGGAGCTGGTTCCTCTGGAGGAGGTTCCTCTGGAGGTGGTTCCTCTGGAGGCGGTTCCTCTGGAGGCGGTTCCTCTGGAGGCGGTTCCTCTGGAGGTGGTTCCTCTGGAGCTGGTTCCTCTGGAGGGGGTTCCTCTGGAGGTGGTTCCTCTGGAGGTGGTTTCTCTGGAGGTGGTTTCTCTGGAGGGGGTTCCTCTGGAGCTGGTTCCTCTGGAGGAGGTTCCTCTGGAGGTGGTTCCTCTGGAGGAGGTTCCTCTGGAGGTGGTTCCTCTGGAGGGGGTTCCTCTGGAGGTGGTTTCTCTGGAGGTGGTTTCTCTGGAGGGGGTTCCTCTGGAGCTGGTTCCTCTGGAGGAGGTTCCTCTGGAGGGGGTTCCTCTGGAGCTGGTTCCTATGGAGGAGGTTCCTCTGGAGGTGGTTCCTCTGGAGGAGGTTCAGCTGGAGGAGGTTCCTCTGGAGCTGGTTCAGCTGGAGGAGGTTCCTCTGGAGGTGGTTCCTCTGGAGGAGGTTCCTCTGGAGGTGGTTCCTCTGGAGCTGGTTCCTCTGGAGGTGGTTCCTATGGAGGAGGTTCAGCTGGAGGAGGTTCCTCTGGAGGTGGTTCAGCTGGAGGTGGTTCCTCTGGAGCTGGTTCAGCTGGAGCTGGTTCAGCCGGAGGTGGTTCCTCTGGAGGTGGTTCCTCTGGAGCTGGTTCAGCCGGAGGTGGTTCCTCTGGAGGAGGTTCCTCTGGAGGTGGTTCCTCCGGAGCTGGTTCCTCCAGAGCTGGTTCCTCCGGAGCTGGTTCCTCCGGAGCTGGTTCAGCCGGAGGTGGTTCCTCCGGAGGATGTTCCTCTGGAGGTGGTTCCTCTGGAGCTGGTTCAGCCGGAGGTGGTTCCTCTGGAGGAGGTTCCTCTGGAGGTGGTTCCTCCGGAGCTGGTTCCTCCGGAGCTGGTTCCTCCGGAGCTGGTTCAGCCGGAGGTGGTTCCTCCGGAGGATGTTCCTCTGGAGGTGGTTCCTCTGGAGGTGGTTCCTCCGGAGCTGGTTCCTCCGGAGCTGGTTCCTCCGGAGCTGGTTCCTCCGGAGCTGGTTCCTCCGGAGCTGGTTCAGCCGGAGGTGGTTCCTCTGGAGGTGGTTCCTCTGGAGGAGGTTCCTCTGGAGGTGGTTCCTATGGAGGAGGTTCCTCTGGAGGTGGTTCCTCTGGAGGAGGTTCAGCTGGAGGAGGTTCCTCTGGAGCTGGTTCAGCTGGAGGAGGTTCCTCTGGAGGTGGTTCCTCTGGAGGAGGTTCCTCTGGAGGTGGTTCCTCTGGAGCTGGTTCCTCTGGAGGTGGTTCCTATGGAGGAGGTTCAGCTGGAGGAGTTTCCTCTGGAGGTGGTTCAGCTGGAGGTGGTTCCTCTGGAGCTGGTTCAGCTGGAGCTGGTTCAGCCGGAGGTGGTTCCTCTGGAGGTGGTTCCTCTGGAGCTGGTTCAGCCGGAGGTGGTTCCTCTGGAGGAGGGGAGGTTCCTCTGGAGGTGGTTCCTCCGGAGGTGGTTCCTCCGGAGCTGGTTCCTCCGGAGCTGGTTCCTCCGGAGCTGGTTCCTCCGGAGCTGGTTCAGCCGGAGGTGGTTCCTCTGGAGGAGGTTCCTCTGGAGGTGGTTCCTCCGGAGGTGGTTCCTCCGGAGGTGGTTCCTCCGGAGGTGGTTCCTCCGGAGGTGGTTCCTCCGGAGCTGGTTCCTCCGGAGCTGGTTCCTCCAGAGCTGGTTCCTCCGGAGCTGGTTCCTCTGGAGCTGGTTCAGACGGAGGTGGTTCCTCTGGAGGAGGTCCCTCTTGCACCAGAGGGTGAAGTCCTGCGTCAGCTCCCTGTGCTCCCTGTTGTCCTCGTTGGAGATGAGGCCAACGATGGCGGAGTCGTCAGAGAACTTCTGCAGGTGACAGGTTGCAGTGTTGTGGGTGAAGTCTGCAGTGTAGAGGGTGAAGAGAAACGGTGCCAGCACCGTCCCCTGGGGGGCCCCCGTACTGCTGATGATGGTGTCTGATTGACACTCCCTGGTCCTCACGTACTGTGGGCGGTTGGTGAGGTAGTCCAGTATCCAGGAGGTGAGGTGGTGATCCACCCCCGAGAGCTGCAGCTTGTCCCCCAGGAGCGGGGGCTGGATGGTGTTGAAGGCACTGGAGAAATCAAAGAACATGATCCTCACAGTGCCCCCCCCCCCCCCCCAAGGCAAGGCAAGGCAAGGCAATTTATTTGTATAGCACAATTCATACAGTAATGCAATTCAAAGTGCTTTACAGGATCAAACAGAGCAAACACAATACATTGAGAAGAAATACAAAACACACAAAATAATTAATTAAAAGAAATAAAACCATGTTTAACAGTTCAAAAATTAGAATATTTAAATTTGAAAAGCCATATTAAAAAGAAATGTTTTTAGACCTGATTTAAATGATTCTAAAGTGCTAGCCATTCTCAGATGTTCTGGGAGTTTGTTCCATGCATTAGGAGCATAGATGCAGAAGGCTGCTTTCCCACGCTTTGATCTCACAAATGGAACAGTGAGCTGGCCTGCGCCTGAAGACCTAAGGGGTCTGCTGGGTTCGTACCACTGAAGGAGGTCCTTGATATATTTGGGTCCTAGCCCGTTTAGTGCTTTATATGTGTGCATTAAAATCTTAAAGTCAATTCTCTCACTAACTGGAAGCCAATGCAGTGATCTCAGCACTGGAGTGATGTGATCTGTTTTCTTTGTCCGTGTTAAGATTCTGGCAGCAGCATTTTGAATTAGTTGGAGTTTACGGAGTGATTTTTTTGTGAGGCCTGTGAAGATGCTGTTGCATTAATCAAGCTTGCTAAAAACAAATGCATGGACACGTTTTTCAAGGTCTTGCTTGGACATAAGGTCTTTAATACGCGAGATATTTTTTAGATGGTAGTAGGCTGATCTGTTGATTGCCCTGATGTGGCTGTTAAAATTGAGGTCAGAGTCTAAAATTATACCTAAGTTTCTTGCTTGACTTTTCGGTTCGAGTAATAGTGATTCCAGGTGTGCAGAGACTTTAATTCTTTCTTCTTTGGTTCCAAAAACAATTACTTCGGTTTTTTTTGTGTTGAGCTGTAAGAAATTACGGCACATCCAGTCATGTATTTGTTTTAGACATGTGATCAATAAATCAGTCGGACCGTATTCATCTATGGAAAGTGATATGTAGATTTGGGTGTCATCCGCGTAATTATGATAAGAAATGTTGTTATTTCTAATTATTTGAGCAAGTGGCAGCATGTATAAATTGAATAGAAGGGGCCCGAGGATCGACCCCTGGGGAACTCCACAAGTCATTTTGGTTCTGTCTGATGTACAGCTACCAATTGAAACAAAATACTCTCGGTTTTCAACATATGATGTAAACCATTTTAGGACAGTGCCAGACAGACCCACCCATTTCTCTAGTCTTTCTATTAAAATGTTGTGATCTATGGTGTCAAACGCCGCACTGAGGTCTAATAGAACTAAAACTGTGGATTTCCCACAGTCGGTATTACAATGAATGTCATTTAAAATCTTTAATAAAACCGTCTCTGTGCTATGACGAGACCTAAAACCAGATTGGAAGGTGTCTAAAATGTTATTGGAGGTCAAAAAACTGTTAAATTGAAGGTAGACAACCTTTTCAATTATTTTGCTTAAAAATGGTAAATTTGAAATTGGCCTGTAATTACTGATTATCAGTGTATCGAGTGTGTTCTTTTTTAGCAGTGGCTTAATAACTGCAGTTTTCAAGCCCTTAGGGAAGTCACCTGAATGGAGCGACATGTTCACAATCTGCAGTACATCTGAGGCAATATAGCAATAGACATTTTTAAAGAAGTTTGTCGGAAGACTATCAAGACTACATGTAGTTGTTTTTAGATGGAATATAACGTCTTCAAGGGTTTTATGGCTGACTGGAACAAACTCTGACATGTTTGCTTCATTAATTATTTGTCCTTGCAATGGGAACATAGGGTCAAGACTCGGAATTGAGGAATTTATATCTTGCCTGATCTTTAAGATATTTTCTGTGAAGAATAAAGCAAACTCATTACATTTCTGAGTGGAGATTAGTTCAGGGGCTATTTCCATTCTGGGGTAAGTTAACCTATCAATAGTGGAAAAATAATAAACGAGAGTTATTAATATTTTTGTTGATAAGATCAGAGAAAAATGATTGTCTAGCTTTCTTCAGTTCAAGACCGTAGGTGAATAGTTTTTCTTTGTAAATATCATGATGTATCTTGAGTTTTGTTTTCCGCCATCTGCGTTCAGCTTTCCGGCATTCTGTTTTTTGAAGTTTCACTGATGGCGAATTTCTCCATGGTGCTTTCTCTTTTCCAAAGATTTTTTTAACTTTCACGGGCGCAATGGCGTCAATGATATTCGTCAGTTTTGCGTTAAATGTATCCACCAGATTACTAACAGGGTTTGGTGTGAGAGCCGGCGCGGCTAAAAAGGCTTGGATAAATGATGTACAGGTATTTTCATTTATATACCTTCTCAAAGTTACATCAGACCTAGTGTGGATCACATCAGTGACAGACATCTCAAAGGAGATACAGTAATGGTCAGAGAGAGCGACATCAGAAATAAACACTTTACAGATATCGAGACCTTTGGACATAAGTAAATCCAGTGTATGGCCTTTAGAATGAGTGGGCCTGGTCTGCTGAGTCAGACCAAAATTCTCCACATTATGGAGCAATTCTATAGCATTTTTATCATTGGTGTTATCCACATGAATGTTAAAATCTCCAGCAATAATTAATAAGTTAAAATCAATACATATGACAGAAAGCAGCTGTGTGAACTCATCTAGAAAGTTTGCTGAGTATCGGGGGGGCCTATATATGGTTATTAATAAAACACGTGATGAAGATTTCAGTATTATTGCAAGATATTCGAAAGTGGTGAATGTTCCAAACGATATTTGCTTGCAATTTAGAACATCCTTGTACAAGGAAGCCACTCCCCCAGGCTTCTCCAGGTGGGAGAAGGACCTCTGCAGCAGGTAGATGACGGCGTCATCTACCCCGATGGCAGGCTGGTAGGCGATGGCCTCACAAGGAGCCGAAGTTGTCCAAGGACCAGCCTCTCCAGAGTCTTCATCAGCTTCGATGTCAGCCCTTGGTTATGGATGAAATCAGTATGTAACACTTGTGCATCTATTGGCCAGCGATCCAACACATTTGACGTGATATGCTAAGCGTGGGACATCTCCAATTAGTTGACCAATCACAACAGAGCTGGCCAGCTAAACATTTAGAAAAGACTGGGCTCTGGTTTCAGACAGAGGGTGAAAAGAGGTGATGCAGCACAGGCAGAATGAGAAAGATAAATACTTATTTAAAGCTTGTGAACATGTCACAGTAGAACACAACATGATATATGAATATGTGCATAACATGTCCTCTTTAATCATCCACCTGGTGGTAGGGTTGTGTTGTACGATCCAGACTCTCCACTGCAGTGACATGTGGAGGACTTAGCGATGAACATGACCTGTATTCAACAGAACAACCTTTTGGTGGGATTCTAATCCTACACCATCTTTGGGTTGTGAGTCTTTCCGGTGCCATCGCCCCAGGTTAACCTGGAGCCAGCAGGCTGCTCCTCATGCTCCAGACTGACTTGATGATGATTCAGGGCTTATTATTGGGAAGTGAGAGCTTGACATTTACACAGAGACCAGAAGCTTCTCTGTCTCCCCCCAACACTGTGTGCTTTGAACCCAGCGCCCCCTTGTCTGCCTGCTTCTCTCACTATTTCCTCTCTCTGTATTCACTTACACACCCCTGACCTACTCATTTCAACATCTTTCCCTTAGCGTGGAAAGTGCCGTGCTAAGGTCATATTTTGAAAGCAGCCTTTTATAATTAGGGTCATTTCAAATTATAATTCTTCTGCATATGTGTCTTTGTGATGTCTGCTCTAGCATTGTAGGCAAAAAGACTTAACCTGACTTGCCCTTCTACCTTTTGCCCTTCTGACATGGATCCACCTACTTGTTATGTTCTCCTTTGTACCCACGACCTGATCTCCCCCTGCCCTACCTTCCTGTCTCCTGCCTTTATCTGTAACCAGCACATTCCTTCTCATCTTTAATGTCTTTATTTCTATCTTTACTGTTCACGCAATGAGCCAGTCCTCACGCTCCACATCCAACCCACCCCCTGTCTCTCTCTGCCATCGCAGTCCATAGAACCTCCTTAGTCCAGCCCTCTCTCGGGGCCTAATTAATGTACTGAGATCTCAATCAGCCTTTCGCTCCATTACCATAACCCCATATCCTGTTTGATGCTCTCTGCTGGGGGGCATAGGATGATTACGCTGGGGATTCAATCCGTCTCTTCTGCCGTGATGGCGTCCTCCCGCTGATATAATGATAACATCACAACGTTCACGCCCCTCGCTCAGGTCAGGACAAATTACGTCTTAACAGCAAAGTTTGAAGGCTTCAGAGTTCAATCAGAGAGAACTGTGGGTGGGTGGTGAGTCTCTTTGGGAGGCAATGAACTCATCAGAAGTCAGAAGTCAGATATAGGGGGGATGGAGGGAGGGAGATAAGGAGACATGAGGATGGGATGAGAAACAAAGACAGAGGAACAGAGCATGCAAGGCTTCTAGGTCACATGCTTCAGAGTGTATGCATGAGGCATGTTTGCCTATACTTTCGACACATGTGTATACAATGCCTGGGTTAGCTGAGGAGAAAGTCAGGACAACTGTAGGAAGTACAAGTATACATGAGAATCAAAGGAGATGAAGGAGATGGGAACATGACAGAACAAGCCAGAGAGTGTATAACCACTAGCAACTCTACAAGGCTGTTCATCACAGGGTCGCTTCGAGTGAAATGCTAACATAAACTTGTCAACAATTACAACATTCACATGCTAATGTTCAGGAGATCTGGTTTCCATGTTTCCTTTAAGCATGCTAAAATCAGCTAATGAGCTCTAAACGCAAATTACAGGTGATTTTTTTTTTAAGGTCATAAACCTAATGCATTTAGTTAACCATTTCAAATGTGTTATTAAATAACAAATAACTAACATCCATTATTTCTGGCTACTTGCCTCAGTTGGGTATAAATGTGTTCTACTAAGACTATTATACTAACTTGAGATGTACTTATTAAGAACGTATACAGGTTGTGCCACACAAATCAATACTTTATACTAGTTTTTACTTCATTTTTGTAGTTTTATAGTTTGTTTGTAATCTGTCGAATAGCGAACTGAAATAATGACAAAGCTGCCTTTCTAATATGACCCATTTAGACTGAAGAGCACAATAGAATAGGGTTGACATAGGACACTTCCTTGAATCATTGCAGAACATATTTAAATACACACACTCAAATAATATAAAAAATGAATGACCAAGTGACATTAGTTATTGTGATCAAAATGTCAATCTCACTCTATAATGCTCGAATGCTAATTACAATGAATCACATATTTCCCCACGTATGAAAGGTCAACTCTGCAGATGTTTCTGAAGAACTATTAACACATGAATGTCTTTTTAACAAGCCGAGTCATTTGATGTGGTATGCACTCGTGATAGCTTAAAGTTATGGGGAACTTTGGAAGACACAGACATGAACTAATGGACAACAAAGAGAGTAAGAATGTATTCACAACATTTCAAGGCAATCTATCCAATTGTTAAGATTCAGATATTCAGTTTGGCCAGCATTGCCAATAATAATAACATTGTAATTAAAACTGTATGACTAAAAATACAAAGTTGTATCCTGAAAGAAGTCAAAACTACAATTTTTCATTTCTGTCCCCTTTCCTCGGCGTGAATTGAGCAGTTGAGTACAATTTCGTTGAAGCTATGATTTATCCAGGAAGGAAACACAGGAGCAGCCAATGCCTTTGTTACTCTAAGAACTACTATGAAGAAGAAAAAAGTAAAAGAGCATTAGCATAAATCACTGGTTAACATTCTGTGATAAAGGTACACAGTATCACCGACGAGTTCTCTGAACCAGCGTCTGAGTCATTAGGCTGAAAACAAATAGTATCAGTTTTCAGGAAGCAAGGAAAGTAGTGCCACTCATCAACCTTACTGCTGAGCTCACACATGGTGCATTGTGAATGTGTTGTAGGAGAGGATCAGCCTCCATTGGTTTGAAGGGCATGTTCCCATGATGCCGCAGGCTGTGGAGACACTTTGGGGGCAAAGGTGAAATTGCTGCAGGGTTTGAAATAAGTGTTCTAAACTAACGTGGTGTGAGGACCCTCTGGGCCAGCTGCTCCTCCGTCCGTCCAAGCCACACTCCGGTCTGACTCTACAGTCCGGAGCAGGACTAGGGCTGCTTTGATTCAAGTTCAAAAACAACCTTACTTCTTAACAAACCAAAGGCTTTTACAAAGGAGCGTTCTGACTGAAATCAAGTAAGATAAGAAGGAAGGCAAACCGCATATTATCCCGCTATTCACATCGCTACCTACGAAAAATAAGTCACAACATTTATTTAACTTATTAATCATGATTTTATTGATTTAAAAAAATGATTGTATTGCTTTGGCTAAGAAAAAATATTCTGTTTCACTGCGTACCAACAACTGGAACTGCTACAACATCAACTTCACTTAAAACACTGCCAGAGTCTATTCCCGTCAGTATGTACTTCCTGTCTGTCTTCTTCTGATGTATCCTTTAATGGTTACTTCCTGTCTTTACCTTCTTCTTATGGCTGCATCTCACTTCTGTTAAATTCATTCCTTGCGTCCCTCACTCGCGTCTTTTCCAGGAAACCAGGAGAAGGGAGAAGAAGCAGGGAAATGAGTTTTAAGAGCAATGGGACGTCCTTTCCTCCGGAGCGTCACGTGAAGCGACGTCCGTTTGTGATGACGCTGCACAGCTGATCATCTGACAGCAGCTCTGTCCCCGTTGTTTCCACAAACGCCCCCGCCTCTGTTAGTACACATTTACTGACACAAACATTTGTATCATCTGTTGCAGACCCCAATAAATAAAATCAAATAAGAACTCATTCTAAAAAAAGATAAACGCCATTCTTAAAATGTATAAACGAACAATAATTTGATTTATATTGATTAGAGTGCACAAAAGAAATACAATTATTGAGAGAAGAAAAATAGATATGTTATCTATCAAAACCCAGTTAGATTAACCTGTTAAACCCGGCAGCCCCCGTGGACTGGAGTAGGTGGATCCCCTTCGATTCTATTGGCTCTAACGGTTCAAAAGAGATGTCAATCATCAAAATCGACCAATGGGTTCCAGAGAAACGGCAAATCCACCCAAATGACTAAACCTCTCTAAAAAGGTCAAATGTCACTTGTTTTGCACCAATCTTGATACAGGGTGTTAAGTTATGTGCACCGTGTGTGTATAACTAATAAAGACTCAAGAGGCAGTGTGTATTCACTTCCCCTTGTGCAGGGGAATAACCTCTCAAGAGGTGTGGCTCGATATGTCATAAGAGCTTTCAGTTTCTCTCCTCCTTCTTTCCACAGACCGTTCACTGTTGCCACGACACGCTCTGCCTCTCCATTTGCCTGTGGGTATCTGGGGCTACTGGCAGTGTGTGTAAACCCGTACTCTTTGGAAAACTCTCTGAATTGCTCACTGCTGTATTGAGGTCCGTTATCAGAGACAAACATTTCAGGTATCCTGTGGCGGCTGAATGCTTCTTTTAGAGCTGCAATGACTGTCTGTGGCAATGTTGAGCTGTGCTACTTCAACGTAGCGTGAGAAATAATCCACTATTAGTAGATAAGTCTTCTTTTGCCAGAAGAATACGTGTGTACCAGAGTTCCCGTTACATGTCCGTTAAAGTTGAAATCTTCCGGACAAAATGAGAAAAGTGCCGGTCATACAGTAGGTCTTCTTTGTTATTTATTGTGCTTTAAAACAAATTGATATGATTAGATATTAAACAAACTAATTATAGTAGATTAACTACATTATTCAAAAGTGTTCAGTAATTTACAATAACACGAGAATAATAAACGGAGCGCTCTCTCCCTCTCCTGACAGCCCGTCAGTATCATGCAGCTCGCGGATCAGTAATGAGTGACCCGACAGTAAAACTAAACATATCTATAACTAGTTTAGGTAGTTTGAGAGGTAATTAAAATAGCTACGTGTGATATTCTAACCTGAAGTGTGTTTTGTCCGCTCACCGCTGCATGTGATCATGCAGAGCTGCGTGTCCACTCGTCAGCAGCAGCTGATCTCTCTCCCGTCAGATTAGACTTCACTCGCGTTTATGTCCATATCGATCAGATCCAGCTAGTTCTAGCTAATGATAGGACTACCTGCTTATTAAAAGACACCTAAACAATAAGTGTTGCTATGCAACTGGGTGAGGCCACAAAGTATAGCGCAGCATTATGCATTTGTTTACATGCCCACCGGAACCCCGAGGCATTACCAACAGATCAACGCACAATCAACCCATACAGGACATCTCTTTCTCCACATTAAGTGTTAGACATTAGAATTGACTCTTCTTGTCTGTCACATACTCTTTTGTCTGTCACATAAGTGGCGCAAGTTGCGCAACTGATGCGGTATTGCGCTAAACGGAAATTATTTTGAACGCACACTTTGACCGGAGAGATTTAGATTAGCCGGTCTTCAGCATATTTTACCGGTCGTAGTCCGGTAATTACTGGCTAACGGATACTCTGACCCACGCGTTGAAGGGCTTCTCCTGTACTGTCAGCAAAGGCTCTCTGTGGTCTGCTCTGTGCTGTGAGCATGTGTTACAGCTCTCTTGGCGATGTGTACCGACAGACCCGGCCACAGACAGACTGGCGGGCTCTTGCTCTGCACTTGACAATGCATTGATGACCTCTGTGAAGGTCGTTGAGGATCTCTTCTCTCATGCTCTGGGGAATCACGATCCTTTGGCCTCTGAGGAGCAGATCTCCAGCCAGTGTGAGTGTCTCTCTTTCAGGCCAGTGTGGCCCCAGCTCTGGAGGAAGGGCCTGTTTCTCAGGCCCCTCTCTTGCAGTGCCTGCTTGGTTAGTCACACACAGGATCAGTTTTCTGTTTCTCTGTTATTACTCTCTATCTGGCATCTGTGGCAGGAAGGCTTTGTATTACTGCATCCACAAACACCTTGACCTCTGCCTCCTTGTCCTCCTGTGTGAGTGTGTGTTTTACAGGTGCTCTTGATAAGGTGTCTGCTGTTATTAGGCACTTGCCTGGCACATGCACAATGTCAAACGTGAACTTCATCAGCCTCAGTCTAAACCTCAGCACTCTGGGAGGAAGATCGTCTGGCGCCTTGGTACTGGAAGGGGCCCTAGAGGCTTACGGCCCGTCTACACTACAGGCATCAAAAAATCTTGAAGCTGGGTGTGTCTGAAGCTTGGCGATTTTTTGCGAGCAACGCGACCAACAACCAATCACATGAATCTCACGCCCCCGACATACAAAGCAATAGCAATGTTAAAACGAAGTAAACTGGATATAAAATCCCCAAACAGGCGAAAACCTACCAGTTTCACCCACTGTCTCTGCCACCTCCCTCCATGCCTGGTTCCTCCGGTTTGTATCCCGGTAAATAGTTCTGGTCGGAAAGAACCGGGTGATTTGCTACCGTAATTTCTCGTTTGGAATATGAGGAAATGAACTGCGGTCTGGCTCTCCCAGCTTGCACGCGGTTTGATTGGCTAGCGCTTGTACTGGCGGGATTTGCAAAAACGGGATTTGATTGGCTGACGTCAGCTTCGAGCAAGCATCGAGCCTCAAAAGTTGAACATTGTTCAACTTTTGACGCCGATAGACGCTCGCAATGCTTGCAACGCCTTGCCATGCTACCCACAATGCAGTTTGGCGAAGTTTGAAAATATCCTACGTCACCCCATTCAAATTAATGGGCGAAGCGTTGAAAGCATTTTTTGACGCCTGTAGTGTAGACGGGCCGTTATGGTCAGTCTCTAATGTGAAGTCCCAGGAGATAAGGCGTCAGTCTTTCACACGCCCAGGTTGCAGCCAGAGCCTCTTTTCAATCTGTGCATAATGTCTTCCAGGCCTCTGGAGATAAACATGATGGGCCTCCATGTTCCATCTGTTTGTTGTTGGTTGATGACGGCCCCCAGACCAAATGATGACGCACCAGCTGACACACGTCTCTGCTGTGGGTGAGTATGGGGCTAGCACGCTTAAAAGCCTCTTTCTGTTGCGCTCCCCAGCACCACTCATTCTTCTCACTGACAGGTCTTTGATGGGCCTGGTGTATGATGCAAGGTGGGGTAAAGACGTTCCCAGGTAGTTAGCCATACCCATCACTCTCCTCACCCCGCCGACTCCGGTTGGTTCAGGCATTTCTGTAATGGCTCTGACCTTTTCTGGATCTGCTGTCACTTGCTCTGCTGGCAGGCGATTGAAGGCATATCGCCCGAATGGAGTGATGAATGTTGTGAGAAGCTGACTCTCCTCTGATATCGGGATCTGCCAGAAGCCGGAAGTTGCATCCAGCTTGGTAAACACTTTTGCCCCAGCCAGCAAGGCTAGTGTGTGGTCTACAGCTGGGAGGATGGGTCTCTCTCTACACAGCCACTTGTTCAAGTGTGTAAGATCCACGCACAGACAAATCAATCAATCAATGTTTATTTATAGCCCAATATCACAAATGTTACATTTGTCTCAGTGGACTTCACAGTTTGTACAGAATATCAGTATGACAATACGACACCCTCTGTCCTTAGACCCTCTGTCCTTAGATCCTCTGTCCTCAGACCCTCTGTCCTCAGACCCTCTGTCCTTATACCCTCTGTCCTCAGACCCTCTGTCCTCAGACCCTCTGTCCTTAGACCCTCTGTCCTCAGACCCTCTATCCTTAGACCCTCACATCGTACAAGGAAACGCTTCCAGAGAAAACCCACAGTTTAAAGGGGAACATGGGAGAAACCTCAGGGAGAGCAACAGAGGAGGGATCCCTCTCCCAGGACGGACAGACGTGCAATAGATGCCGTGTGTAAATTGAAGAGATAACACATTTAGAGCGTACAACACATTTACAACAGACACATCTTTCCCGGCTGGGCCTTTGGGGCCACAACCAAGTCTGCACAGCAGGGTGTTGGCTCAGTCACTTTAGAAATCACCGCCATGTCCTCCATGCGTTTCAGCTCAACCTGAATCTTGTCCCGCGATGGCAGGGAGGGGGTGATAGAGCAGATGGGACAGCACCTGGCTCAGTGTTTCCTGAGCCAGAAAGCACTGTTGGGTTTTGGGCTTTAAAGTCCTCTTGCTTAGCTTGAACTGTGTGGACTCGCTTTATTAGCTGAAGCGCTTTTATAGCAGGGAGACCTAGCAGCTGCCTAGACAGTCCCTCAACAACCTATATTGTTCTGTTGTTTCTCTTTTAACATTCAGCTCACCTTCAAAGCGTCCTTTAAGTCTGTGGTCTCCTGGTCCGTGCAGCACGTTGTGCGGACGTTGCTGCTTGATATAGCTCCAACACCTGCTCCTGTATCCAGTTTGAAAACAGTTTCTTCTCCATTTAACTGCACAGACTCGATCCACTCGTCCTCTTCCTCAGAGCACATTTCTCCCAAGAAAGCAAAACGCTCTTCTGTATTGCTCTCCCTCTGTGCCTCTGTGATGTCATGGACACGCCCACTTGATCTGCATTTCTTTGCAACGTGTCCCTTTTTGTGACAACTTCTGCACTCAATGGCAGGGCAGTCTTTCCATGCATGTTTTCTTGTATTTCCGCACCTGCTGCATTCAGATGTCTTCGTTTCTGTTTTGTCTGTAGCTGTCTTTCGCCCTTTATGTTGCATTTTGTGAATGACTTCAACATTTCCAGTCGCTTGGTCTGTGCCTCTTAACACTGCTGCTGCTTTTTCACTGCTGCCCTCTGTCTCACTCTTCTCATAGCTTTTTCTAGAGTTCAATTAGCATTCAATTGCAAGCTTTCTGATAGCTTAGCATCCCTTATGCCAACTACGATTGGGTCCCTTATTAGCTGCTCTCTGAGGGCCCGATCTCAGCCAGTGTATGCACTGCTGTTATAAAGGACTCACCAGGCTCTTGATTGCGTCTGTTGAAGCACGCTCTTTCAAAGATAACACTCTGCTTACTCACACAATGTGCCGTTTTTTTTTTTACATTTCTTTTACTATGTTCAATCTGAATTTACTTTAAAAATAAAATAAATCTATATTGATTCTGACTTGTCTACATCCAACTCACAGGTTTATCATTGCTTTGAGAACAAAGATTATTCATTTACCCCTTTTAGAAGTGAAGATATGAAGACCTGAAAAACAGTCTCCGGGCTCAACAGGCTAACATTCATTGGATCGTCCACTTTGTTGTTCAGATATATCACATATTTGTAACTAAATGATACATGAATTGAAACAAAACACGGTATAAACTGAGGAGTGACTCCCGTGAGGTTCATGTATTTTCTTCACTCCGCTGGGAAACTGCTCTCATGTCAAGAAGCATCAGATCAGTGCATGCGCTGCATCGTCCAATCAGTGAGCGATACACAGTAAGGGGGCGGGGCGAGTGTCTGAGGATTTCACCGGAGGATGGTCTGGTGGTTCCTCGGTTATCGCTCCTCCATTATCGCTCCTCGCTCCTCCGGCAGAAATAAGCACAATGGGACGCTACTCAAGATGGCGCAGACAAATCAACTGAGACAGAGGAGCGAGGAAATGAAAAATAAGAGAAGTGAGAAGCAGCCTCTGTATCCTTTAGTGTTTACTTCTTCTCTGTCTTCTTCTGCTGATTCCTTTGTTCTCCAGCGTTCTGTCTTTTAACCTCTTTCCTTCTCTTGCTCTATTTTCTTGTCCTTATCTTTTTCTTTGGAGGAGAATGTAGGTATTTTTTACAAAGTCCCTTCATCAGAGCATCTGAATAGACCAATCATAATTGAGTATTCAACTTAGCCGTGTCATAATAAACTTTATGATCCTGAAGGAAATTCCTATAAATCATAAAGCCCAGTAAAGGAAAAAAGAAAGACAACAACAACAACAACAACAACAACAACAACAACAACAACAACAACAACAACAACAACAACAACAACAACAGTGAGATACATTAGCAAATGACAGAAACAGAAAGAGCATACAAGCATAAACAGGCATAATAAATATATAGCGTAAAATAGACGCCAAGGCCAAACAGGGTTACAATTTAAAACTAGAATACAAAGTAATACTGTGCATGGTATTGAGTGTCATTGTTAATGGTATTGGGAAGGTGCAAGTTCAATCAAAGCAAAGTAGATTGAACCTTAACATAAAAAGCCAACCTTGATGGTGAAGGTCAGGGTTAGTGAACAGAAGGCTCTGCCTCCATCTGAGTCCAGGGGACGGAGAGACCAAAGAGTAGAAAGGGTGTCAGGGAGAAGGAATCACGTTCAAGAGAAACCTTGGGACTCCAGGGTTAGTGAACAGAAGGCTCTGCCTCCATCTGAGTCCAGGGGACGGAGAGACCAAAGAGTAGAAAGGATGTCAGGGAGAAGGAATCACGTTCAAGAGAAACCTTGGGACTCCAGGGTTAGTGAACAGAAGGCTCTGCCTCCATCTGAGTCCAGGGGACGGAGAGACCAAAGAGTAGAAAGGGTGTCAGGGAGAAGGAATCACGTTCAAGAGAAACCTTGGGACTCCAGGGTTAGTGAACAGAAGGCTCTGCCTCCATCTGAGTCCAGGGGACGGAGAGACCAAAGAGTAGAAAGGGTGTCAGGGAGAAGGAATCACGTTCAAGAGAAACCTTGGGACTCCAGGGTTAGTGAACAGAAGGCTCTGCCTCCATCTGAGTCCAGGGGACGGAGAGACCAAAGAGTAGAAAGGGTGTCAGGGAGAAGGAATCACGTTCAAGAGAAACCTTGGGACTCCAGGGTAACACTAATAAATGACGCCAGTGCTCTTTTAGATCTACTAATATGTATTAGTAGCGCGCTGAAGGCCCTTCCTAACTACAAACGGCTATTGTGATGTTCTCCCACAGTCTGCTTTTTCTCCTCACTAACTGACCAAGCAACGTACTGAAAGAGGAGTAAGACACTAAGGAGCACAACATCTTTCAAAGAGTGTTTCCACCACCTGGTTTGTGAGTTCTCTGGTGTTTGGCAGCCGTTACAAAGGAGAGGGGGAGAGGAGATCACCACAAGAAACTAGAACAAGCGTCACATCATTTGCAGAGAGATGCACATGAATACGTGTTGGTGCTCTGCAGCTGAAGTCCAGTTTGATGCTGATGCAAGTGTTTCAACACGTAGCTCATTAAAGCTTCTACTGAAGGTGGATTCTTTCTTATGCCGTCTTCCTCTCTTCTTTTGTATTGTCCTAGAAAGAAAGTATCTGAAAAAACTGACTGACAAGTATGCTTTCATAGATGCAGTGCAACAATACTCTCCAATTGCATACTTATCACCAAAGCAAGAAAAGTGCATCTACATTCAGGAAGAGAGTTTTAGGTGAATGCTTATTTGATATTCAGTCAACGCATCTTACAGTGAAGTCGAACACACAACGCAAAGGACAGAGGACAGATCAAATGTGTTCTTTATAAGAGTCATTCCAAATCACTCTCACATCTGTCTGCTGCTGTCTGTTTAAAACATCTAATGGATATAGAAACAACATTTTCCATTTCTTTCAGAAAATATATTGAACCAGGAAATAATATCTTTGTTTCCTGATTTTATTGTCTCTTGTATTGAAACATATAATTACGTTTTGTCTTAGAATTCTGCATACAAATGGTAACCTTACTTATTGTCAATATGTTTTGGTCAAATTACAAAACCACCCGAATGAAATGCAGGACATGTTAGAAACTGAGCCTGCATTTCGATCTTCTTTCTTCTCCTTGGTGTTCCTTACATTTAGATAACTTGTGTACAACGAATACAACATCTGGAATTAATTAAACAGTATCGATCGAATGATTTCTGGTCTATGAAAAAATGACTACTTCTCACTTGATTAGTAACCAGTAATTAGAATAATTAGGGGGAGGGGCTCAATTGTGATCGTCAGATTGATACCAGGGTGACCTAGATTGAGGTGTAGCAATGCTTCTTCCTCCCAAACTCCACCCTCTGGTCAAATAGGGTCCCTTCTCACGGCAAGATAGTGCGAGAAGTGAGACTTCTAAATAGTGTTCTACAAACCAATGGGTTAGGGTGGCTAAGTCTACTTCTTATACAATCTAGGATGTTCCATTGCATCTGAAGCTTTTATATGACGTGTGAAGTTTTAGTCATGATACAGTTAGCTTAGCTTAAAGACTGGAAATGAGGGGAAACAGCTGGCCTGGCTCTGTCCAGTGCTCACAATGCCAATCATTTCTGATGCCCTTGAGCAAGGCACCTCCCCCCCCCCACCGCTCCCCGGGCACTGTACAATAGCTGCCCACTGCTCCTGGTGCTAGGATGGGTTAAGAGCAGAGAACACATGTCACTGTGTGTGCTGTGTGCTCTGCATGTGAGGCCATTACAGAGGGTTTCATCCCTGCCATTCTATAATTATCTTTACTTGTAATCCATATAAAGTGTAAAGTGTCTTTACCGTTTACGCTTGACACTGTGAATCAAACAAACAATAAATAACATTAATGACTTAGCTTTAGAGGTGCTCTTTGGTACATTTTATACTTTTCAAATAATTAATATAAGTTAGTTAATTAGTGCCGTGCTTGCTCCTTCTCCCAGCTCAATCAAGCCAAGATAGGCTAACCCTATCTAATGTAAGATAACAACGGCAAATCATTATTTTAAAAAGAGCTTTATTCTTTGAAGCGAATTATATTTCTTTGTGTTTGTTTTTTTACCTTGGGGCCATTTTCGGAGCCCTTCATAAACATCGATCTTAAATTAAATGCTATGCTCCCTAAACCATGTAATTGGTCATGGATGACCAAAAACACAATATGCAGTAAATCTACGCAGCTCTACACGTGCCCGAGGCCTTACAGCCTGCCGCCCACAAAGAGGAAGGATCTCCTCATTACCAAACCATTCAATTATATGATGGCTCAATAATATGATGGCTTTATTCATTGTGTTTCAATGTGAATTTATCATCTGTGTCTTAAACTGCATCTGTCAGTGTGTATATTAACATGTATGCTGTCCCTGCAGTAAGTCTCATTCTGGCTATGCCATATACAGTAAGTGATGTGTTGTGCAACTTAAGCTGCTTAGAAAAAGGTCTAACCGATGTTTTAGTTTTGTTGTGCACCCACAAGACTTTGCCAAAAATGATGGATTAAAGGAGGTGTATGCGTCTGAGGGGAAAAAAGCATTTGAATAAACCATTTTGTTTCTATTTAATACTAACATGCAACAAAGTAATCATTCACACAAGATAGATTCTCTTTTGTAACTTAAGTAGGTTCTCTCTTAACAAATCTTCATTTTACACATTGGGGTTCAATAAAGCAGTTTTGAAGCTCTTTTGCAGTCTTAGAAATGCTTTTCAAGATATGACAGTAATGCCTTTGCAACAATATTGACTTTCGTAATGAATATATTTACAATTACTTTAAATTGTACTGCATTTACTACAAGTGCAATCCTAAGAAATAGGCAAGAAGAAAGCTGTTGGGCGCTAATGGACATTGAGTTGTATTCGGTCGATTGTCCTGCAGTTCTTTAGCAGCTTAAAAGCTTGGAGACGATGGAGACCAAAACAGAGCTAGAAGGTGCGCAGACATTTGATTCCAATTCAACAGGTGGGGCGAACCATAACTCCACATGTTGAATGCTGCTTCTGTAAACGGGCAATTGTCTGCTAACCTGTTCACCATTACAACTTCATAAGGTGATAACAGTCAACGGTGTGTTTATAGTTGCCTTTACGAGTCAACGAATCAATGAATAAGGGTTCAAGAGTTCAAGGCTTTACTGCCTACTGCTCTTTGTTCATGGCCATCTCTACATCTTGTGTGGCCTATATGGACTGTGAAGATCTACATTTTACACATTAGGGGTTAGCAAGATATTTAAAAGTCATATTTGTAGTCTTAGAAATGCTTTTTTCCCCGATTGATTTTAGATA
The DNA here is from genome assembly GCF_902827175.1 of Gymnodraco acuticeps. Lineage (NCBI taxonomy): Eukaryota > Metazoa > Chordata > Actinopteri > Perciformes > Bathydraconidae > Gymnodraco > Gymnodraco acuticeps. Next base: position 73,733 of record NW_022990512.1, read on the forward strand.
CAATTTCTTAATAAGGAAGCCTGTCTTTGTTTCTTATTTCAACGTCTTTCGTTTTTTTTTAAATATCATCCTATTGTGCCTTAAAATTCTAAATAATGTTGAGTCTTACCTATTGTAAATATGGTCCTGTCCCAAATACAACATGTGTTGCTTTAATTTGATCCCTTGTCTATACTCCTAACATTTACATTACTATGGTACATCAATAAAAACATATGGAATACATTTACAGTATGGCTCATATGACTTCTGGTTATTATAGAATAAGGGGAAAACAAGGTCAGAAGGATTGTATAGAAGTCTATGAGAAAATGACCTTACTTCTCACTTGATGAATTACCCCATAAACCTTTTCCTGATACGTTTATTCTCTAGTTTCAAGCCTTGATCAAAAAAGCATAATATTATAATTGTACCTTGCATAGTCAATTATGATCACGTTTAGAGTAAAATAGACGAAAAATGATTATGTTTATAAATTAAAGTTTTGAGGTTCATACAGAGGATTTGTATGCAGTATTTATGAAGGTTTTGGGACTGAGGGGATCCACTGACTGACAGGTGTTATATAAACACAAGCAAGTTCTGGGCTTTGGAGCTTTTGCAATCAGTGCATTTGGCTACCACTTAGTACATGTACTCCAATCTGTGTAGTGATAATTACAGCTGATCATTCTTCTACAACTTTTTTTCAATTTAATTTGCCTTTTGATCTGAGGCATTTCAATTATATCTCAACAGATACATCCACACCTGTCTTCAAGCTTTGCACACATGGATGAGTTAAAGTTTCTGTTCTCACTCTGAGATGAAAGCGTGTGGGAGTTGGGGTAGTGAGTGGAGATGAACTCTGCTACAGAATCTAACCCATGTACACCTTTGAGGAATCAAAAGCCTGCAGTGTTGTAAACATGTGCAGTCGGTTTGAGGAGAGAAACCTGTAGGAATGCAGAGCTACCAGTTTCATGTCCAGGAAATGCTGGACCAACTACTACCAAATATTCTGCTTCTCTTTTTCCATTTGTTTAATCACTCACAAATGAGAGTACCTTGTGCACTTTGTATATTGGAATGTTTTTATTGGGTTGTCAAAAATGTATACAATATACAGAATGCCATCATATGAATCAAACTTCACCTACCCCCTGGAAACTCTGCAATTTACCAAGAGTGGATACATGATATTTAAATAAATAAATGGTAAAACAGAATTAGTGAGGATAGTAAAACATTCCCTTTGCTGTATTCTCTAGCTCTACAAAGGCTACAATCCCAAAGTTCCCTCGACGCGTCACGTAAGTCACAGTAGAGGCACAAAATACAAATATGAAACTTGAAATTGAGCGTGATTAAATACTTTATTCAGGCATGTCTTGGTAGTAATGAGAAAAGCCCCAAAATAGCCTGACTTGGGGTTCTCACACACCTACAAGAGTTTTTCCCTGTGTGCACTTTCTGAAACTACATCAAAATTATTTTTGCTCATATGATGATATTTACATATGTTTTACACAATAGGGTTATTGGAATTCAAATGAAAGTGTCTCAGGAGTAAACTGAAAACCAAATGGAAACTATATTTTTCTCCTTTGGATCCTGCAGTAACAGGAAGGGTTAATCTTAAAACCATCATAATGATATGATGGGCTTTTACTTCTTGATGGTCCACGCAGCCCCCCCCCCCCTCCCTCCCGACAGAGAGTCCCCTCATAATGGCTTCATCACATTAGGGTGGTGAACACAACACAAAGCAATCTGATGGAGTGGACGTAATGCATATTGAGGCCTGTACAGTGTTTCTTGACTTGAACAGTTGACAATATTGACAGGCTAATATTGACAGGCTAATATTGACAGGCTAATATTGGTTGCATCTTGTACATTATGTTCTCTTATATGAAGTTAAATAATAAAACACAAGTAATAATTACCATTGTTCAAACCCAGTATGTGGACAGTAATTTTTCCCGCCAATGGCTTTTTGATGTGTAATGCTTAGATTTGTTGTGTCTCAACATTTTCAATAACTTAGGTAACTTTTTTAAGTAACTGGAACTGACAGTTATCTGAGTAAAATCATTTTCGTTTAGATCTGTTGTTTATCTCAGTCCTATTCAATTCAAATGTAAGATTTAAGAGCATCAGAAATAAGTAGGCCTACTAGGGGTGTAACGGTATACGTATTCGCTATGGGCCCTTCGGTTCGGTACACGTGTGTATCGAAGTGTACCGAACGAATATAACATTAAACGTAAAAAATTGAGAACGTGAACAACTTTTTGGAAGTTGGTGCTGCGTCGCAGCATTCAGAGTAATTTGCTCACATTGGGTTCAACGCGTCATAGAGCGACCAAGTCATTTCATTGGACGAGAGGCATACTATGAGAGCTGGTCACAGGGATGCGTTCAAATGTCAGTAATTTGAGGAACTGTCGAAATGGCGAACGCAGATAAAGTTGAGCTCGAAAATCCTCCAGCATCATTGAAGTCTCCGGTTTGGGAACATTTGGTTTCGCAGTTACGTACAAGGATGACGGACAAAGACATGTGGACCGAACCAATAATACTTTTCTATAATTTGTTAGCTAAGTAGCATTTTAAGAATTCTAGTTGATGTGAGGTTATTTATTGATGCCAGGATCTGGTTGTTTTAGTATCAAACCAACCAAAAGACTACCACAGATACCACGGAGTAGCGGCCTCTGTGGCAGATGCCGGAAGTACTTGCCACAGATACCACAGAGTAGTGGCCTCTGTGGCAGATGCCGGAAGTACTTGCCACTGCCTGCAGATGCCACGAAATGAGTCAGGCCCCATGGTCAGGCCCTACTGGAGACTGCACTGCAGTCACTCAGCCGTCTCACGTTGTTTTTTCAAATCAGCTGCTCTTCATTTTTTTGTCCTGCTATATTTACTGCGGTCAACTCAGCCGTCTCTCAAATTTGCTTGGTCAAATAAGTAGCTCTTCATTTTTGAGTGCACGGTTAATAGCGTCTTTACGGTAATCGCTGACAGTAGTACAAGAATAAAATAATGCATGTTTTTGTGCTATATTTTTCAATAAAAATTGGACTCAGTACTTGTTAGACTACTACCACAAGTACAATCAAGTACTTTTATCATGTACTTTTTTAGTAATCCCCTGTCAAACTCCCCTCCAGAATACAATAATGTATGTTTTCTGCCATCTTTGATGAGAGATGAAATGATTTGTTGCCATAAAGTACACAGTAAAAGTACTTGATTGTACTTGTGGTAGTAGTCCAAGTAGTACTGAGTTCAACAGTACCAATTTTATTAATGTTAGCCTGGGTTAAATAAAACCTGTTTGCAGAAAAGCATCTTCCTGTTGATAAGTGGTCATTAATCAGTCGTTGTAGTAAAGAGTTAACACAAATCATTCACTCCAAAATGTATATGAACTAACACCACCATCACACAACACAACTAGTATTTCCGGCCGTCAGGAAAAATAGCGTGCACCATTCCATCACTGGTCATATCTCAGATATATTTTCCAGATAAGAAAACAATGGCAACCACAGAGCTTGAAAGATATGTCCACGATTATATTTTTCCAATGTAATTTTCTCCAGAGGTAAAACATGTGTTATCTGATCAATGAAAAGTTTTAAATGTTGGAGGACGTTCATTCTTCCAGAGTAAAAGTATACATTTCTTGGCAAAATATGTTATTGTGATTAGTATTCTGTAATGTTTGGGGTTCAGTTTAAAGTTTGGCATGTCATTTAACAGGAAAAAACATGGATTTTGGCTCATTTCGATGCCTAAAACGGCTTTTGTGAGCGCATGAATCGAATCCCAGAAATGTTTCAAGAGATCACAGTCCCAAAACAGATGCATAAATGTTCCTTCTTTTACTTGACATCTCGGACATTTTGAAGAGTTTATGCATCTTTATGGGTGTGAGGTAACATTTGTTGAGAAATGTAAAGTTTGCTTCTTTGATTTTATTGCTTGTGAATGGAAAATGTGTTCTTTCACAGATATTCAGCCAAGTAGTTTCATCTATCTGTATCCCTAAGTCCTTTTCCCAGATCTTTTTTAAAGTTGGAAAGGATGACTGAGCTCTTTTAGAAAAAACTGCATTAAATTCTCTAATTTACCTTTGATCGTGCTCGATGACATCAATATCTCCTCCTCTTCCAACAATCCCGATCTCAATTTATTGCTTTTAATAATTGAGTGGATCACGTTCCTAACTTGCAGGTATCTGAGCAAAACCTTATTTGAAATGTCATATTCGGCTCTTAAATCATTAAATGATTTCAATGTTATATCTTTGTGGAACAAATGTTTCAATTGCTTTATACCTGATTTCGTCCATTTGTTTGTATTGATTGACAACAAATATTTGCTAAGATCAGGATTGTTCAAAATAGGAGAAAAGATTGAAATACCAGGGTTAACATGAACTTTCTTTGTACAGTCCCTCCTGTGAAGTTAAAACTTCTGTTGTTGCAATGTTGAGGTGGAATGAAGGAGTCTGGAACGTCGTTAGCCAAAGCACTGAGAGTTTATTGAACACAGTACATCAATACAGCCGGGAGGTCACTTAGTTTCACACGTCCTGTGCATCCACCAAATCATCTCTGAACCCAAAGAAACCACAGCATGCAGCAACATGAGGAGAGGCGGAGCTCTCAGAAACCCGCGTTTACCTAATCAATAGCAGATGTGAGACAATAATCTGCTTGTCTCAAAGAAATGCAGGCAGGCCTGGACCCTTCCCCCACAGGATATAAGGAGAAGCTTTTGACCTGTGACCTCAACCTACAGAGGAGATTTTGACTGATACTACAAACAATGTTTGCAGTATCACAGATTCTAAGAAACAATAAGATACTCTATAATCAAGATCAGATTAAAATATTCTCTTACACCTCCAGGCTAAAAGTGTATTGACCACTGTAAAACATTTGGCCATATTTTTCACCTTATTGAAGTCTTTAACAAATATAAGAGTTTCCACTGGCAACGGGTCAAAGGTATTGGCTTCTATCTGAACCCATAGTGAATCCTTTCTTCCCAGAGACCAAGATAGTACATTTCTTAATTGAGCCGACCAGAAGTAGTGTTGAAAGTTGGGAAGACCAAGACCCCCCATAGTTTCTGGTTTCATAAGAGTAAGTAACTTGATTCTTGGTTTGTTATTACACCAGATACATTTTGAGATGTGTCTATTGAGAGATTTAAAATAGTCAGCGGATAAATAGCATGGTAACATTTGAAAAAGAAAATGACATCTCGGTAGAATATTCATTTTTATGACATTGATTCTTCCTAGCAGTGATATTGGTAATGTGGACCATTTCGATTAATCCTGTTTGATTTTGTCAATGAGTGGATTATAATTCTCTTTAAACAGATTATCCAGGTGTGGTGTTATATTTATTCCTAAGTATTTAAAGCCACCTGGTGACGAATTAAAAGAACAAGACAATTTGCTGTTGGCGTCATATTTAAGAAACAAGCATTCGATTTCTTAAAATTAATTTTATATCCTGAGTATCTTCCAAATTGCTCTATCGTGTCGTGCAAGTGTGGTACTGAATTTTCTGGGTCTGTTAAGTAAAGAATGATATCGTCAGCATACAGAGAAATGTTGTGTTCATTGTTAATCTTCACTCCTTTAATACTTATGTTGTCTCGCACACATGACGCCAGTGGTTCAATTACAATAGCAAAAAGCCAAGGTGACAGAGGACATCCCTGTCTTGTCCCCCTTGTTAGTGGAAACAAATCTGAGGAACTGCAGTTAGTGATAACCGCTGCTTTAGGATTTTTATAAATTGATTTGACCCACTCTATGAACCGAGAGCCCATATTTAACCTGTTCAAGATAGCAAAAAGAAAATTCCACTCAACCCTGTCAAAAGCCTTCTCGGCATCTAAAGAAAGAAGCAGAGATGGCTTCTGACCGGGGTCCAAATGGTTTATAATATTCAAAAGTCTCCTTATATTATCAGTAGAATATCTGCCCTTGACAAAACCTGTTTGATCAGGACTAATTAGTTTAGGTAAAATCATTTCCAGTCGTTTTGCTAATAATTTGGTGATAATCTTATAATCATGATCCAAGAGGCTTATAGGCCTAAATGAAGAGCAATTCATGGGGTCTTTCCCATCTTTATGTAGTACAGTAATATATGCAAGATTCATTGATTGAGGAAGTGTTCTGTTGTGAGAGAAGTTGTTAAACATTGACATAAATATAGGTTGAAGTTCAGTCCAAAACTCTTTATAAAATTCTGCCGAGAAGCCATCAGGCCCTGGGCTTTTATTTATAGGCATAGATTTAATTGCAGCCAAAACTTCTACTTCTGTAATTGATGAGTTTAGATACTCTTGATCTAAATCAGATAATGGGCGGTGGTGGTGAAGTCGATAGGGACTTGGCTTGGCAACTGGAAGGTCACCAGTTCAAGTCCCGGCAAGACCAAGTGCTACCGAGGTGTCCTCGGTAGCGCCCCAAGCCAATGGACACCACACAGCTACAGATCAAGTCAATGCACACACAATATAGCTTATCTACATGGTCACAACATGATCAGTCTTTCATTCAGGGTGGTTTTGCAATCAATACTAAAGAGTCACTTACACACAGAACAAAGTGCCCTGGGATCCACAGGGGGAAAATCAAGGCATCCCTCTTGTGGGAGTCCACCTTAAAACGGAAATATTGCAAATATGTATAGTTATTATTAAGGTTTTTTTCCCCACACTCATCTTAGAAGTCACTTTTTAATACAAACTGCACATCCCTGGTACTTACTGGAAGAGAGAGTCGAGCGTCACAGTGATTAGGTGCCAGCCAGGTAGGTGGAACATGTAGATCCACTACGAATACATCTTTGCCCTGTAGAAGATATGTCTATCAATAAATACATTTTTTTCAATCAAATTGGTCACACACACATATATATACACACCTGATACTGCATATACACACCTGATACTGCATGGCTTCATGTATGAGCCTCAAGCACGCATTTCCCACCTGTAAAGACATCACTGTAATCATAATTCCAGAAAAGTGCAATAACTTCAGAAATTCTGACTAAAAATGTTCCCCACCATGGAGTCCATTTCCCGTCTTAGTCCCAGGGTGACAAGGTTCTCTCTTGTGAGGCACGTATGACAGTCTTTGACGATGAGCTCCTCCATTGGTCTGGTCTCATCAAGAACATAGTTAACCTACACATTACAAAGAAATGCAAGCAGTGTCAAACAAATAAGGAATTAAAACAAGATTTGTGACATTGAAAACGTTGGCTAGGAGGAAATGTGTACAATTAATTAAACGTATTATTATAAGAGTCATCATATGCCTGGAACAGGGCTCTGACACTAGATTAATTGCAAAATAATGGCAACAAAATGAATGTGGGGGAAAAATGTCAATCTATGACACAGCAATGCAACCACATACCAACTGCTCTTGAAGGGGATTATGCACTCCTGGTGTCCATGAGGTGCGACAGGGCCTGATGTTTGAGGTCATAGTGAGAGCCTCACAATGATTCCCACAGTGGTGCGTCGTGCTCACATCTGTAGCGACTTCATGCTCGTTGGTCGAGACATCTGCCTGTGTGTCTGCAAGTGGTAAGTGGTTATGGTATATGTCTAGACATAGACACTTTTGGTTATCATTGTTACTTGAAGTGATACTTGTACTCAAATAGATCCTAATGTAAATGTATTGAAATTAGGTAATTAAAGCATAAATACCCAAAATGGCCTTTCCAAGGGCATCAAGGGTGATCTCTCCTTTACAGACTGTCCTCAACTTCTTCAGTGCCAACTGGTTAACCCTCTCATTATGGTGATGCAAGACATTACGCATTAGAAAGATGTGACTTGATGGGGAGAAACAGTTCATAAAATAATTGTTCTTTCTCATTTCAGAGAAGAGCTGCTCTGCTTTCTGGGAGTTGAGCCACCCACATAGCTCAGGCACAAGTCCAATAACTCTAAGCGCATCGGTCTCATCTTTTGTGTTAGACTGATGGAAGGTGTCGTACAATGCGTAATGCTCCGCAGAACCAGTTGCAGGATGGCAATTAACATCAGGGGGGTCTTTCTCGAACTGCAACCATGGCAAACTGATTTTCAGTTGCCCTTTCTTGGCAGACGCAATATTTTCTGGTGTTGGTGCAGCCACTCTCCCTCCATGTGGGCTGAAGGGCAGTCTCTCTTTCTCCCGCAGGTTGGTATGACTTACTAACCCCCGTGCAAAATCATAAACCACAACGTTTGGGAAGTGAAGAAAGGAAAGCAACAGATCTGCATAATCGCGTGGGCTTTCAGCTCTTATGTTGAACTTCACAGCATTCACAAGGACACAAGGACACAAGGACACAGGATCACTGCCCAGCCACCTTGAAATGTAAATACATATAGTTAGTGTGGCCATTAACCTAGCTGTCCAATATAATTACAGACATACCTGTAGGTTTACAGAAATTCAATATTTTCTCATATAATAAATTATGAACTACATTTTTTGATTAACTAAATGGACATTTGACACTTACCAGATGCCCCCACACCTTGTCATAAGTGCTCCGTGTTTTCATCGCCTCCCTCAGGCGTAGGATTAGATCAATTTTGCTGCCTTTAGAGTCAATCCCACACCCTTTCACCAGATTCCGCAAAGCTTCAACCTGTGTAAATGTATATATACACACACACAAACACACACACCAACAAGACGTTGAAAAGTAGCTGACAGTACCACACTCTGCCTTGCTTTTGGCCAAACCTGGAAGCCATTTAAAACTTCCAGCAGAGTAGACATCTAGTATAACAATGTACTAAATGTCAATGGATACATTACAGTTCGAGAGCAAGTCAAACACATTTTAATTCACATTTTAATTCACCTTTAAGTTAGTCAGTTCAGTTGAGAGGCGTTCTTCTGTGACATCGATGTCTACCTGGTCTGCATCAGACTTTTTGACTTTTGAAAACTCAGTGTTGAGAACGCATTTGCTGGATCTGGTACGAGGTCCAATCCATGGCGCCCACTTGTGAAATGAAGGTGAAACTCTGCATGGATTATCACGGTTACCTTCATAGTGGAAAACAAACACATCAATCTTAGATTGATAGTACAGTTCATACATAGTGGCCAATTCATTGAATACAATTTAGAGCAGTTACAAATGTAGTGACAATCACATATGTAAAGATTTTACTTTATCCATTCTGTTATATTTGATTCTTTGTTTAATTTGTGAAATGTTGAGGACAATTTTAAAGAAGTTCTGTTTTTTTCTTTTCTTATATGCCTTTCAGTTTCAAACTTTGCTGATTAAAAACCTTGGAGATTGTACCAGAACCAGCAGTCTTTGAGGATAATTTAATGTGTGTTTATCTGCTGGATAAATAAACAGTACAGTTCATACATAGTGGCCAAGACACAGGGGATCAGGGGTCTTAGGAAAACCTATTTGTGCAGGATACTCTTAATAGAAACATTCAAATCTATATCTTACTTTTCTGCAAACAATGTCTTGATCAACCGATTGCCAGAATTCCTCAATGTCGACATGACCTTCAAACTCTGGTGGGGGAGCCTCAATTTCACTCACTACAAGACATTTTGCTCAAAATCATTGTCATTTCGTGAGATTTGTCTGTTAAAAGAGAAGACAGAACAGTGCTTACCTGCCATAGTAAAAACTCCTTTCTTGTGCAAGTCCATTATGACTACAGGCGGATGGACACCACAGTGCACACATGAAAAGTTGTAATCATGTGCGGTCATTGCCTCAAAGTGAAGATACCCATGAAGAATTGAGTCATGCTTTGGATACTTTTCATTGTTTGTCTGTTCCAAGATATCCAAGGCCCTTCCCACTGCAGTGTGATTCTGTAATAAGATCACAACAGAGTGTAAGACAAGTCATGTTTGCTTTTCTACTGACATTGATGTTTTACCAAACAGGAGTTTAATGACAAGTAGGAAAAACTTCATTTCTGAAACCATTCACTGCTTGCTCATAAAGACTTACTATCAAAATTCATGCACCACCACTGACTCATATTAAAATTCTTCATGATGTGTCATGTCTATTACATTAATGGATGTATCAACCACTTAAAACCCTCCATTCATGGTCAAACTGACCAGAGTTACTTAATGTACTTGGCCTGCTGCCCCCCCCCCCCCCCCCCCATCACACCAAATGTCTCTGCCAAAAATAGCCGATCTACAAGCTCAGTGCATCGACGCGCTGTGAGCTTTTAGATAAGTCTGGCTAATGTTACTCCCAGAATATGTATGCTGGGTGCAAGTGGTTAAAGTTGCATTAATGCGTAAGTGTAGATTACCTGGACAGACTGTCTAAAGAAAAGGCAAAGGTGCAGTGACAGGATAGTGTGGTCATCAAAATTGTGCAGCCCCTGTGTCCATTCTTGATATCGGTAGAAATGTCCACAAAGCCCACACCTTTTACAGTACGTGGAGACATCTTAGAAAATACAAGAAAGTATTAGTGATGGGATTTACAGATTTCTATATATCTGTGTGTGTATACGATAGTGCGTGTGTGTGTGTAAAAAAGACAATATACAGCATATAAATGAATAGTGAATGACTGCTATACTTAACAAAATAACATTTACTGTAGCATATGGATGGCCAGCGGAAGTATCACTAATATATTCATAAACTAAACATACCCTTTACTATGCCAGTGAATGTCACTATGTTAGCTTTATGAGTTATCGGCATAGGATCCGACAGAGGAATTTTTCCTGGGCAAACAGTGCAAAAGTTCTCAAGAGGTATGTGGCGCTTTGGCAGTGTCTCCATGTTCTGCGGTGAACATGCATCCGTTGACAGAACAGCTGGCAATTTCTTGTGGTCCAACAAGTAAAGAACAAGTGATGTCAAAGCGGCTCCCTCAGGTGGATAGAGAATGTCCTCAGTACTGTGGCCTTCAGGATCAGATTCATCAAAGGTCTCAAACACATCACTGTCTGTACTTCGGACCTTTAGGAAGAGTTCAGGTCGGGTCTGATTCAAGTGCCATTTTGCTATGGACTTATGAGCACAGGAATTCTTTGGCTTTGAGCATGGACACTGCCAAGCATTTCTTTTTATGTCATAACATACAGACACTCTCCCTAACCGCGAATAATATGAGGTGCATGTTTCAAGAACTGACACATAAACTCTTGATGCGCCACTGCAAAATGTCACCACTTTACTCAGTGGGATGTTTTCAGACACAGCTTTCTCCTTTCTGACTAGACACATTCTTTTTGTGTTGTCAGAAATCCATTTCTTCCCAACCATATCTGACAGAACTTCCTCCTTCAGTGTGACGTCTGGTTTGGATGAAGTAGGACAGTATAGAGACCTAACATGAATACACTCAAACCCTAATAAATTACTTCTTCTGGAAAATTCTGATGCCTGCTTGCAATTTTCAAGCTCACAAACAACTTGGTTGCGGTTTCCCAGGTGAACTTCTGTACATGAACTTCTCAGCCCAGAAAATGTTCTTCCAACAGCAAAAATGCCCTTTTGAGGTCTAAGCATTGGGATGGAAGATGGTGATTAGAAGTAATATCAGGAACAGATGATGAGTGACGTCGATCCATGTGGGTCTTGAGGTTTTTCAAATATAATACAGTTTTACACAAAGGACATGTTGTCCTTTTGGCCCTTGACTGGACTACTTTGCTGCGACTGATGGCTTGGAGTGGAGTGGAGGCTACAGATGCTGTGGCAATTTGGGAGGCTGCAGAGGTGACAGGTTAGGCTGAGGAGGCCACCGTGGAGGCTGAGGAGGAGACAGTGGCGGCTGGTGGGGAGACAGTGGATAGATTACATTATAGCAGTATAGTTGTACAATACATTTTTCCCATGTTTTGTTTAAGTTGTCTTTAGGGGGAATAAGGTTATGACCACTGCTTCTGGTGTGTTCAAATGCATCACTTACTCTGGCGAAGCGATCCAACGCTACAGGCTGCCACTGCGTACTTCTGAACATGATTCAGAATAGTGGGGTGGGTTCTGAACTCCCCACAGTAGCAGCAGTGGAAATGTGGCGATTTGCAACACACACCTGTACATTGTGAATCCTACAAAGATAAATCCAGTTTACAAATGACTTAATTCTTAAGGCAATATAAAAATGTAAATGATATTCAAATTCACATTAGAATAATATTAGTTAGTAATAGTTAATTGGTTAGACTAACTAAAATTAGTCAACTATGTGTACATTTTGGAAGATCTGCAACATTTATTTAGATTAAGAAATACCTCCATGTTTAACAGCCGTTCTCCTATGGTTCTGCAGATGTGCCACAATATGGCCATAGTCCCCCACCTTGCTGCAGAATGTGCACTTGTACTTATTAGGGCCTTCACAAAGGGGTGTTAGAAGGGCATCCCCCTTGTAAACAGTTGGGTGAATCTGGAAGAAAATGAGGAATTGTTTACTATTCAAACTGTTTTTATTTGCACTTTCAACAGTAACCATTCATATCACATAAATGACCGGAAAGTTTTTGAATGAGCTTTGATATTTATATTTTAATTGGATTGCTTATTAGTTTATGCAGCTCAAGGGGTCACATAATTTGTATAATATAACTAGTGTTTTTGCTTATCGATATTAGGTAGTTTTTATGATGTTACATTCTTTAACCTGTCTTTAATAGTGTTAGGTGAGCTATTAAGCATGTGTTAGATGACCAGTGACTCTTCTCTAATCATATTACTTTACCACATTTCTGATGATGACATAACTAATGTTACATAATTATAGAAGACACATCCGAAGTGTTATTTTTACATATTGATTAGCATCCGACATTTACTGAAAGGATGCGTCCGTCTCTCGTCTGGTTCATTACAACTAGTAGTTACAAACTGTTACAGTTACAACCTTAATCAGTACCGCACATCTTATTACTCAATTCAACCAACCAAGCTAGCCATGTTGTCTATCCGAATCCATACCATATTATTTGATTAAGTTACAGTATGTAGGGCAGGCCTACTTATATTTCCAAGATAATACAACAGTACACAACAGTACACTAGCATCATGCTAAGTGCTGGTTAGCATCACAGCATATACGCTAACCTTAGGTCAATTAGATGATCAGCTTTGGTAACACAAATCAGTATTGTTACCGAGCCTGATAATCTATTGACCTATCGAAGCTTAACGTTATTACAACAGTAGAGTAGGCCTGGTTGCAAACGGGACTATAGGCCAACGTGTTTATAGCATCATGCTAAGTTAGCATTTAATACCACAAACATTTTTACCACATACAACTATTATTTACTTTATTAACGCTGTAACGAGGTTGGACAGTCGATGTTGTACTTTGATAACGACACAATTGTGTGTTAAGAAAAATGACATTACAATAAATATAAACATGCATCTCTGGAAAATACTATTACCGCTGTTTCAACTTGTTGTTCGGCCATCGTGAAAGAACGAATGACTTATTCTGCGAGGATTTATAAAAGCAGCTGGAATCCCTTAAATTGCATTACTGCCACCTACAGTATGTATTTCTGCTGAGTGTCATTATTCTATTGGATAAAAAAAGTTAGGAAACGCCCCTATACGATCCGCCCCTATACGATCCGCCCCTATACGATCCGCCTCCTTGCTGCGGTCTGCAGACAGACCCATCTCGTGCATTTAGCTGTCCTTTCAGGCCCCTCCCCTTTTGGAAGCGTAGGGCAGAATTAGGAGGGAATTCCGTCTCGTAGCGTTTGTGCACTGTTTTGAAATGCCGCTCCTAAATTACCCTTCTTCGATAAAGCCACGCTCGCATTGCAGATGAGACAGATGGACTTTGAATTGGAATAGATACAAAAATAATCATCCTCCCACTCGGAGTGAAAATTATATATTTTGGGCTCTTTTGCTTCTGCCATAATTGCGGTCTTGTGTGTGTGCGGACTGGCACTCCTGTTGACACAAACAACGTCAGCGAAATAGTGCCCACTGCCCACCAGCCACGCCCCGACACATGGGGTCACGCCGGCCAATCACAAAGCTTTGATGCGTTCAAGTGCATTATTCTGGCACAGGAAGATTATGTCATAGGACATTAACGATAAAACCGAATAGTGTTGTTCTATTTTTAGACACATCTCGCGATCGACTGGGAATCTCCCCGCGATCGACCGGTCGATCGCGATCGACTGGTTGGGCACCCCTGGTGTACATGGTTGGGCTATACTGTAGGCCCAGGGTTGGCGGGTGCTGTAGGCTTGGGAAGGCTAAGCCTTCCCAAATATTTGTGTAACTGCATCCTGGTAAAATAAAAATATAATGTCTTTGACATTAGCGCTGCTATGCAGCCACCTGTGCCCTGTACCACGAAGCCAGTTCAACAGACCCTGGATATGCTTGAGTTATCTTAACTAACCCTAACAAACGAGATCTCGCTAAACGGTCCTACGGCGCTGGTTATCAACTCGGTAAATCAAGCCAGGGTTTCTCTCTCCAGCTGAGAACGCGTTCACGTGAAAGGGGCGGGGTTAGCTACATTTGACCAATCACAAACAGGGACAAGTGTACTGACAGCGCAGCGTCATACTTCATTAATGAAAAGTAAACTAATATTAGACAAATATGAGCTTTTAAACATCCATGACTTAAACATATAATCCAGGATACAAGCCACATAGTTGCACCTGCAAGGAGAATACAGAACAACTCGTTAAAAAATAAACTACAGAGTGTTTGAAAGCGTACAACAGTTTTATGATACTGCCCCATCTAAAACACGAGGGGATCTGACTTTATTACATTTGAGTTGAGTGTTTCGTCAACTTAATGTGTTGCTTAAAATAATACGTCTGCATACAGTATATGTGACAATGTAACTAAGTGTTGCACGGCCAGATTCGGCTCGAGAAGCTGACTCAGATAAGGAAATATTGTGATATCGATGTGAGATCGATGATCTGATTGATGATGTGATGTCAGTGTGATATGAATGATAAGTGCGACACGTCGGCGTCTTCTCTGCATACGGCAGTTTAAACTGCATTTCCTTTTTCCTGTAATATGACTTGATAGATTTAAACTCCGCACACTGAGCTCTGATCGATCAGCAGGCGGTGCTTTCACTGAGTTGATCTCTTTTCTATAGACACCGGAGGCGGGCAGCGTAAGATGAAAAAAAAAGTTATTTAGCCTTCCCAAACCTGAGCCTCACGCGCCGCCTATGTGTAGGCCTACTGTATACATACAAAGGCCATTCAAGCTAGAGTTCTTCTGGAAATGTTCACATCAGGCACCTTCAAGTTAAACAATACTAAACAATTAACACAGTAGGCCTAAATTATGTGGACTAAACCACATTTATTTCGTTAAAAATAAACAAAATATGATTTTGTTTGAATGATTAAATGTCATCAGGCACCTTCAAGTTAAACAATCAGGTGCACACTTTAATGTGCCGCCACCTCCGGACTCGGCTTGACTCGGTTTAAAGAATGCACAAATGTGTTTAATCGTTTATGTCAGATATGTACTAAGTAGCCTAAATACATTTGTTCCTGCTCAAGATTAGATTCAACTTTATTGTTATTGCACATATTGCAGGTACTGAGACAACGAAATGCAGTTTAGCTTCTAACCAGGGGTGCAACAAGCAGCGAAAAGTAATGTGCACAACACTACAGTAAACAATTAACACAGTAAATTATGTTGATTAAACCACATTTATTTCGTTAAAAAGAAACGAAATATGATTTAGTATGAATGATTAAATGTAGGGTGAATTGCCCTAATGTGGGACATTTTTGCATTTCAGACTTCGGGAATATATTGCGATATGAAGCCGATACAATAAATCAAAATTCAGTACCATTCCGAAATCCCCAGTAATATTAGACACTAATAATACAGTAAACTATTAACACTGTACATATTATTGTTTGCCCGTGGGATTAGGATGATCGGTAGTGAGACCCGTGCTGCATTTTCCTCCGGTCGGATGTGATATAAAAACAAAGCGATTATTTTTGTTGTTGTAAACTCACGTGGATTAAATTTAGTGCATTCATTTCAACTCGCGAACATATGATACATTAAATGATCGTGAGGATGATGATTGAAAATAGTTTGTTTGAGCCTGGATGCATTTCCTGATCTAAAAACATAGCGATGTTTTTGTACTTACGCCAACGTGAATTAAACATTATCTTGTTAAATAAAAACATGGGGATGTTTAGTAAATGAACTAAACATCCCCATGTTTAGTTCATTTATAGCATTATAATCTAATTAGCCTTTTGATGTTTGCCCTTTGATGTGAGGTGTTATAACAGGCAGGTGTGATTTCACACCGGTGTGTTATAAGCCTCTGATGTTAATCTAGGTGTCTCTTTGAAGTTATGCGTGAGACTGTCTAGCCCCCGCCCCCTCACCGCCCAGGCCTCTCCCCCTTTCTCCACCCCTTTCTCCACCCCTTCCTTTGGCTATGAGGCCAGCAGATAGTGGGGGGTGGAATTAAGTGAAAATAGAAATACGCTCAAACTAAATAAAAATAGTCATTTCCACTTACCAAGTCACCTTTAAAAAAAGAAAAATGGCCAAGAGACGCCTCGATATGGGTTTAATCAGCGAGAGGCCTGTGACAACTTACCGCCATCCGTCCGGAGCGCCAGTCAAGAAACGAATGCAGCATCTGTGCGGGGTTCAGACACCTACAGCCGAAGATCTGTGCAGAAACTTATCTCGTGCCCTCTTTTGGTCATGTGAGCGCGTTCATGTGTGCTGGAGGAGGGGCTCTGTGAGGAAGTGGCAGATTTTCCCCCGGTTGTGTACTTTTCAAATACGTAAAGAGGGAAATAATAAAATATCCTATTGCCCCCATGATCTTTGTCTTTTTTTTTAATAATTACTTCACACAACTATAAGGAAACCCAATATGAAGTTGTGAGGTTGTATGGGTGTAATATTATAATTTGTTGTATGCAACAAAAAAGGTTTGACTGCAAAAGACTCACTTTTTACAGAGGGCTCCTCATGTTTCTTTTTAAGTTTTTGTGAAACTGGTAACTTCAAGGAAGTATCTGTTTTGCAAAGAGGGTATTCATATTCATTTAAAAAGATCTTATTTAGGTTTTTTAATGGTGATACCTAAGGATATTCTCTTTAGTTGTATGGATTGTGAACTAATGTGTAATTACTTTATTAACTATAAGAAAGTATCTCTGAAGAGGGAAATCATAATTTAAAATATCCTATTCCCCCCATGATCTTTGTCTTTTTTATAATTACTTCACACAACTATAAGGAAACCCAATATGAAGTTATGTGAGGTTGTATGGGGGTAATATTAGAATTTGCTGTATGCAACATGTGACGAAGATGGCTTCGTCACTGTGGACTGACGGCTTCGGGCTTTGTATATTGCACATGTCTTTTATTTTGAAAAGTGTTCCCCCTCCCGTTCTTTCTGTTACTCCTGATTATGTTCACCTGGTGCCCTGTGTTGTCTCCTCCCCCCTCACCTGTGTCTAATTGCTGATTAGTGGGTGTGTATTTAGGCTCTGTGTTTCCTGTTTGGTGGAGGCTGGTAGTGTGGGTGAGATCCTTGTGGCTGGTGACTGTGTTCACCTGGGCAGCAATATTGAGGCTGTGTATCCTGTACCACAGCGATGAATAAATGCCCACACCGGGTTATATTTGAATTCTCTGCCTCTGCCTCCTTGCTTGGTCGGGCCGCTCAACGGTCAGCTTCACATTTGGTGTCAGAAGTGGGATTGACCAAGTGAGGAGGTGAAAACGATGGAGGAACTGAGGAAGATGATGAAGTCATTCCTGCAGTATGAGACAGCCAGATTCAAGCGGGAGGAGTGTCGTTTGAGGAACTTGGAGCAGCCGTTTTCACGGATACAGGAACAGGTTTCCCTGATGGAAGAGAAAGAGGAGCAGCTCAGGTTGCAGAGGCAGGAAGAGGAGATGCTGAGAAAGGAAGAGGAGATGCGCTTAGTGGAGGAGGCTCGTCTGATACACCTGCAGGAGAAGAAACTTGCAGAGGAGAAGAAAATTAAAGACGAGGAAGATGCTTTTCTAGCGGAGGAGGAGCGGGTGAAAATGGCTGAGGGGATCCGTCGGGAGAGAGAGCGCGTCATGCAGCAACAGCTGGAGGAGATAAGGGCTCAGGCTCATGCAGAGGCCCTGTCAGCCGCTCAGACTCAGGTGGAGAAGCAGGTGATGAAGATGCTGCAGGCGGAGAAGGCGGCGTACGTGGAGAACCTGACGGAGGCCATCACGAAGGAGCGGGAGAAAGAGTTGAGGAAGAAAGGGAAGCTTCCTTCCGACTTCACTCCCTCCTCTGAGGAAACCATGCGGCACAAGGGGAAGCAGAAACACCGGGCGGAGTGGAGACACATGGAGGACAGCAAAATGGCCAAGATCAATAAGTGTCACAGGAATAAGGTACTGTTCTCTTTCGGGAGAGGAAGGAGGAAATGTGACGAAGATGGCTTCGTCACTGTGGACTGACGGTTTCGGGCTTTGTATATTGCACATGTCTTTTATTTTGAAAAGTGTTCCCCCTCCCGTTCTTTCTGTTACTCCTGATTATGTTCACCTGGTGCCCTGTGTTGTCTCCTCCCCCCTCACCTGTGTCTAATTGCTGATTAGTGGGTGTGTATTTAGGCTCTGTGTTTCCTGTTTGGTGGAGGCTGGTAGTGTGGGTGAGATCCTTGTGGCTGGTGACTGTGTTCACCTGGGCAGCAATATTGAGGCTGTGTATCCTGTACCACAGCGATGAATAAATGCCCACACCGGGTTATATTTGAATTCTCTGCCTCTGCCTCCTTGCTTGGTCGGGCCGCTCAACGGTCAGCTTCACACAACAAAAAAGGTTTGACTGCAAAAGACTCTCACTTTTACAGAGGGCTCCGCCTCCCACTCAACATAACAAGTCCCACCCTCCTCACCAGATCATTTAAAAGTAAGGGGGTAGAAATAGATGAAAAAAGAAATACGCTCAAACTAAATAACAAGCCAGTCATTTACACTCGCCAAGTCACCTTTCAAAAAAGAAAAATGGCCAAGAGACGCCTTGATATGGGTTTAATCAGCGAGACGCCTGTGACAACTTACCGCCATCCGTCCGGAGCGCCAATCAAGAAACGGATGCAGTATATGTGCCGGGTTCAGACGCCTCCAGCCGAAGAATTTCATGAAGAATGGACTCTGAAAAATGGCGATGTTTTATGTATTCAACTATATGGCGAATGAACTGCATTTCTACAATCTGAAGAATGGAGAAACGTATGGACCCCGTAGTGTTAAAGCGACACTGACCTCAACAGATTGGGCTGTGTTAACTCTGGTGTCCTCCAGAGATCTCCACGCAACCACTGTATCGGAAGAAGTAGTGCATCAAGAAACCACCGTGGAACCAGCGGTGTACAAGATATTTGCAAATAAAAGCAAAGAAACGCAGAAAAGCGAGATCAAAGAAGAGTTTTCACCGCTGCCCCTCAATGTGGAGGAAGAAGGAGATATCCCCCCGCCGTGAGAAGAGTCCTGACAAGCACCGTCTGGGAAACTAAAAGCGGACCATCGGGGCGATGGTATTACCGGACCAAGTTGGTGACGCTGGGGAAGGACCCCGCTGATTTTGTTTTGGAGTATTTCAACTCTACATGCAGGGTTTTTCAGACATCCTTGCGGGTGCCTCTGACTGCTTGGCTGAAAATGATTGATGGAAAAGCTACAAAGCTTAAAGAACTTTTTAAACAGAGTCAGACATCGATGGACATTATACTGGTGAAAAAGACTCTCACTTTTGCAGAGGACTCCGCCTCCCACTCAACATAACAAGTCACACCCTCCTCACCAGATCATTTAAAACTAAGGACCCCTCAAAGAACATTTGACAAATGTATGCTTAATTCTCTCAAAAAGATACTGAAACAAATTCAGGCCACCTTTCACCTCCACTTAATTAAATGCATGGTTGCAAGATAAACATGTGGGTTAATTGATTTAGATAAACATTTTAAATTGCAAACATTAATTTATAAGTTGTGTTGACGTAATAATGTTGGTAATTACATCAACTTAATATTGTGTGTAATTTGAACTCTGATTTCTGCATTAATTTACTTCAAACTAAATTCAAGTTGTAGTAAGTAACGCAATTGGCTTGATAAGTTAATTGTTCTACACCTTGAGTTAAGGATTTCAATTCCACTCCCACAAATAGAAATGTGTGTGAATAGTGTCATCTTTTGTCATTCAAATACAGTAGATAGCCTTGTAGTTGCACTGTATAGGCAAATTGCTGTTTGACCATGTCCCATGGTAATATGGCTAATGTGTTTATTATTTGTTGGGCAATTTCAATTTGTGTTTATCTTTTTTTTCAAGATTGAAATGAAGCTCAGCGCAAGTTCTTTCAGGAACACTGGGTGTAAATACATTCACTCCGCAGCTGCTTATAATCAGCTCATCACAGGCGTTCTCTTTAACCTATTACATTTCACCTCATTCTCCAGCAGCCAATCAGCGAGCTGCAGCCACACTATAAAATGGTTCTCCTGCAGTCAGCTGTGATTTCAGGTGGTCATGCACCTTATCATATGGCATGTGTCAATCAATGTTCAAACTAAATGAATTCTCTCCTGATTGAAACATCATGTGTTGAAATAAACAACTGCAGTTCAAAATCAAAAGTGAATTGCCTAATATTTTTGTTGTGGAATCAATTTATTTATTTCTTTAAAGGCAAAAACATGAAAAAGCTAAGAAAAAAAACTATTGAATACAATATATTTGGAGCAACTTAATTTATAAATGGTTGTCAACTTAAAAACGTGTGTTCACAATGAGGGTAATTAAGTACATACAACTTACAATTCATTTTAAATCATGTGGTAAAACTAGTTGGAGCAACTTCATTTTTGGAGTAATCAACTTAAAAACTTGTGTTTATGCTACCAATTATTAAGTAAGTGGTAATTAAAAACACCTCTGATTGTAGAGGAAAAGCCTTCTCCCCTAACTCAAATAACTTTGTTGCTTTAAGACAATTTCATTAGAAGTTGTCTTAAGTCAATAAACATCGATGCAAACTGTTGCCTTGATTTTCTTTGTTGACCAAGGCATTTGTTTTTAGAGTGTACTTGCCTATCAATTAAAGAAGCAGCAAGCAGAAAGGGCTATGAAGGCAATTCGTCTGAAAGACAACAAGATAACCTTCCACAGATTAACCAGACTTTTTATGAATTTTATAACAAATTATACAAATCTCAAAGTGATTACTCACAAGATGAGCTGGACAATTATCTCCATAACATTAATTTACCTACATTATAAGATCGTATAAAATGGACTTTTATTAATCCCTCGTGGGGAAATTGTTTCTCTGCATTTGACCCATCCTAGTGTTAGGAGCAGTGTGCTGCCATTTTGAACGGCTCCCGGGGAGCAGTGTGGGGAACGGTGCCACCAATGTAATGGTGAATACTTTTTTGACTATTTTCCCTATAGGTTATGAAGCCATTAAAGGGAGAGATTCTCTACCTGGACTCACAATATTACAGGGGACAAGGCTTTGCGCCACAGCCTTATCAAAAGATCTTGAGGTTTTAAAAGTTGTTTGCTGAAAGTCGTGTTCCCCAGACTTTCTCAAACGTTTTAAAGTAAATATTTATTTGGCAGTCGTGTTCTCAGACCTGCAAACTGTTGGCACTGGGTGATACGGACATAATCAAATATCACTTTACTGTAAAGCCTTTAAAACCAGGAAAAGATAACACTTATGTTCTTAACACTTATTGTTATGTCTATTCTAATGTCATGATATTGTTATAAAATGGATGTATTGCCCAGCCCTACATTGCTCTGCATTTATTTAGGGGTTGCATGTATTTTAAGGTGGTTGTAATAACATTTTAACATGTTCAAGTAAATTACAGCAGCGTACACGTGATGTCACTGTTTTGCAATTAACTGCTGTCAACATGCTGGCATTGATTAAAGGAAGTGATTAGCGCCGAACCCTATACGGTAGATTATATTTCGCATGTCAACATTGGAACCGGTTCATCAATGAAACCAGTTTGGGTTCCTAACTCAAATTTTATAAAACGGTTGTGTTCCCCAGACTTTTTCAAAAATGTTATAAATACTTTTTGGGAGTTCTGTTCCCCAGACTAGCTTGAACCTTTACAACTGTGGTGAGTATTTCTGGAAGATACTGATTTACTTTTTTCTATCAGGGCTCTTGCACAGCATGTCATCCCAGGAGGAGCATGGTCAGAATTTACAGGCCAGGATATTGAGGTAAAACTAATTTGCAAAGAGCATTTATTAGTTTTTAGCTATTACAACAATCTATTTCTAATTTCACACGTTTACTTTACTGTGGTTATCATTTATTGAATACTTTATTGACAGTACAGTACATTAACACTGACAGAACACTACAAAAAAAGCCAAAGGCTTGTTTTCATTGTGGTCCATGTAAACCTTCAACATCTTGACAACTAACAATACATGGTACAACATAATAAATTCACAATAAATGCACCAAAAAAAAGAAGCTATAATGATAACCCTGGGGCAGGTTAGTTGGAGGTCAAATTAACCCACCCTACAACCCACCAAGCCACATTCCTACATCTTTAAGCCATTGAACTTTGTCGTTTTCTTTCAATTAAATGTGTATTTTAAACAGGGTCTCCCAAAACAGCTATCGGGAAATGACTGTGGGGTCTTCATGCTAATGGTGAGTTAAAGGTTTCCAGAAGGGCGAACCATTATGCTTTCTCCTTCACTTAACTGGCACTGGGCTCATCTGTAAAAGGAACACTGTCCAAATGTCAGTACTCTCTGACACAGCGTTACTTGTTTCCCATTGCCTCAGTTCCACCTAAAGTCATTAATTAATATTTTGTTGCAATAGAATGCCCCCCCACCCTCTCTCTCTATTCTGCATGCTGAGTTTCGAAGCATGCAAAATAAATTGTACCAACACAACTTTGCTATATTTGCAGTACACCTGGTATGTTGTGATGGAGGCTCCATTTGATTTCACAATTGTAAGTATATAATCAATGCTGATATGCTTAAAATAGTGCGATTATATTTTGGGGTTTGGTCCATTAAAGGACACCCCTCTGGTCCTTCCAAAGAGTGTTTCCCTTCACTTTGGTTTTCTTTTTTCTGAGGAGGCAGATGTTTGTGCTCATTGTGCTTTGTTTGATGTTAACGTGTGGGTCTGTTAGGCAAATAGTGAGTTGGGCTTCCAAATAAAATTATCTGTTAATGTATTGTACTCTTCTGTTCTTCAGCATGACATGCCCTGTTTGAGGAGGTGGTGGTGCACACTGTTGGTGGAGAATCTTGAGGTTGAACGGTACGAGTGTTGTTAAATAATCAAAAAAACTGTAAAGATATTATTAGCAATAATCTGTCAGCAATGTAATTTGGATTTGATTTACTACAGCCATGGACGTAGATTTGCCCACTTCACAGTGGAGGGCCAACAGATGAGAACACAGATTGACAGCGGAAGTGTGACACCGTTGACGAGGATCCCCAGGAAGAGACAGTGCGATGAGGTCACCATGGTAAGAAATAAACGTTTTACAGAGCCAAGAAACTTGTGTTGACACCTACGAAGCCATTAGGTAATATGTATCTCATTCAAGGAACCGGTCCCCTCGAAAAATTCCAAGATGGAGGAGCCAGAGGGAATGGCCGTTGGCATTTTGCAGGCAAGTGGCTATACTGTGATATTTTTATGTGAAGCACATCTAAGCAATTCACTTTAGTCGCATAAACAGTTAGAGGTGAGCTCCATGTAGACATTCTATCTTGCCGCTTTGTAAATGCTGTATCTTAATCCGATACTCAACAATAACTACATACAATGCAATATGTTATCTGTAGCCTGGCATAGCCAGACTAATATCACTGCGTATAGATATTAGTCTGGAATCTGTTTGGAACCTGCATTTCCAAGGGGCTGATTTTAAAAAAAAGTTCTCTGAGGATAAACCAACCCAACATTTGCAATTTTGCATGCTGGCCCTGATTGGTGCCCCACAACTAAGGTGGCAGTGAAATCCAATTACAACCGAGCGGGTCCAGACCAAATTTGCAGAGGGCAATACATTTTTTTTTCACTGGCAGAGTCGTTATGTTATCTGTAGGACACAAATGTGATGGTTATAGAATGAAAGATCCTTTGACACCGTCCTTGTTACAAGTTGATGATAGAAACGTATTATTCCAACAATATTTTGTAATGACTCTCGTTACATGTTCACAGCTGCCTGCGGAGACTTTATTGAAGAACTTCGTCCTTGTGGTGCTGGAGGATGGCGACCCTGCAATCCGCACCCTGGCTCTTACATGTAAACGGTTCTGGGAGGTGGTGAGAGAGGACTACTTTCTGCAGGAAGCACACTTTGCCTGGCTTGACAGTAAGTTGTATGTCTCTAATTCTGCCTTGTTTAAGGACAGGACCAACAAACCAGCTTTATTTCAAATGTGTCTAGAGCTCTAGATTTATCATGGGTTGAAAATGTCTGATTTGTACTAGCTTGCTGGTTATTTCTTCAGGTTTGTCACAGTGAAATGAGGTGTTTGCATGTAACAGGAGCAGTGGGTGCTATGGGGGCAGCACCTCGGGTAAGCAGTTGGGGTTAAGTGTCTTGCTCAGGGACACTTTGACACATTTCTGAGGCCCCCTGGAGGCTTCCCAGTCGGGCTCACTAACCCTTCAGCCATGGCCGCCCATGCGGTATATAGTTACGCTTTCATTTAGACTCCCACATTTTTATGTGCACAGCATCTCTATGCTACAGGTAAAGTCACTCACTTATAGAACCACAATAAGCTATAGGTGACATGACTGCTTGTCTGGCTTGAAGAAAGGCCAGCGCAAAGGTTTTTTTTGGGTGGCAGCTGTAGGCTTCTGGCTTAAATAAAAAATAACCTGAACCTACGTTTTAGACAATTGAGTCCTTCTTTTCTTTTCTCATCAGGTGTGGTGACCTGGAAGAAGTACTCTGTGGAGTACACCAAGACCTACAGGATCCCGTTCCAGATCTCCAGCTGCATACAGTGCCGCAACCGGTACAAGGACTCGGAAGGCTACAGGGGACATGGGCGCAGAGGACAACTCTCTGGGATGTACTCGGAAGATGAGCTGGCAGGATTCTGCAGCATTGACTGTTTCTATGATGCTGGAGGCACCTTCCAAGAATAAAATGTTTGTAAAATGTTTGTTTAATAAAGACTTTCCTCTTTGTATGTACTGTATATATATATATATTTTTTTTTTTTTATTAATCTTACCACCAGACACAACATGAACAAATGAATGATACACATCAGGACAGTAACTTAAACTTCAGTATTTTAGGTGTACAGAAACCTCTATTCATGTTGTTAAATTATATATACAGCAATATCTTCCATAAAACGTAGTTGATTGATTTGAATAATAATTACTACCACTGCACAAACAGTGAAAAATGATATGCCTACAATTTATGAATTTGTCTTCTCTGTGGGTTGTATACTCTTCATTCTTTATGCAAATTAATTATAATTATTATTTTTCAAAGTTCGTTTATGATTCATTCAAAGCATTAAAATAAATGAGAAACAGAGAGCGTCCTATACCTTTAAGAAATACGTGGGGGCGGGGTTCATAACCCTTTAGGAAACGCCCCTATACGATCCGCCTCCTTGCTGCGGTCTGCAGCCAGACTCTATTGAAATGCACAGCAGTCCATTTTCACCAGGCCCAACAACAAGAGCAAGGCTGCTACCAGAGCATCTTATCGTGTCAGTCACGTTCTTGCGAAACACATGAAGTCTTTCAAAGACGGCGAAGTTGTGAAAGAAGCTTTCCTGGAGGCTGCCGACGCGCTTTTGGGGGACATTAAAAATAACAGAAGCATTTCAACAGGTTTTTGATATAATAAAAACTAAAGTTAGATACCGTTATTAATCAGCTGTAAGTTTGAACTTATTCATTATAATTATTGTACAAAATGGTATAAGAATGCACATTTAAATTGATTATAGTCTATTATCAATTCAGGTTAAGAAACTAGAGTTGCTTGCATCCTATTTTAAAGGCATTTCTTTTTATACTCGACTAAAATGCAACAAAAAAAGGTTTGATTCTATTAATTTTGTCTTTTTTATTGCACGTTGGCAGCAGATTCCTGTGTAGCTTCAGATCTGAGTTGTCTTATTAGTAAGCCTAATTTATACTTTGTAGCAACACTATTTTATATAATGGCAAAGAAAGGGTTCAGAGTCTTTTCTTTTTCCCCTCTATCATATGTGGCAGCACTGTTCAATGTTTCTTGAAAACATTACCCACTGTAGTATGTGACGTGTGAATAAACTCCAACTCTGTATCAACAACACTGTTGTGTAACTTCAGTTAAATACTTGTATGTGTGTAGATTAGAAAGAGGTAAGATAAAGGATCTGCAGTATTTTATGAAGTATTAATCGTACAAAGGTCAGTTTTATACAAGTAGAAGTGTGTATTTACCTGGTAGTAGGCTGTCAGTAATGGCCTCTCTATTTGGACTGGTAGATCTCGGCAGACTGGCAACTTTAAAAGTAGCTCTCGGTTCAAAAAAGGTTGGGCACCCCTGATGTACACCTTCCTTTTTTCCCGTCCAAAGTTTGAATTGGATAAAGGTAATGGTTATCGATGGTGCTTTTATAGCCTATTGTATAATAACTGTGTGATTTATATTGTTTTTCAAATGCATATGGCCACCCATTTACACTGCTCTTCCTGTCAAGAATATGAATAGAACTTAGTTAGATCACTTTACATTTCTGCAAATTAATTTCTAATCACACACGTCTCCCTGTCCCGAAAATGATAAATAAAATAAAAAGAGGAAACCATTTTCAAGTTCAGTTTTCAACGTCAACTTTATGTAAAGGAGGGGTAATAATTTAAGGAGAGGGAAAGAGTTATTTTAAATCAGGTGGAGAGCAAAACTGGGTAATCAAGGAGCCAACTACTAAGTTTAAAACACAATGATTTATTCAGTAGAACATAACATATTTACTAAGAAAACTAAAATCAGAGCTGTCTAAAATATAATCTCAGTAAAAAGATAGTCTAAAACTATGTTAAAATACAATTAAACGTAGTTAAAACAATACAAAGAATTCGAATGTTAAAAGGGTTTAAAAGTATTTTCTCAAAACCAGTCTTTCCAGGGCTGTAAAGGTGCTCCGTCGACCCTCTCTCGGACTGCCGTGTCTTTTAATCCCTTTATTGCGTGTGCCTCTGCTCCTGGTGCGTTCTGCTTCTGCTGTCTCCTTCAGTCTCAGTCCCAGTTTCCGTCTCTGCTCCTGGTGCGCTCCGCCTCTGCTGTGCCCTTCAGCCTCTCTCAGTTTCCGTCTGCTCGAGATACCAGCGAGTCGAGAGAGAGAATGATATCTGCATTTTCTCTTTTGGTTTGATTAGGACACATCCTGGGGATTGTGTTTACAAACATTGACCAGACCGTTCACCAGCCCCCACCCCCCATGTTGCCCATGCTGTCCTGTGTTGCGAACTCTTTGTTTAAAACGAATTGGCCATCGGAATGTGTGGAGGAATTCTCCCAAGGGTCACATTCCACAGCTCTCCTCCCCCCCCCCCCCCACTCCTGTGATCTCCCATCCCCCAGTCTGTAGGTTTGTGTTTGCATATTTCTATCCCGTAATTCCTACTGGTCCTCTCACGCACATACATTCTCCTTACAGTATACATACATAGGCTATATGAGTCCGTGTATCTACGGACCATTTGTTTTTCTTTATTAAAAAAGTAAACGGAAGAGCGTCTGAGAGGCGTTTTTGCCCTTTTGCTTGTTACCTTACTAAATGGTCTAATGGTCAGTGGAGCGAGGGGGGAGGCCCGCGAAACTCGCGGAAGTGATTTCAAAACAAAAACCACTCGTTTGCTTGAAACAAAGAAAACGGCCAAGACACACATTGAGTCCAGAAAATGAATGTTATTAAGGGCTGTAAATATAATAAGCCTGTGTCTAAAATTGACAACAGGTTTATTATATTTACAGCCCTTAAGATACACTTTTGTGTTTAACAGCTGACCACTACCATGACATACTTTGTTTTAGTAGATTTCGCATGAGAGCAAAATGTATAAATATGAGCATTAAATTATATGAATATGAGAACAAAATGCATGAATGTGTGAGTGACAATATATGAATGTGTGCATTAAAATATGATAATATGAGAGCAAAATGTATGAATGTGTGAGTGTAAATATATACGTGTGTGAGAGTGAAAATGTATGTATGTAAAAGGAGAATATATGTGTGTAAGAGTGAAAATATGCAGCATTTTGAATGTCCGATAGTCCACCATTTCCACCGGAAATATCAAACATTTAATAAAAGTGAAAAACAATGAACAAGACTTAACGTATTCATCATAATTAATTATATGTATTTCGTTTGGATGTAGGATTTTTGACTTTGTTTAGAGCAGTGATCTTCTACTATATGAACATTTTGGACCCAAAATCACAACAAAAAAACGTAAAAACAGATTTTGAAAATGATATTATTTTTCATATGTAACACAAACATACACAACGAAACCATTTAAAAGCTGGAAATATATACATGGGATGTCACTATGATAATGTGAACGTTTGATTGAGGTAGCATGGGATTTCATTCTGATAAGGCAAAAGTGTTATTATAAATATAATACAAATATATATATACACATTATGTACAAAAATCAGTTTGTTCTGTCTTTATCTGTGCCACGCTTCAAAGCGGTTTCTGTCAATACGACACAGAGGGCAACATCACAGGTTCCTCCTCCTCCATGTCAAAAAACAAGCTTAAAGCTTGACTCACGTTCAGAGTTCTCTTCATCATAGTTGAATCTTCAAAACTCTAAATCTATCTAACTATCAATCAATCAATCAATCAATGTTTATTTATATAGCCCAATATCACAAATGTTACATTTGTCTCAGTGGACTTTACAGTTTGTACAAAATATCAGTATGACAATACAACACCCTCTGTCCTTAGACCCTCACATCGTACAAGGAAAAACTTCCGAAGAAAACCCACAGTTTAAAGGGAAAAATGGGAGAAACCTCAGGGAGAGCAACAGAGGAGGGATCCCTCTCCCAGGACGGACAGACGTGCAATAGATGCCGTGTGTAAATTGAAAAGATAATACATTTGCAACATAGGTAGTCCAAATATTTGGAAATGCATGTGTGTATAATAGGAAGATGAATCCACGAGGATATCCATCCAGGACCTATGATCCAGGACCACAGCCACGACTCAAGATCCAGGACAGAGGAGCGCAGGATCATCCATGACTCCGGATCCCGGCGTATACAGACACCAAAAAGAAAGACATTTGGGGAAGCTGGGTTAATCGGAACATGAGAGTACACAGGTATAGACAGAGAGAAGGAAGAAGTAAGATGTCCCCCGACAAACTAAGCCTATATCAGCAAAACTAGGGGCTGAATCTAATCAGCCCTAACTATAAGCTTTATCAAAAAGGAAGGTCTTAAGCGCACTCTTAAAAACGGATAGGGTGTCTGCCGCCCGAACACAAACTGGAAGCTGATTCCACAAATGTGGAGCTTGATAAGAAAAGGCTCTGGCTCCCATTGTACTTTTAGAGACTCTAGGAACAACCAACAACCCTGCATTCTTGGAACGCAATGCCCTAGTAGGACAGTAGGGTATAATGAGTTCTTTAAGGTAAGATGGCGCCTGCCCATTAAGGGCTTTGTAGGCGAGAAGAAGAATTTTAAATTCTATCCTGTGTTCTATAGGGAGCCAGTGTAAGGCAGCCAGAACAGGAGTAATGTGGTCCCTTTTCCTAACTCTGGTTAGTACACGAGCTGCAGCATTTTGAATCAGCTGAAGCGACTTGACTGACTTCTTGGTACACCCTGATAATAAAGAGTTACAATAATCCAGCCTTGAAGTAACAAATGCATGGACTAGTTTCTCTGCATCGTTTTGAGGCAAGATATGCCTGATTTTTGCAATGTTACGTAGATGGAAGTAGGCGGTCCTTGAAATTGATTTTATGTGGGCGTTAAAGGATAAATCCTGATCAAATATAACACCAAGATTCCTTACAGTCTCACTGGAGGCCAAATTAATGCCATCCATGGTTAATATATCCTTAGATAATTTGTTTCGTAGATTCTTCGGGCCAAGTACAATAACTTCAGTTTTGGTCGTGTTTAACATCAAAAAAGTTTAAGGTCATCCACGTTTTTAAGTCCTTAAGGCAGTCTTGAATTTTATTTAGATGATTAATTTCATCAGGCTTGATTGATAAATATAGTTGAGTATCATCCGCATAACAATGAAAGTTTACAGAATGATTCCTTATAATATTGCCTAACGGAAGCATATATAATGTGAACAAAATAGGTCCGAGCACTGAGCCCTGTGGCACTCCATGGCTAACTTTGGTTTGTGTGGAAGATTCATCATTGACACGTACAAACTGAGAGCGTTCAGATAGATAGGACCTAAACCAGTCTAAAGCAGTTCCCTGTATGCCAACTAAGTGCTCTAGTCTTTGCAATAGGATATCATGGTCGATAGTATCAAATGCAGCACTGAGATCGAGCAAAACAAGAATAGAGACACGTCCCTTGTCAGAGGCTATTAGAATGTCATTTGTGACTTTAACCAGAGCTGTCTCTGTGCTATGATGTGTTCTAAAGCCAGAGTGAAAATCTTCAAATAAATCATTGTTTTTTAAGTAATCACACAGCTGTTTTGCGACCACTTTCTCAAGAATTTTTGAGAGGAACGGAAGATTGGAAATAGGTCTATAATTGGCTAAAACCTCTGGATCGAGGTTGTGCTTTTTAAGAAGCGGTTTTATCACTGCTACTTTGAATGATTGTGGAACATAGCCTGATAATAAAGACATATTCATAATATTTAATAAATAAGTGCTAATTAATGGAAAAACTTCCTTCAACAGCTTAGTTGGAATTGGGTCTAACATACACGTTGATGGTTTAGAAGAGAGAATCATTGAATTTAATTGTTCAAGGTTTATGGCTGAAAAGCATTCTAGTTTACTATCTAGTGTAATATTAGAACTTACGTTTCCGGGAGCTGTTGATAACACTATACTGGTCAAAGGCAAGAGGTCATTAACTATATCTACATTTTCAATGTTTGTCTGTCACTTTACTTCAATCGCAGTCTCCCGCCGTCTCTTTTCGTCTCTTTTCGTCTCGTTTCGTATCACTCCGTTTACCTCACCCCCTCCCTGGTAAATACATCCTGTTGAGCAGAATCTACAGTTTCCAGTATTTTCCGTTTCGTAAAATGATAAAATACGGCGAAGATATTAAAATATGTGCTTCCATTATTCATACTTCTGAAATATATCTGTATTAACTTTATATCATCGTATGTCCGTGTTTATTGGGTCTTTTTGCATGAAACAAAGACTGGCATATAGTTTCATGCCAGTACTTTCGACAGAAATACACATATACATCCTGTTGAGCAGAATCTACAGTTTCCAGTATTTCCCGTTTCGTAAAATGATCAAATACGGCGAAGATATTAAAATATGTGCTTCCATTATTCATACTTCTGAAATATATCTGTATTAACTTTATATCATCGTATCTCCGTGTTTACTGGGTCTTTTTGCATGAAACAAAGACTGGGATATAGTTTCAAGCCAGTACTTTCGACAGAAACACACGGCAATGTTGTCCGGACTGTTGTTTTTATGCGGCACCAGCTTGAACAGATCATGTGATCTGATCACGCCGTTGTGACGGTCGACTCCAAAGGGTTAATATTAAATACATATAAGTATTTTTACAACTTGTATTTAGAAATACTCTGTTGTAATTATTGATGCATAAATGTGTTCATCCATTCAATGTGGCATCTGCTATAATGGGGTTAATGTATGATATTACTTAATAATACAATACATTATAATATATGATATGATAATTATATTTTAGTTTTATTCATTTCTTATTTCATAGTTTCTCATTATTTTTATCGCTCATCTTATTTTTGATTTTATTAATCTGTGTGAATCTGTGCTGTCCTGTTTTTCACTCTCACCCTGTTGCTGTTTGAACTACTGAATTTCCCCACGGGATTAATAAAGGTCCATGTTATCTTATCTTAATGTATACATTGATTTACTTCAATCTACTGTACTGTGTAAAAACACCCCAACAATATTACAAGAAATATACTGCATAAAGCAAACTATATACTTTATTTGATCTAAAATATTGATGTTTTTTCATTATAGTAGCTTGTGAAAACCATACAGTAACAAATAAGTGATTAAATGCTACAGTATTCAGCAAACACAACTGCAGAGCTGCAAACATTGCAAACAGACTAAGTTCAACAACACCCAGTTGTCTTTGTGTATTTTGTGAATGAAGCGTCATCTCATGGTTAAATCCTGTAATTGAACAAATGGGGAAATTGGGCAACGCCCTCTAGCAATTTGGCAACACCCCCAGCCACTGGCATCCGCTGGGCTTTTGACTGGGACACACCCATCTGAGTCTGATCTGGAGTGCTTCATCTGTAAAGCGTTTTAATGATGTACTATTACGTTTTTTTGGATAACATGAATGATATCCAATTCCCCACAGTTTCAAACAAAGAACTACCTTCAGGGAGAGTGAGCGTCAGGGCTAGCTGTTACAGGTCCATGAGAAAGCATGAAAAGCCTCACGATCTCAAAGTAGGGAGGAAAATAAAAAGTGTTAATCGGTTCAAAGCCTCAATCAGGTTCATGTTCTGGGGTTTTGATGTAGCAAGAGTAGGTAACCTGTGATTTAGGATTCAAATAAGCCCAGCTAGCTGACGTGTTGCAACTATGGTTGCAACAGATTACATAGTGACAATACATTTGCTCACATCAACTGGTAGCTAGCTATGTGTGTGTAGCATGAAGGGGCTACAGATTTATTTTCGTTTTGTAACCCTCTCGTGTAAAATGATAAATACATTAGCTAAACCCAAACTTAGCTTTCATCAAAGATTCTTAATGAGAGGTTGAAAACCGTCTCTGCTTTCGTGGAAACCCCAGAAACTGGTTGTAACGGCTGCTGTTCTTTACTGAATGGTTAGTATAATCCATGTAGGGTCCAATCATTTGTATTGGCCAGTGTTAGGTAAGTGCTGGTTTTGTACCCTACATCAATGTTAAGCTGTTCAACGTTCTACTAACACTATTTTATGTAGTTATAATATAAGATAATACATTGAGAGAGCTGAGACAGGCTATACTAGCGTATTGATTGATTGATTGATTGAAAAGTTTATTAACAGCTTGTATATTGGGTACAGTACAGTACAGCTCAAAACATACAATTGTTAAGGGGATGCAGACCAGAGAAAGACTTTCGTCTTGTTTACATCAGGGTCCCCCATTTCCAATTCATCATGTCATTTAAGACATATTTGACATACAGATGGCTTATTTACAATTTACATACAGGTGGTTTTTTACATACAGATTGCTTATTTACAATTTTCATTTTAGATTTCGTTCTAATACATCCTAACCGGACATATATGTTTGAATGTCCTTAAATTACAGTATTCCAAACAGCAGAACTTCTGTGTATGTGATGTGACTGACAACCTGACATGGTTTAGCCTTTTTCCACACCTATTACTTGCCTGATCAGCCTGCTCTCAGCTTTCTCATTTGTCTGTGTTGTATTGAAGCAGTGTCCTAAATGTAAAATGACTGACATTTTGTTTTAAGAACTGTTCACCTGTGGAGATTGCAGTGGCAAAGTGTTCCTGTGTAGCTGGAACAGCACTCAGCAACCACAATGTTGCACTGCTGTTCCAGACCGCACACTACTCCACACTCAACCTGGCTGCTGTACCCCCTGTCCTCAGCTGCACTGAAACAGAGCAGCGATGGCACAAGCAAAGAACCATGGTAAGTACAGTATGTGTTCACTATAGGGCTGCAACAAACGACTAATTTGATTATTCGGATCGTTAAGGTTTTAACTGTACTACTACTTATATCGATACTGCTTATCGATCCGGTCCTTTTAACGATAGTATTAACGGTTCTTTTGACAAGAAATAAGGTAAACTAACTAAACAAATTGTGAACAAAACTAACATTGCTTTTTATTTTAATTAAATGCATAATATTTCACATCAAAAGAAACAACAATGTTTTAACAAATCATATTAAATAATGTGATAACAGACCTGTAAACAGAATAGCTGAAACTAACAAAATAAATAACTCAGTTACCTCTAATCATTAACCTATATTTTTATAACTGAGTTAACTCTGTGTGTTGCTGCTAGCATACATAACACCTGACGTGGAAACGTTACTCGTGGACAGTGGAACCCGGTGCATTCCTCCGTCTGGATGGGGAGCACTTTTGCTAAATGTTTAGACAAATTGCTCGTGTTACCGCCCTTACATAATAAACTGTTATTGCACTTTTGGTAACGAGCATTGTCCACATCGAGACGGCTAAAGTTTAACCACACCTCGGAGCCAGGGTGACCAGGGGCCTCATTTATAAAGGGATATACGCTCAAAAAATGGCGTACGCCAGTTTCTACGCAATGTTTGCGATTTATAAAATACTAACTTGACGGGAAAATGTGCGGTCCTCCACGCAAACTCTAACCCATGCGTACGCACTAAGCACAAAAACGGGAGAGACGAGAAACTGCGACACCGCGTTGGCAGAAGGAAGAATGGAGAGAAATATGTGGAAATAATACCATAAATAAAATGTTACCTCATTTATCATATGAATAATTCATTTTCAAACATTGATTAAAGCCAATCTTAAAATGATTAAACAAACGCCTGTTTGCGACTCCTCAGTGCACACAAAAACATAACTTGGAGAAATAAATAAATACGGATATGTTATTGAAAACCACCTCGAATATGTTGTAAGCAGGAGGACAGCATTACTTTAAACTGACGCCGTGTTGCATACTATCATGTTTAATCATGTTTTATGCCGTTTGCCAAGACTTGATAAGTCGCTCGTAAAACACAGGAGGTATGGAAACTAAGAACACCATATGTGGTCAATTGTACAGCAAATATAACACAACACATTGGTTGTATTTCCTTTAACTGGTGGATATATAGAGTTGCTGCGGGGATGGGGGGGGGGGGTGAGACGCACAGGCTGCAGTGGAGACCCTGCGCACAGCTGATCGACAGCTGGGACACAAACCACCAAATACTAAAACATAATTCAGATCCAGTCGTCATGACTCCACTCCGGAGGGATTCCCCGATCACTTCTTACAGTCTCATCAAGTGGGGGTCTCCTGTCCCCGGTACAAACACACTGCCTGAGGAAGGCTATGTGTATTTTTTTTGTCATTAACCTTTTTCGGACCACTTATTTATTTATTTTGGTGACGATCCGACCTCCATGCTGCTACTCTGGTTCAAACTGCATCCACCAAACAATATGATTTATCTCGACCTCCCCCAAAATAACCAAAATCTGACACGGTGTGAGATGTCTTTTTTAGCTGTTCTGTCGTCATTTCCTGCGATCTTCTTCATGCAGTCAGTCAAAATGAATGAATGGGCGTTTCTTTGACTATTTATAGGCAAATATGGGCGTTACGTGAAGCCCGCAAAAGCTGCACCGCATTTCGAGTCAATTGTGATTTATAAAAGGGAAACCGGCGTAGGAAGTGCCGTACGCACTTTCCTCGGCGGTACGCAATGTTTGGTGAATCGGAAAATGTCGGAACATTTCTGTACCTATTTTTTGGATTTCTACTACGTAAGCAACCTTCCCACGTGAATCCTACGCACGGCGATATAAATGAGGCCCCAGATGTCCCGCTTTGTGCGGGACTGCACAGCATTTTCACGACTTTTGGTGCGTCCCGCAAATTGAGACCATGTCCCGCATATTTCATTTTGATAGGCTAAAACGCTTTTCTTTTAAAATCAGATTTATCCAATGGCTGTTGAGAAAGCAGGGAAGGCTATCATCACAGGGGTGTGTTTGCTGTCAATCAAACTGTAACACACGGCGGGTCAAGTGTTAACCAATGAGTGTAACTCAGTCACACACACCCCCCCCGCGGCCCCGCCAAACAACAACAACGAAAGTCAGTCAATAACGCAGGCGACGCAGCAGGTTATGGAAAATGGAGGAAACTGAAACTACAGCTAAGAAGAAAAGAAGATGCACATGGAACACACTTACCCGTGGTGAAGCCAGTGCAGGGCGACTCTCACCCCCTAATCCCACCAGGAGCGTTTGCGCTGCGGCTGCGGCGTTTTTAGCGATCGCGGCCACTCTAGTCAATGGGTGCTATTCCAC
Organism: Gymnodraco acuticeps; assembly: GCF_902827175.1. NCBI lineage: Eukaryota > Metazoa > Chordata > Actinopteri > Perciformes > Bathydraconidae > Gymnodraco > Gymnodraco acuticeps. Next base: position 110,177 of record NW_022990512.1, read on the forward strand.
CAGACACGCTGCGCCGCGGCTCGAAGCGTCCCAGAAGCTCCTCGCCGCAAGGAATTTCTAAAATATAGGATGAATCCTATTTTTGACGCGGCGCAGGCAGGAAGTGGAATGTTCATCCAACAACTGCGAGGCTGCACACAAGACGCTCCGCTTCCGCAACGTTTTGAAACGCGCCTGGTGGGTTAGGACGCAGGAGGAGGACGCAGCGCGGCGCAGACGCTCCTGGTGCGATTAGGGGGTAAGAGAGGTTTTTGCAATCTTTGCAAGAGTAATTTTTCTATTTCACATGGCGGTGAATACGACGTCAAAAGACACAGAGAATGCGATTCTCACAAGAAACGTGTCGCTCAAAAAGAGACATCCCACTATATGGAGACATTCCTACTCCAACCAAAAAATGATGGCCACTCAGACAAGGTAACAGCAGCAGAAATAACCAGTGTTACCATAGTGACTGTGGTAACAAGCTAGCGCCGACCATTTTTCCAGACTCTGACATAGTAAAGAAAATGTCATGTGGTCGTACAAAAGCAACGTCCATAATAACAGATAGCCCCTGCCTCTGTGGAGAGTTGTTTGACAGAGTTAAAGACACCAGTGGTTCTACGTGACAAAATAGCCCACACACTGTGGGGGGGCCCCACCTGTTGTTGCTGTGATGCACAAAACTGAAAGCTATTTTATTTTATGTATTATGTTTTTGTTCCCTCCTGGCCAGTTTTGATTTGTACTTATGGTTTTATTTGATCTATTAATTGATGTTGTGCCTACTTGTACAGGTAATACACTAGTTGAATTAGGAAGATGCATTTCTAAACACTTGAAGTGAATAATGCCTGCTTCCTTGGTTAGCCTTAGTTTACTTTTCTTTATTAAGATACTAAATTGTTACTGCATTTTAACCTCACTTTCTGTCATTGTTTGTTGGATGCTGTTGAATAAACCAAATTAAACAGTATAGAAATAGAGATTTTTTTTCCCGGGGGGGGGGTGTGGTGCTGTTGAGAGGGTGTCCCACACACACATACTCCCACATTTGGTTTGTTGGGACCTGGTCACCCTACTCGGAGCGCGTTCTCTCCGCCATCTCCTCCGTGTGTGTGTGTTGCATGCATGTAGCAGCTGCGTGTGTGTGTAAACTGCCCCGCCCCCTCGCAAGCAGGCGGGGGAGAGATCTCTCGTCTGAATTGGGAAGATCGAAAATATATTATAGACGCATTTTGTAGTCATATTGCATATTAGAAACGGAGTTGGCGACACTAAGACTGCGATAAAATGTTTATGTAGCAATAATACATATGACATGTTTTAAATGTCTCCTGTACCGATAAAAAAGAGCGATAACGTTGGAGCTTAACGGGGTGTAGAACACATGTGATGACGTCACCAACGAATCGACGACTGAATTAGTTGCCAACTAATTTGGTAATCGATTTTAATCGATTAAGTCGATTAGTTGTTGCACCCCTAGTTCACTACCAATCCACGGTTTAATGAGTATTTCCTTTGTGCCAAGAGCTGATTTAGTATGTTGTATCAACGACCATTTCAATTAATTTGACAATTATTTTGTGTAATTAATAGGGTGTGAAACCAGGCATAGTGAGTGACATGGTGTTCATTTCCACTATGCCAAAGCAGTTTACAGTTGCTGACGGTGTAAGGTAATATCTATTGTCCTAAGTAATTGTATGTAGCCTGCTACAACTTTGTGATTGTTGTCAGAGTGTAAAATTGTTCTTAAAGTCCTAATTATCATATAAACATGTTCAAAGGAGTACACGTTACAAGGCCGTGCGGGGGGAGCTGCCAGACCCAGATGTCCTCAAAGTCAGCGAGGTATACAAGGACTTCTCAGCAGACATCGCACCACGAAAAAAAAACGAATGGCTCACTACTCAACTCAACGACTAACACTCTTTCAGAGGGTATGTTGGAAATGCACACATTATATATTTTTTGCATCTACTTTCTGGATATTGTACATCTGTTCATCTGTTATATAAACTAGCATTACTTAAATATGCAGACTAATTGAAATGTTTAAATATGTATTTTTCCCCCGATATAACATCAACCTATGTTTTGTAAAAGTTTATTAAATTAATCTGTAAAATGTTATCATATTGTGGATTTATTAAATTATGTATTTTCCTTTGTTATTTATGTGTGCGTTTGTTTTGAGGATATCATTCATTAGTACCTAAACATAGTATGGTACAACTGCTTTTTGTAATGAAATACACAATTGGTTTGGGAGCAAGAAATCTTTTAATCGTTGTTGCCCAGGCTTATCGTAATGAATGGAAACTTATCTCCCGATTATAACATTGTGTAACTTGCTGCTTTTAAATACTGTCAAACTATGTGCAATATGTGCTTTATGTGCAATATATACTTTATATACATATACCATCTTTAATAACTGTAATATACCGGGCTGCTAAATCCTAAGAACTGCTACAGGATTTGATTTGTAGATTTGATTTGTTTTTTTGAAAATTATGTAACTTTTTATCTTTTTTTTAGCATATTGTTTATTATATTATAACTTAGTACTTTTTTAGCATATTGTTTATTATATTATAACTTAGTACTTTTTAACGCATGTAAGATATTCAACACTAAGCTGTCTGTGGCTCTTTCCTACTGTAACGCTGCAAATGTCCCCTCTGTGGGACTAATAAAGGTATTCTGATTCTGATAACGGGACAAATTTGTACAAAGGGGCACACAGCAATGTAGTGCCGACTTTCTTACACGCTGGAAGGCCAATCGCTTTTATTTACCCCGAAATCCGCTCATTCTTGCTCTTGGTGTGACATAAACTGTCAAGCTGTCAAAGTTCTGTACTCAAACCGGAAGTACTCAGCCGCACACCCAGCCGCCGGAAGTTGATATACGCCATCTTGTGCACAGAGCCTATAGAGAGTTTGTTTCTGTAGTTTGACAAAAACTTTACAGATTTGACATATTTGGCACTGGTTTTAAATATGCAAAGGCCTATAACTTCGTTGTGATGGCAGCATTTATTTGCTATGTCCCATGGTAATATGGCTAATGTGTTTATTTATTATTTGTGGGGCAATTTCAATTTGTGTTATTTATCTTTTTTCTCAAGATTGAAATGAAGCTCAGCGCAAGTTCTTTCAGGAAGACTGGGTGTGTACTTTCACTCTGCAGCTGCATATAATCAGCTCATCACAGGCGTTCTCTTTAACCTATTACATTTCACCTCATTCTCCAGCAGCCAATCAGCGTGCTGCAGCCACACTATAAAATGGTTCTCCTCTCTCCTGCAGTCAGTTGTGATTTCAGGTGTTCATGCACCTTATCATATGGCATTTGTCAATCAATGTTCAAACTAAATGAAGTCTCTCCTGATTGAAACATCATGTGTTGAAATAAACAACTGCAGTTCAAAATCAAAAGTGAATTGCCTAATATTTTTGTTGTGGAATCAATTAATTTCTTTCTTTAAAGGCAAAAACATGAAAAAGCTAAGAATACAATATATTTGGAGCAACTTAATTTAGAAATGGTTGTCAACTTAAAAACGTGTGTTCACAATGAGGGTAATTAAGTACAAACAACTTCAAATTCATTTTAAATCATGTGGTAAAACAAGTTGGAACAACTTAATCTTTTGAGTAATCAACTTCAAAACTTGTGTTTATGCTACCAATTATTAGGTAAGTGGTAATTAAAAACACCTGATTCAGGGTTTCCGCTAGGATTTTTTCTCGCCGGTCAAATGTCCGGGCAGAATTTATTTTACCGGACACATTTGAAAATTACCGGTCATATTTCAATAATAATAATAAGAGTTATGTAGCAGAGTTTCCGTTAGCAGGTAATTACCGGACTATGAGCAGATATGCTTCAGTTTAAAACTCAGTTCACGGGGCTCATTTTTATATTGCTTCAGTTTATAATCGTAACAGATCGAAAAATTCAGATTCATTTTTCAATAAATTATTCCACAAACAACATAATTATTACATTCAAACAAACTACTTGTAGTAGATAACGTACATTATTCAAAAGTTTACATTAACTTTGAATAATAACACGGGAGAAACGGATCCTCTCTTTTCCTCTCTCCCTCCCTCTCTCTCCTGACAGCCCGTCAGTTTCTCCTGCAGCTCGCTAAACAGAGGGCGGGGCTTCAGGTGATTATGCAGAGCTGCGTGTCTCGGTCTGACTCAGCAGCTGATCTGATCTCTCTCACGTGTCCGGTTATACTTCACTCGCGTTTATGTCCATATCGATCAGATCCAGCTCTGATCGGCCTTTATAGAGAGCACCGATCAAACTATTAAGAGTGAATATCGGCCGATAATGACCGGCGGCCGATCTATCGGAGCCTCCCTAATTATTACCAGACATTTTGACCGGCAGGTTTTGAATTTACCGGTTTTTAATACATTTTACCAGCTAAAAACCGGTAATTACCGGCTAACGGAAACCCTGCTCTGATTGTAGAGGAAAAGCCTTCTCCCCTAACTCAAATTACTTTGTTGCTTTAACACAATTTCATTAGAAGTTGTCTTAAGTCAATAAACATCGATGCAAACTGTTGCGTTGATTTTCTTTGTTGAGCCAAGGCATTTGTTTTAGAGTGTAGGGTTAAGAGTGCAGTTAAAATTGCCGCCCATCAGTCCTAATCCTTTACAATTGTCATTGAAGAGCAGCACCATGTCTGACATGAACATTGGTTCATCTATATTGGGAGCATAGATATTTGAAAATGTGATTGGGGTTCCAAAAATAGTACCAACAACCAAAACAAACCGACCATTTGGGTCCGTAACATTGTATATTTTGGCCCCATACACAAAAGGGATTGTCACTGCTTTTATTATTTAACATTAAAACTAATGTAACACAAAAAGAAAACAATATAACATCCCACCCAAACCAGGGTCTTCTGACCCTGGCAATTCATCTACCCAATTTGTTGTAGCCCAGAGAGAAACAAACGTCAGAGAAATGTACATCTCAGATCTAACGAAATGTCCTCTTTGTGTTGGCAACTTGTAGCTCCCATCCTCAGTTCTCATTGAAAATAAATACATTTCTTCATCATTTTCCTCCTTAACAGGGGACGGGTAGATAGAAATCCGCATCCCAAATGTCATCATGGTATATTCCATCCGATCATTTATATGTCAAATAATATATTGCCATAAAAAAACAAGACAAATCAAAAAAGAACGATCGGAGGAGGAGTGTACATGGTGATATCTTAACTGTCAAAAATAAAAGTGGAGGAGGAAGGTTGTATTTTAAACAGAACGGTATGTTACTGTTTTGTCAGACCCCCTCCACTACCTTCTTTGTTGGTGTGGTCCGTTACGTCATTCTTTGTTGCCGGAAGCAAAGACACTGGTAAATATAACAAAATACAAATGAACCAGTTAGATCCTGGAAAATCCTCTTAATGTGTCCTTGCGATTTCAACAATCCCAATGACAGTTAATTGAGAGAAGAGGAGAAAAAAGAATGTACATCTTACCTCCACTCCGGTAGGTTAGAAAAATAGCGACTTACTGCAGCTGCTTGACAAAGGTGTCGGCTTCTTTGGGGTCTTCAAAAAACACAATCTTCTCTTTGTGAAGAATACGGAGCCGATGAGGATAAGCAAACCCTCTGAACATGCCTTTTCGAGGAATAATTTGATCACCAGGTCGAACTCCTTGCGCTTTCGGCGTACCTCTGCAGACAGATCCTGGCGAATGGTGAGTTTAGCATTACCCTCGTGGATTGACATTTTCTTCGCAGACTGCAGTATCATTTCTTTATCTCTGACTCGTAGAAAGCGGATCATAATTGGTCTTGGAGGCTTCCCTGGTTCGGGATATGGTCGTAGAGAGCGGTGAACCCGCTCCAACTCTAGATTCTGATCGAGGGAGAGTTTGAGCCAGGAAGATAGTTTTTGTTGAATATATTGAAGTAGTAATATGCTACTTCTCTGGGAGCCCTAGTAAAACAAGGTTTTTACGTCTCCCTCTATTTTCGAGATCATCCGTCTTAGATTCCAGCGTCTTTATCAACTTGTCGGCTCTGTGAAGGTCCCGTGCTGTAGCTTGTAAGGTGTCTTCTAATGTCGACATTCTTTGTTCAGCTTCGTCCATACGCTGAAGTTGATTCTCAAGGACCTAGTTTGCTAGTGCTTCTTTCATTGTTGAGACTTGACTAGTCACAATCTCCAAACGATTATCAATTCCATCGAGACGAGTAATTATCTCAGAACGTTGAGATTTTAACTCGGACATTATCTCAGCAAACGAAGGATTTCTTGAGACTCATCCTCCGGTTCTGGTAGGCCTTGGTTGCCTCGTGGGTTTTTTCTTGGCATCCTTCCTTCTTTTTCTTTCTTTTTGTAGCAGGAGTCTTTCCTTAGATGTCAACTCTTCGAGTCAATAATAGAGTGGAGGTAAAAAACTCAAATTAATCACTGAGGTTGTGCGGAGCTCTCAGCTCAGGCTGCCATCTTGTTCCTCTCGGCCCTGGAGCTTCAATTCGAACTTTCAATCTCATTTATTCAAAATGAGGAACCAATAAAGTTACACATGTAAAAAGCATGCCCAAATAAAACACTGCAGTTGAAAGACAAACAAGTGGAATACTAAAAGCATGCAGATAAAATAAGATGAAATATTGAATCTGTGAATAACATGAACAAAGCAAACAGTGCTGCAGGAGGGGGGTGGTGAGTCAGGTGGAGGGGCTAAATGTTGCAGATCCCTGCAGAACCTGCAGAGCCGCAGCATGATGAGCTTTCCCCAGCGTGGCGTAGGCAGAGGGTCCCGGTAAGATCATGACCAGCCATTTGAAGTTGGGGGTTATCCCGGGGACGGACACATGATAAAAGAAGAACATGAAGCCCCTGGCCCCCAGTGGCTCAGCTTAACATTGTAGTGCGGCTCCCCAACACCCTTCACCTCGCACAGCTGACACAGCAGCGCCATGGGGCAGGGGAGGTGACCTCTCCAGGGAAGAGACGCAGGCGGAGGAGCTGGGAGGGTTCTCCCACTGCTTTGCAGAGTTCAATGGCATCCCTGGATGGAGGGCGGGCCAGGCCGGGAGGGGGGCGTGGAGGGGTGAGGACGTGGCGTGGAGGGGTGAGGACGTGGCGTGGCGGCTCTGCCATTTGACGGAGATGTTCAACTAAAACTTCTTCCTGAATGCTGGGCACAAAGAGAAGAGCAGTAGTAAGGTGTTTTCACATCAGTAAAGACATGTATCTTATCTTGGGTATATCGTTGTGAATTCTCTTGAAAATGTACATTTTAATTTTCTTAACCGGAGATAGATAGATACATGATCACCCCACCTTCACAGAGAATGCCTCAGGCTTTTTAAAAAAAGATAAAACAAGAGTTTGGATATTCTGCGTCGTGCCACCTGTTGTATTTAAAGCGGTCACAAGCAGCCAGACTCAAACCAGAATGAACATCTAGTCATCACAGACGTGGAGTGGGGAGAAAAGAAGTGAAACAGTTGTGTGAAAAGTGAAAATAAAAAAGAGCTGAGAAGTGTTGACAGCTGACCATTAGTGGGCGTGAAGGTCAGATTGTCAGTATTGGAAATGTAAAACACAAAGCTCCTGTTAAGTCTTTTGAATCAAATCAAGTCCAAGTAAAATAAAGTTTATCATAATACTAATAATGAAAGCTGCATTCAGCATTGAACTGCCCCACCCCCCATTCTAACACGTCACAAATTGTACAGATTCACGTAACAAATCTTACAGTAAAGTCAAATTGAAGTGCAAAATGTTTTGCTAGCGATAACATATGTACATAACAGCTTAGCAAAATGCCTTGTTCTTCTACAGCAAACAGCAGCCACATTGGGGTCAAAACAAAGCAGTAGTTCCCACTATGGTACAGTAATAGTACAGCAGGAAGTACATGAAATGTCTGGACATCAGCAGTTTGATCTTCAGGAAAAGACGCGTTACTGATCAAAAAGCACATTACAGAATGACAGCATGATAAGACCAGCTTGTTTGAGATGTACATCATCGTTTGCGTCATGACGTAACCGTTTGCGTGCCTGCTTCATAAAGCCAAACCGTGCGGATGAAATCAGTTGCATTAATTTCTTATGGCTCTATCTGCAGCTTTTCCGGAGTCATTTCTGTGGTTTAGTTATATTCTTATAAAAAAGTGTACTCGTGTCAATAAAGGTTTTTTTAAAACACAACTGCTTCCGAGGTCGGTCTTATTTCTTAAGGTGGACTGAACCATGAGTGTGGAGTAACGTTGTAGCTTTCATTTAAATTAACTGTAACCTTCACCCAGGTATGTAACAGCTGTTCTCAAATGAACAGGTGAAGTAAAGTTTAATATTTATAGTTTTATAATGAGTTATAATGAGAGGTGATCAACGTGAATGCTCAGGTTCCACCTTAACACGCAGACACGTTGCTTCACCATGAGCAGAAACCTTTATACAGTCTATGGCAGAAACTCTGAAACTCTTGTTAAGTTTCTCCATCGTTGTGTACAAACTGGATAAAACGCGGGCTTTTTGTTGTTGTTCAGGAGTTGATCTGTCTCTGCCCCTGCCCCCGCCTCGACGTAAGCGTGACGTATGTGGTGCTTTTGCTCTGGCCGGACAATTTTTTGGTGCTTGAAACGAACCGGATTCCGGAGCTAAGAGGCTGCTCCGCTGCGGTGTGAACAGGAAAACCCGGTGCTTTTCAAGCTCCAGCTCCGAACCGGCCCTGAAACACCGTTGGTGTGAATGAGGTACCTGAGGATCTCTTCACGGCCCTGAGACACAAAACAACACTTTCAATATGCAGTCATTTAAGAAAGAAGTGTGAATCACAACAAAGAAATGCTACATTGTGAAATACTCTCGTGTGGTTGCCTGAAACTAGTTTTTTCATTGCGTGTAAAAGTTTGCTTAGAAAACTTTTGAAGTTGACAAACACCAACCGACTCGCACAAAATGTTTAAGGTTAAGTACAAAGACAAGTAATAAGAAAACGCCTCCAAGCCAGTTAAACACTTGTATTTACCTCAGTTGGTAAGATGGGTTGTAAACAGGCCGCGCACCTCGGGGTAAAAGTCCGGCAGAAATGACAGGAGAACATTTATTTAGTGAGCAGCACAATAACATCTTAGTTACATATTAAAGAGGTCTTTTGGGGCTTTTCTCTTCCCTGTGTGTTATATAGGTTTGTGCGCATGTCAATGGTCTGAAACGCCTTCATTGGACTCCTTTGTTTACTTCCAGAACATCCTGTACCATAAGGACTGTAACATCTTCATTGATGAGTGAAATCAGAAGCACAGCGGCAATCTTGAGATGCTAGATGACTTAAAAGTCATAAAAATGGAAACCAATTGCTACTTTCCATCCCAAAGGATGCAAACGCAGCATAAACCATCAAAAGTCATGTGTAAATGAAAGCTCAGTGTTTTTGCAAAACAACTTTAAAACAGAGCAGGAACACCCACCTGTGTTTCTGTCAGCCCTTCACGCTGTGTTCACTTTCTTCGTTTTAGTTTAACATATTTTACCATATTAAAGAACACTGTACTCTTTACACAGCATGAGAGTCACTCCAAATATTCTCCGTAGCTCATTTTCCCATCTACCGTAAAATGAGAAATCACAACTGATAGTAAACACTTTGGTGGAGAGGTGCTGAACAGCAACCCCCATCCTGTCGAGCAGGTTGCTACGGTGACAGCTTGTGGGTATAAATCAAATGAGCTAATGGCTTGTAGAAAAACATTGATACGAATTCCCCATTCTAATAACTGTGGGTAAGCTGTTCAAATGTAAACCATACAAACAACAAATGTACTTCTAGAACCTGTAATGTTGGTGACATTAAATAAGACAGATTGAACACAGAAGTGTTGGATTATGACTCAACAATAGATCGTCCACTTTGTTGTTCAGATATATCACATATTTTTAACTAAATGATACATGAATTGAAACAAAACTGTTAAGAACTCAGACACTTAGGAGGTAGGACCCAATTGCACGACCCGGGAGACAGAGGTAAAGTATTTGTAAGATACTTTATTTTATCAAGAACAGCAAAAATGAACAACAAAACATGGTCTATCAATCTCTAGCTCAGATGACAAAAATGGAGAACAAAATGAAAACGCTCACGTAGTGAGGATCACAACTTTCACAAGAGCACTTAGAGAGCATAGACCTGACAGTGGCAAAAGACAAGAGCAAAGCTCTGACCATGGCCATAGAGAAGACGAACTGACGAGGAACACTGGGGGGAACAGGGGAATTTAACCACATGACAATAAGACACAGGTGGGAACAATCAGGGGCGGGGCTGATGCTGATGAGCACAGGAGACACAGAAGGGGTGACAGGTGGGAACAATCAGGGGCGGGGCTGACGCTGATGAGGAATGACAGGTAAATGGTGAGTGACAAAACAAAACAGGAAGTGGAAGACAATACAACTGAGGTTACCTAACTGTAACCCAGCTTCTATGAGTATTGGCGCAGCCCTCTAACGGCCCGTCTACACTACAGGCGTCAAAAAATGCTTTCAACGCTTCTCCCATTCATTTGAATGGGGTGACGTAGGATATTTTCAAACTTCGCCGAACTGCATTGTGGGTAGCATGGCAAGGCGTTGCAAGCATCGCGAGCGTCTATCGGCGTCAAAAGTTGAACAATGTTCAACTTTTGAGGCTCGATGCTTGCTCGAAGCTGGCGTCAGCCAATCAAATCCCGTTTTTGCAATTCCCGCCAGTACAAGCGCTAGCCAATCAAACCGCGTGCAAGCTGGGAGAGCCAGACCGCAGTTCATTTCCTCATATTCCAAACGAGAAATTACGGTAGCAAATCACCCCGGTTCTTTCCGACCAGAACTATTTATCGGGATACAAACCGGAGGAACCAGGCATGGAGGGAGGTGGCAGAGACAGTGGGTGAAACTGGTAGGTTTTCGCCTGTTTGGGGATTTTATATCCAGTTTACTTCGTTTTAACATTGCTATTGCTTTGTATGTCGGGGGCAGGAGATTCATGTGATTGGTTGTTGGTCGCGTTGCTCGCAAAAAATCGCCAAGCTTCAGACACGCCCAGCTTCAAGATTTTTTGATGCCTGTAGTGTAGACCGGCCGTAAGGCTATCGCTATTGGGTTTACCCTTCTGCGCCCCCGCGCAGTACTGAAAACACTTGTAGTCCACGCCCACCCGCTAGGTGGGCCCCACCCTCGGGCCACCTTCCGGTATAAATAGGGAGGTTGCCCGGTGATCTGCTCCCATACAATATAACTTTTCTTCAGCTATTCGTAGAGCCAGTGGGGCCCAGCGCTTAGAGGGCTGCGCCAATACTCATAGAAGCTGGGTTACAGTTAGGTAACCTCAGTTCTATTTCGTATAAGGCTTCGCCCTCTAAGGCTATTGCTATTGGGTTAAGGGCGAAGCATGATGTAGTCTGCGCCCCACTGGGTCCGTCCAGCACTAGAAGCACAGACACACCTGCTCAATAACACCCCCCTGCCTGTTGTGCCATGCGTAATGGCACCTCCCCGTCCCTGGAACATAGCAAACATACCTGTTTTCCTGACGGGGTGAAGGCTGGGAACAATACATACCGACCACTGTGAGAAGTAGAGACGAAGGTCCCACCCAGCTCTCTAAGTGTTCCCGCTCAGGGGCCATGCCCATAAGGGCTGGCCTATCACTGGGTGACTGTAGATCGCTCCCTCCCCCTGTGAGAGAGCGTCCCCCCCCCACGGAATCTCCCACGGCCTGCCTGACAGCGTACGCTGTAGGCATGGAAACCAGGAAGCTCCCGTGTGTTCCGGGGCTATCAGGATCACTGACAGCCGCTCTTCCTGCACTCGGTCCAGGAACCGAGGAATCAGCGGGACTGGTGGGAAGGCGTACAGCAGTCTCCTGGGCCATGGCCGATGTGCGAACACGGCCACCCCCAGGGGTGGGTGGTCCCGTGCTGACAGGGAGAACCAGAGCTCGCATTGCGCGTTCCCACGTGCGGCGAACAGATCCACCTCCGCTTTCCCGAACCGACTCCAAACCTGGGCAATCAGTTCGGGATGGAGGCTCCAGTCCCCCTGGCGAGGACCTCCTCTGGACATGAGGTCTGCCCCTTTGTTCAGCTCTTCGGGCACATACAGTGCTCTGATGGAGAGCACGTGTGCGCGCGCCCAGATCAACAGCCGTCTGGCTGTGTTCAGGAGCTGCACTGAGCGTACACCCCCCTGGCAATTGATGTAGGCCACCGCGGCTTTGTTGTCTGTGCGAATCAACACATGCTGATTCCGCAGCAACGGGGCAAAATGCTGAATTACTCTCCGTACGGAGATCAATTGTGAGCCGGCCACTGTCCTCCCACTGCCTGCGACATGCACGTTCCTCCCCACCCTGAGAGAGATGCGTCTGTTAACACCGAGATGTGTGACGTAACTCTGCCCAGGGGAACCCCCTCTGACAGGACGTGGGTACTTTTCCAGTATGTTAAGTCTGAACCCACGGACAGAGGGATGACCACCATGCGCATCTTCTGTCGTACGGGGTCGATGCGGAGGCTGATGAAGCACCTCTGCAGTCTCCTCATGTGTAGGAGACCCAGGGGCATCACCACGTGACCTGCTGCCATCATGCCGAGCAGCCGCATCACGGAGAGTGACGTCACCCACGCTGCGTGGTATGACACGTTGAAGGAGAGCTGTCAGCGTTTCCACTCTCTGCCGTGAGAGTCGTGCTCTCATGCGGGCTGAGTTCAATTCCACCCCCAGGTAAACAATACTCTGGGCTGGAACAGGACAGCTCTTTTTCCAGTTGATCATGAAACCCAGCTTTGACAGATGCGATATGAGTTGTACCGTCTGTAAAGCCGCCTCCTCCTTGGAATGAGCCAGCAGCAGCAGGTCGTCCAGGTAAAATAGTACTCTCATTCCTCCTCTGTGTAGCGGCTGCAGCGCCGTCTCTACACACTTTGAAAAAGTACGAGGAGCCAGGGAATAGCCGAACGGCAGACGGTTGTACTGGTACGCTATTCCCTGGAATGAAAACCTCAGGAATTTCCTGTGTTTCGGAATGATGGGCACATGGAAGTATGCATCCTTAGGTCTATAGAGGTGAACCAATCTCCCTGGTGAACACACTCTAGCACCTTTTTGACCGTCAGCATGTGAAAAGGTCTTTTCATTATTGCCTTGTTGAAAACTGACAGGTCGAGGATGGGTCTCATTCCCTCAGTCTTTTTCGGGATAAGAAAATAGCGGGAGTAATACCCCTGATTTTCTTCCTCCTGGGGAACCCTGGAAATAGCCTCCTTCAACAGGAGTTCCCGTAGCTCTGCTTGGAGCGCAAGACACTGTTCTCGGGATGTTAGGCATGTCACCTGTATCCCGTTGAACTGTGGGGGGGGGGAGGCGAACTGCAGGGTGTACCCTCTGCTGATTAGCCTGTGCATCCATCCGTCCATCAAACACAGGCGCTGCCACGCCGAGAAACACTCTGACAGCGGGCGCGCCTGTTCGAGATGTGTTGTGGTTGTCATGACGACGAGCCACTCCAAAGCCCTCGCTGCCGCTGCCCGTGAGGCAACCCAAGGTGGGCCTAGAGCGAAAGGGCTGTGCGGAGGCCTCCACACGCTGCGTATCACTCCGCCTCGCATCATGAGAGGTGTACACGCTCAGAGGATGGATGGAGGTGTGTGCAGTAATATCCACATGAGGCGTTAACACTGCGCTCATGGGCTTATTATGACCGTGTATAGGTGGCGTATCTCGGACAGAAGAATGCCGTGAGGTCTGTGGTTTAATAACCGAAGAGTCATAACCATCAGAAGCCTGTCGCGAACCATGCCGCCTACTAATCATCAGATTGGAGGCAGTTGGTGTAATTATTGTGCTCCGCAGCTTATTCATCGATAGATTAAATAGCGCAGGCTTTTGTACCGAACCCGGCTGGCTATTAACCGACAGGTCATAGGCAGCTCCCAGGGTGGGGGATATGTGACACACATTTATAACTGATGACTCAGACCACATGTTAGGAAATAAACAACTTTTATTTCGATCACACTCCCCCCCAAACCGTCAAGGCCGGCTTTGTTTTTTCGGCGGCTCTCGTGGAGTAGACGCCGAACGGGAGTACCTCACTCCCTTCTTACCCCCCCTCTCTGGTGGGGGCCCGTAGGTGCGGGACGGTGCCCTGGAGGTGCGGGTCGGTGCCCCAGCCGCCGCTGACGGACGATTCTGACGCCCTCGGCTGCTGTTGCTGCTGGTGTCTGTCCGTCTGCCGCAGTAGCCCGGGTTGGCTGCTGCCGCTGGTGTCGCTGCTGCTTCAACCGCTGGCTGGAGCCAGCCGACGTGCTGGCGGATATCCTCCGCCTGCCTCCGAAGCCGCCTTCATGGAATCAACCATGGGGCCCGAACAGCCCGTCCGAGCTGATCGGAGCGTCCAGTAAGACCTTCCTGGCTGGCTCTGTGACCGCTGCCTGCTGTAACCAGAGGTGACGCTGGATCTGTGTCATCCAGGCCGTAATCCTCACCTGGGACACCGCCACGGCTGTGCACAGCGTGAGCGCCGTGCTGGCCGCCTTAGCGATCTCCTCCGCCTCCTCTGGAGCCACGGTGGTGGATCGCTCGACCAACGTCACCACCGAGTTGGTCAGCAAAGCGATATTGTTTGCCGCTGCCGACGCCTGGAACGCACACTGGTGCGCCCGGTCAGCCTGGCGGGCGATATACTGGTCCTTGGGGTCGGTCAACATAGGGCGCCGTCCGGCGACCAAGTTGGCCTGTCTCACCCCGAAAAATGCCGTTAAGCTCGGTTCCAGAGCGGGGGTGGTTGGGAAAACCTCATCTGTGAAACCCTCCACCTTGGTGAAGGGGACAAAGGTGGCCACCGGAGCCCTCAAGCTCCTCGGGTTCGCCGCTGCACCTTCCTGATAACGCCTAATGGCGGGGAAGTGCGGCCAGATCGGATCACTCCTGCCCGTCTGCACCCGGGAAAACACGCCCGCCATGTCGTCCAGAGCCACCCTCTCCCGTACTCGTGGAACGGGGAGACCTCTACATGCTGCTGCCTTGCCGATTATTTCCGGCAGCTCCAGCATGATGCCTCCCAATGCCGGTAGCGCCGTGGCCACGGAGAAGGGGACCACGTGCTCCACCGCCACCTCTGACTCTTGCTCCAACCCCGTCTCCCCCGTCCGGGGAAGAGGGGGAAGGGGAGAGCCGCATGGTGAGCCCTGGAGGGAGGCGGGGAAGGAGTCGTCCGACTCCTGCCCCCCACTCGCCTCCATAAACAGGCTGTCCTGGATGGGCTCCTGCCCACCCCAGACGTCTTCCTCCCCCGCAGCAGCTAGAGCGTCCGCCCTTCGCTTCCTGTCGAATGAAGGAAGACGCACACAGTGAGGACATGCAACCTGCTGGCTGAGAGCCGCGTCCGCGTGCTCTGGCCCCAGACAGGCTGCGCATATCGGATGCAAATCGTAGCTCATAATGTAGCCCGTATTGCACGAAGGGCACATACGGACACACTCTTTATTGCTCATGATGTTGCTTTTCTCATGCTTCAGTAAACTGCTGGTTGCTGAAGAAAAGAGGGAGCAGATCACCGGGCAACCTCCCTATTTATACCGGAAGGTGGCCCGAGGGTGGGGCCCACCTAGCGGGTGGGCGTGGACTACAAGTGTTTTCAGTACTGCGCGGGGGCGCAGAAGGGTAAACCCAATAGCGATAGCCTTAGAGGGCGAAGCCATATACGAAATAGAACCAAAAAACAACATCAATCTCAACATTTCTGTCGGTGCACAACAAAAATACGGAATAAACTGAGGAGTGAGTCTCGTGAGTTTCATGTGTTTTCTTCACTCCGCTGGGAAACTGCTCTCATGTCAAGAAGCATCAGATCAGTGCTCACTGAACTCACAGGTTTATCATTGCTTTGAGAAAAAAGATTATTAATTGACCCCTTTAGAAGTGAAGATAGAGTCCATTGTTCGGGGAATGTCATTTTAGAGCCTGAGGCCTGAAAACCAGGCTCAGGCTCAACTGAACACTGAAAGAGCATTCATGATATCAATAAAAGGGAACCGTTATATATGCTGGTTGTGTGAATGGGTGAATGTCTGCCAACCATTACAATTGTATTGGGATATAACTATATTAACTACATACTATCTCTACGTCTTGCTGTGACACTGGAAACGTTCACCCTAACTCTGCAAATCTCTAATGTGAAGCAAGTATGGATCTTTGGACATTTATATAAATGACACAAATGTTCATACATACAAAAAGTGGATCTTTTATTCCAACCCTTTAAGGAACATTTTGAGATAATCCACATCAGAAAGTGAAGTTCCATTCAGTCCCTGCTTGAATGCAATGAGTCATACACAACATTTAAGGTAATGGAGCTGTTTTGAACACAACATAATGAAAAGAGGAAACTAGAGAGTGAAATCAAAGTCAGTGTGCACCAGAGGTCGCGTTAACCGAATATTTTCCATCAATGACGGATTTTTTCTAACAATGACGGAAAAATCTGAAAGCAGTCCGTCATTTTGACAGATTAGAACACAACTCGGAACAGCGCCAAAATGCCCACCAGCGGCCCACATTATATTACATCCTTAGTGGCCAGGTCGACTGAGGGCGATCTACTGTACTCTACTGTAGTCTGTAACTATTATGTAGTCATTCACACCTCTGTCCAGTTGGTGGCGAGTGTGTGTATATTAAGTAGCTATTGTCTAGTCTTGTTTTTGACCTCGTTGATTACTGTTGGAGTCTGAGTGGTTTTAAAACCTACCTCGGCCCCGCGTGTCGCTTGGTGAGCTGCTGATCATACCAGGAAGGAAATCAGAAGATACCAGGATACCAGTTAAACAATAATCTGTTTTAATTATAAAAGGTAATAATCCAATGCAATACAATACAATATAAGGAGTACTCCTGCCCTGGTTCGCGTGCTGCTTAGATCCTCCGGTCTTGACAGCAAGAGAAGAGAGAGCGAACACACGAACACAAACAGGAGGTATAGAGGTACCACAGGGAGGAGTCGGGTGAGATTCTCCTCCCACAGAGCCCATCCTGCAGCATTCCAGAAACTTCAGTTGTGTCTAAAGAATATTCCCTTGCTCACAAAGATATATACAAAGGTTTAATTTCTCATATTTCCAGCTCCTGGTCACACAGACTGCTATTATTAATACAAAGTAATTAAACACACACATCTACTATTCAAGATATGTAGACTTCCCTGCCATGCTGGAGATCTTAAGAAGAACGTCCCCTTCCCCTTTATACAGAGTAATAAAACATGTTTAAGCCAACTACTCCACAATGTTTATAGCAATTTAGTCCTCACATTTATGAAAGAATAAAGCAGAGAAGTCAATAGAACACAAACACAGGTATTGTTTGAGCAGTATTCACATAGCTGCTCAAATAGCCTTGTTTAACACACATCTTTATCATTAACAGAAGTTGATTGTTCCTTTTAGCTTAAGGGCTTCTGTGAACTTCCTTTCACCTCGAAGTCCGCGTTTACTGGAATTAATGCATTCTTTGACAATTCAGACTGACTATTGTCTCTCTTAACTGTGTGACTCAATTTTCAAGGCCTGCAGGATGTGCATTATTAACTTAACAAGAATGTAACCATTATATCTGGGGAAAATGTCCCTTGCAGTTCCCTTGTTAATTTGCAAAGACCATTGATGATTAACCAAGACCCTCATGGCCCCTAACTGCAACAAGACTTTCTGAAAAACACTTAACGGGTAATCTTTTCACTCAAAACAGAAATCACAAGTAATTCTGCATTTTACCTCCACACAGATAGCCAAAAAAACACCCTTTTGATTACACATAAAAGTGGAAGAAAAAGACTATTGCGCTAATCTACTTTTAAGAAAAAGGGAACATTGTTTCAGGAATATATAGAAAACCTCTCTATATTTAAGAGGAAAAATGTACATTGTCCCTTCAAAGTTAACACACAGGAATGTATAAAACCACACATATATTAGTGATAACATGATGCAACACACCTCTTATATATCAGGTGTCATTAAAATGAATATACCAGAAATATGCTGTATCAAACTTTTCTGCATAACACGTTACTTCAATTTTCTTCATTACCTCGTTGTTGAACCGGCTTTAGCAATCACAAAATGTCACGGCAGCTGATCGTCCGAAGCTTTTTTAATAAGCCCAGTAATTGTGATGGTGTGGATAAACCAGGTGAAAAAGAGGGATTGATGCGGTGGAGGATGAAGGACAAGCCAGTAAGACTCAAACAGACAACGTTCAGCCAGCGGCAGAGGGGCAAGCAAGTGGCAAGGAGTTCAAGCGGGAGTACCGGGTTAAGTGGGAGCAAGAGTTTAAGTGGCTGAGGAGGGAAGATGGCAAAATGTTCTGCGACATCTGTAGAGAAGCTAAGATGAGTAACGGATTAGTCCGAGGGTGCACGACGATGCAGAAATCAGCGTTCAGGCTACAGCAGGTCAATTGAGTTGTTCTTGTACATTTTGTGTTCATATTCTCATTGTAATTGTCTCGTTTAAAACTATGGCATTGTTCATATTTGCCTGTTGAGGCACAATGGTCATGGTGTTTTTAGCGGCCTCTGCCCCCATCTGCTGTGCTGTCAGTCAGGAACAAATAAATCATTCATGTTCGTGTTGACATGAAAAGTGACCACACTCTGTTCATCTTTTTGTTTCTCCATGCTCTTAAAAGCTCTGTATGAATCATTAAAAAAAATGAATGAATGAACATTTGCTGCTCAGTACCCAAACATACATATTAAATATGTCTCATCTCATCATTAAAACATGAAAAATAAAATGACGGGTAATAATGGATTATGGCGGAAATTTTACGATCCTGTCCGTCAAAATGACGGACAACGAAAAAGTCTAACGCAACCACTGGTGTGGATACATGGACAGAGGGCTCATACTGTGTCTCTTAAAATGACTGCCTGGATACTGCTGTTCTAATTGAATGGTAGCTTGTGATTTATTTGCAGAAATAAGATACATTTTGCTACTGCTTCCTGTTTTCCGTGTGAGCATACACAAAATACAGAACAATTCCCTCCTTACATGAAGAAGTCAGAAGCTAGGTGTGATTTGATCAACCTCTCCTTGGGCGTTTGTCTAAAATGTACCTACGATACCGAACAACTTACGATGTGTTACTTACTTACTCTTCAAATGTGAATCTTTTAATTCAATATCATGCACATTGAGTTAATAAATATAACTCAGTTGACTTTTGATCATCTTTGAATTAATTTAAGACTCATTAGCAGCATTTGCTTACGTTTTTATTGGAACCTTTTTTATGTTGAAGGCTTTATGTGACATTTTCGATCAATTACTAGAGCTGCAGACCTTTTGTGCTTGCAGGGAGTGAGCTGCTGCTCTGAAGAGATTGGCGGCCACTGAAATAGTCCATGACCTGAACCCCCCACGGATAGGAGAGAAACAATCTTGGAAATAAAGAAATAAGCAACTGAAGGCATCAGCAGGCCAGGCCATTCACCTTGTCGTCCCCGTGGACTTCTTGGCCGAGCTCCAAACTAAAACACAAAGGGCCAACACTGAGGAAATGAGTTTTAGCCTGATATCACACTCTTAAGACAGATTGTTCTTTTTTTTAATAAAAGATTTTATGTAGTTGCTGAGCATGTGATGCCCTTCAGTTTCACAACTGGTATAACCAGTCAGAAAAGTTTGCCGATCATTGGATGTGTTCAAGTACGGTATGGTAGAGTTCTTCAGCCAGACAAGTGGTATTTTTGTTATCTATACAAAGGACTTTCCCCCCGCCTGTTTGGTGTGTTGGTGACTCACTGTGATCCGTAGTGGGAGAGAAACACAGTAAGGGGTGTATCAGTAGCCATCAAGCTGTTCAATGCAATGCTGGTTCCCAGGATAAGTGGGGTGCTGTCTTACAAAAATAACTTTCAATGGCGCCAAAAATCCCATGACATTAGAAAGTAAGGTCGGGAAACTGTAAACTAAAAGGGTACAAATATACCGGTAAAAACCTGCGAAGAGGTAGCTGGGGCCTGGGTTAGACTTTGACCTACAGCCCTTGCTGTGTTTCATCTGTTTAACAAAGGACAACAACTATCTTGGAAGAAACAAGTATTACAAGCAAAATGTAGTAGTCAGTGCATCATTTTGAGTCTACAATAACAAATGTGGCCAAGCACCCTACACTCATTACAACTGTCTTTCAAGAATACTGTGAACTGCCTTAATTTGAACAGGTTCCTCAGATAAATTATAAATGGACAGGGAAAAATAATGTTTGGTAGTGTTGCCGTAAACAACATAACTCCCTGTTCCCCGTTTCCTTGTCTCTCTATGGCAGGTATACTCAGAGTGCTTTCCCTGGGGCCACTTTTTCAAAATGACCGGAGGCAAGGGGCTCCAAATTGCTGTAGCTCAGGGGATACATGTACTGATCTACAAATAAGGGGGTCGGCAGTTCCATCCCAGCCCCTGCAGTCAAAGTATCCTTGTGCAAGGTAGTGAGCACCACATTCTGCGGTAGGCATGGCCACGGTATTGAATGCATGCAAATCGCTTTGGATGAAAGCGTCAGCTAAATAGAATGTAAGATCATGTAACATTAATAATATAAATCAGAAAAACTACATCGCAATAAAACGTCTATATCTCATCTGTCTTTTACATTTTAATGTACTGTCTGGTTAGCGTATTAAAGGGGCCCTATTTAGCTAGTTTTCAGGTTTCACATTTTTATTTAGTGTCTCTACTGGGACATGTCTCCATGCTTTAATGTTCAATAAGCTCTTTATTGTTCTCATATTGCCTGTGCTGCAGCACCTCTTTTCACCCTCTGTCTGAAACCAGAGCCCAGTCTGCTCTGATTGGTTAGTGGCTCTGTTGTGATTGGTCAACCACTAAGAATGTCCCGCTCCTTAGCCCATCACGATTGTGATGACTGTTGCTTAATAACAAACGAAAAAGAGAATGAAGTCGATTTCTGCTGTGATAATTTCTGTGAAAATTAGAGACCAAGATTGATCACAGACGATGAGCCAATAGATGTAAGCTGAGCTCCCCAGTGGCTTTGCGGCGATAACAATAAATGCTTGGAGCTCACCTCAGCCCCATTCACATCACTCAATATCTCCTTGAGCCTGAAAGAGAATGCATTGTTACTGGAGGAGAAAGAACCTGCCTTTTCTTTTCCTGTTTCAGACAGGAATCATGAAGGGGATGTATCATCGTGACAGGTTGCGACAGAGAGGGTTTTGCAATACACTATGGTTAATTAATCCACCTGAATGTCACAAAAATAACACCCCAAGGTTGAAGAAATACAGTGTTTATTGTCAAATGTGGTTTTTGGGCAGAATCTCCCGAGACAGCCCCTCCCTTCCTCCTCGTCTCACTCGTCTAAAGGATCCTGACTTAAATGAAGCAAGAAGCTACGTCTGGTAATTTACTGTTGCTGGCCATAAAACAATCCTTCTTTGGCCGGCGTCGGGACCAGAATGGAGTTTGGGGGGGAAGGGCAGACAGGAACTCAAATGTTGGGACGATGAACAGATGCAACATGGCTGATATAATGCTAAAATGTTGGCCGGGGGCACCAATAAAAATGATGAGATGTTGGCGGGCAAGGTTAATATGATTGCTAAAATATTGCCGAGGTTGGCTTGAATGAACGGTTCTAAAAGATTAGCACTGAAATACGGCCATAGCTTTGGCTGAAGCATCTGCAAGTGGAAAGACCAAGACAATGTCTTTGTTAAATGCTTATCTTTCTTACAGTGCAGACGCTTTTCTGCTTGCTCTTGCCTCTGCTTACTTTTTATGCTGATTTTCCTATTCTTATTCTCTGAAAACTTTGAGCAGCGGCTCCTGGACATTAACTTATCACTGGGACAGTTCATCTTCATAAATAGACGGAGGGTTTCAGCCATATTTCAACATTTTTACGACGACGTCAGTCTTACAATAGCGTGGCCTAGCAACAGCTAAAGCCTGGTAGGCTACTGCTATTTAGCTTAAGCTAGTTGGTAGCAAAATGCCTCCGTTCTCTACAGATGACTTCCAGAAACTTATACAGAAGATGGCTGTGTTGGAAATGAAAATGCAACGGTTGGAAGTTAACGTGGAAGTGAATGGACTATGTCGTGGGAATGACACGACTTTACCAGTGTTGCAAAGTAATGGAGAAGGGTATGCTAACTCACAGCTAGTTAGCAGCTACAAGGATTCCAAGGAACAGGAGGGCTGTGTACCGGGTAATAAATCTACAAGTGATAGTCCTCCCTGGAACTCTCTGGGTGCAAAGCCTAAGAGTAAATCACTTCCATGGGATTTGGGAGGACGGATAACAGGCAGAGCCCAGAGCTCCGAAATCTGTGATGCGACCGGCTGGCGTGCATTGTTATCACCCAGGAAGAGCGCCTCTTCAACCCCTATTCATACTAGGAAACAGCAGTGGACAGCTGCTAAAGGGAGAACTACAAACAATCCTCCTAAACCACCAAGTGTGCCAATCCAGAACAGATACGCTCCGCTGACCGAGAACCGGAGATCTGATGACCTGGATAACCTGTCCTCTTCACGCAGCAGGGTAAGGACCAATAGCTACTCTAAAAGTAAAAGGCTAGAGGGAAAGCTAACGACTGGGCCTGAAACTCTGATTGTGGGTGACTCTGCTGTAAGAGATGTAAAAGGTCTGTGTAATAAGAACAACACCAAAGTACTCTATTTTCCCAAGGATGTGGTCTCTGACTTGGCTGAGAAGATCCTGCATATTGGGGCTGAACATCCGATTGTGAAGAATGTGGTACTGCACATTGGAACAAATGATGTTGTGAAACAACAGTCAGAAGTGCTGAAAGAAGACTTTAAATGTTTGTTGGAAACTGCCAGCTCTCTAAATGCAGAGGTGTTCATCAGTGGCCCTCTACCGCCAGTCAGAAGAGGAGTGGAGAGATTCAGCAGATTGTTTGCACTGAACACCTGGCTTTCAACGGCCTGTACTGACCATTCTGTTCATTTTATTGACAATTTTAACTTTTTCTGGGATCGCAGACATCTTTTCAAGGCAAATGCCTGAACAAGTCAGGAGTGAAATTGTTTATCTCTAACATATTCAACTGCCTGCGTCATCAATCTGTTCCCTCTGCCAAGGACAAGCGGCAAGAGGAATCAAAACACGAGAAAGACACAACACATCACGCAGAAAACCCTGAAGAATTATCACTGCACCCGCCTGAGGAATGTTCTGATTATGGGAGACATATGAGACACATGGAGAAGTCTCCACTGCCCCCCCCCCTGTCAACGCCTTTGAGGATACTCCGTTCACCCTTTCACCCTCGCCCACCCTCCTGGAGATCGATGAACACACAAAGGAGATACAGAGGGTTGGCACCGATTCCTTCCTGGAGTTCAAAGACCAAACAAAGGCAATACGCAGGGCTGGCACCATGTCCTTTACCCCCGCTCCTCAACGACGCCCACCAAAATCACCGCGGAGACGCGCACCATCTCCCCCGTCCTCATCACCGCGCCTACGTCAACCACCTCCCCCCCCTGGCAGCATGTCCTCTACCCCCGCACCATCTAGCCCGTCTCCATCACCGTGCCTACGTCGACCACCTCCTCTCCCTTCGAGGGGGCTTCTGCAGTCTCCGAAGCCTGATAAGGATGTGTGTGTACACAACACAACAAACTCTTACTGATATGTGATGGGTCCAGGCTCAAGGGCGTATGGCACTCTCAACTCTTTCCAGGACATGTCGGGGCCCTGCCTGCCAGTAGCTTTGCCGATATCTGTGTTGATAGGTAATAGATTAAGAGCGGTGAATCATAGAAACAGGAAGCGCTCAAACGTTTGTGTGAGTGTATCTAATTTAGCAGTGATTCCATGTCAGCCACAGCTTGTTACAAAAAACATGACTGATAGTGTGTTTAACAAACTTAAACTAGCTTTATTAAATGTCAGGTCTTTGGCAGGAAAAACATTTTTAATCAATTATTTAATCACTGAGCACAATCTC
Organism: Gymnodraco acuticeps; assembly: GCF_902827175.1. Taxonomy (NCBI): domain Eukaryota; kingdom Metazoa; phylum Chordata; class Actinopteri; order Perciformes; family Bathydraconidae; genus Gymnodraco; species Gymnodraco acuticeps. Next base: position 134,247 of record NW_022990512.1, read on the forward strand.
GATTTTATGTTTTTAACAGAAACTTGGATTGAACAAAATAACAGTGCAGCTGTTCTTATCGAATCAACCCCTCCCAACTTTAGTTTTATGAGTCAGGAAAGAATGCATAAGAAAGGGGGTGGAGTTGCTATTCTGTTCAATGATTCCCTTCAATGCAGGAAGACATCGTATGGAAACTTTGATTCTTTTGAATATGTGGCCCTTCGGCTGAAATGCTCCTCTCGAGCTCTGTTCCTAAATATCTATAGACCACCCAAATACTGTGCAAGCTTTTTTGATGACTTTACTGAACTGCTGTCTATAGTGTGTATTGACTTTGACCGTCTAGTCATTGTTGGTGATTTTAACATCCATGTTGACAACCCCCAGGACAGAGGGGCTAAAGAACTGTTTTGTGTTCTTGATAGCTATGGACTGACTCAGCATGTGACGGAGCCCACGCACAATAAGGGGCACACTCTGGACTTAATTATCTCAAAGGGTCTGAATATCTCTAAGGTTGTGGTGACTGATGTTGCACTCTCTGACCATTCCTGTGTTTTCTTTGAGAGCTCTATTTCTGTTCACAAAAATGTTCAAAAAGAGGTAACCACAAAGCGATATTTAACTGAAAATACTAGGGAAATGTTTACTCAGAATTTCTCTTCCACACTTGCCCCTGCCAACATCTCAGTAAATGAGCTAGTAGATCATTTTAATTCAAAAATTAAAAATGTTATAGATGCCATTGCCTCCAACTAAGGTAAAGGAAGTGTCTGGCAAGAAAATATCTCCATGGAGAAAGGCCATGACCGTGAAAACAGAAAAAAGAGAATGTCGAAAAGCTGAACGCAGGTGGCGAAAAACAAATCTCCAGGTTCACTTTGAAATCTATAAAGAGAGAATTGGCCTTTATAATTTGGAATTGAAAAACGCACGACAATCGTTCTTCTCTGACATCATTACCAAAAACAAAAACAACGCACGTGCCTTGTTTGCTACGGTCGACAGACTAACTAACCCCCCAGTGTCAGTAGCCTCTGAATTTCTATCCACCAGAGCGTGCAATGATTTTGCCTCCTTTTTCACTGACAAAATTCAGAAAATCAGACAAGCAGTCAGTGCCTCTGCATCAGGAACAGCAAATGTGTTGTCTCTGTGTCCACTTAACATCAATTCAGACATCATGACACAATTCCATCAGATTAATGATAAAAACCTAGAGGACATTATTCAACTTCTGAAATCCTCCTCTTGCTGCCTTGATATTATTCCAACAGGATTTTTCAAAGATGTTTTGCCTTGCATGGCCTCAGATCTACTTCATATAGTAAACAAATCTCTTCACTCAGGTATTTTTCCACGGGCCCTGAAAACTGCAGTCATTAAACCGCTCTTAAAAAACAATAATCTAGATGCTTCAGTAATGAACAATTACAGGCCCATATCAAACCTCCCATTTCTAGGTAAAATCATTGAAAAAGTTGTTTTTCAACAGTTGAGTAATTTCTTGCATTTAAATAACTGTTTTGATGTGTTCCAGTCAGGCTTTCGTCCAAACCACAGCACTGAGACTGCTCTTGTAAAGGTCTTTAATGACATCCACTTAAACACAGACAGTGGCAGAACTTCAGTGTTAGTATTATTAGATCTCAGTGCTGCGTTTGACACTGTTGACCACAGCATATTACTAGACCGACTGGAGAACTGGGTGGGACTTTCGGAAACAGTTCTGAATTGGTTTGAATCCTACTTAAAGGACAGAAACAACTTTGTTTCTATAGGTAAATACACATCTGAGTTGACAAATATGACATGTGGGGTTCCTCAAGGCTCCATCTTGGGGCCTCTTCTCTTTAACATCTACATGCTACCACTGGCTCAGATAATGAAGAACAACAAAATAAGTTACCATAGCTATGCAGATGACACACAAATTTACGTAACAATTTCACCAGGAGACTATGCTCCAATTCAAACACTGAGTAAGTGCATTGAACAAATCAATGACTGGATGTGTCAGAACTTTCTCCAATTAAACAAAGATAAAACTGAGGTAATGGTTTTTGGAGCCAAGGCAGAACGTATAAAAGTTAGCGCTGAGCTTCAGTGTGCAATGTTCAAAACAACAGATAAAGCCAGAAATCTAGGTGTAGTCATGGACTCTGACCTGAGTTTCAACAGTCACATTAAAACAGTTACTAAATCAGCCTACTATCACCTAAAGAATATATCTAGGATTAAAAGACTAATGTCACAGCAGGATTTGGAAAAACTTGTCCATGCTTTTATCTTCAGTAGACTCGACTACTGCAATGGTGTCTTCACAGGTCTCACTAAAAAATCTATTAGGAAGCTGCAGCTAATTCAGAACGCCGCTGCTCGAGTCCTCACTAACACTAAGAAAGTGGATCACATCACTCCAGTTCTGAAGTCTTTACACTGGCTTCCTGTGTGTCAAAGAATAGATTTCAAAATACTACTGAATGGTTTAGGCCCAAAATACATTTCTGACCTCCTGCTAAATTATGAACCATCCAGATCTCTCAGGTCTTCAGGGACTGGTCAGCTTTCTGTCCCCAGAGTCAGAACTAAACATGGTAAAGCAGCGTTCAGTTATTATGCTCCAAATATCTGGAACAAACTCCCAGAAACCTGCAGGTCCGCTACAACTCTGACTACTTTGAAATCCAGGCTGAAGACTTTTCTTTTTGTCGCTGCTTTTAATTGAACTATTCATATCTTAGACTGCACTGTAACTTTTATCCATGTAATTTTTTCTTTTAATGTTTAATTGACAGCACTGTAACTTTTATCCATGTATTTTTTCTTTTAATGTTTATTTTATTAGCTTTTCTTTTTAATGACTGATTTTAAATGCCATTTTCTTAATCTCTTTCATTTTTTGTAAAGCACTTTGAATTGCCTTGTGTTGAAAAGTGCTATATAAATAAACTTGCCTTGCCTTGCCTTGCCTTTGTTTTTCCAGCTATCCCTTATTCTTCTCTAAGAGCAGTTGTAGGCATCGTATCTTCCTTTTAGTCATGCCAGTTGATGGATGGATGGACAGTTGAGGAGACAGCTGGATGGGTGGCAGACATGCAGCGACAAAGTCAAACCTTGAAACAGTTTTTATTTTTTACACAGTTGTTTACATTTTTAATAGTAAATCCTGTTCAAGCTTTTCAACACTAGTAATACAATGGAAGCAGAGGCAAACACAAAGTGTGAACCCATGCATACATAAGATGTTGTGTGGTTAGATTAACCCCAACAAAGTCCTTCTGAATGTCTTTCCTCCCTCCATCTGCCTTTCAAATTCAGCCAGCCACCATCGCCTCCTGGGTCCATTTAACCACCAACAGCCCCAAACTAGTCTGAATCTGGCCTCTTCAATTAGAGCTGAAGACATTTTAACTACAGGTAAGAAAGGCAATCCGTCTATAAGAGAAGGGGCCATTCGAATACATTGGACTTGTAGTTGCTCAGTTGTTTTATAATCATGTAAAATACAGACATTTTGGCGTCTCGACGGTCAAGGCATTTGGTCCGATTTCCCCATTTGGGAAGTCCTGTTTCCAAATGTGGAGTCACTTGGCTTTAACGTGGAAACGACATGCACTCTAAAAAGATATGTTGTATTGTATTGCTATTAAGCAACACAACGGTATCTGTTCCCAAGTTGTTGTTAAGTCTGGATGTGGCGTTTACATGTTTCCAAGTTGAACACATGTAATAGATTACCGCAACATCTTGAATGCAGTCAACATCTGGTAATGTTATTGGAATGGAAAGTGTGTGTATCCAACCTGCAGATTCTCCCTTGGCCCAGGCCACACCCTGAATATGGCCAGTGTTTTTTTTCCAACAAACCTACAAACCGAGCCAAAAACCAACCAACTCGACAGAGGTACTAATGAAACAGTGAAAGAACTATTCCCTGACTCTAGTCTTCAACATTCGTGCTGTGCTTCACTCCACTTATGCAACTTGTTTTTCAGCTGCAGTAGGCAGCTGTTTGCAAAGGGCACAAAAGGTCTGATAAACCCACTGTACATCTGTCCACACACAGAAACACTGAATGTTCCACTACGTTCACCGACTATAGTTGAGAATGTGTCTAACTTCAGCTTGTTTTGAATTTAATTCCAGTGGCATGGTACTTAAAGTCAGCAGCCTTTGTTAGCATCCTTGACTCAATAGTTTAGAGGACTCAACAACCCAGAGACAAAAAAGGTTTGAAGAAAAAATAATCTTTACTTGCAAAAACAAAAATCACTCTTTTAGAAGAAATAACTAAATGACAAAAGTAAAGCGCTCACATGGAGGAAAAAGGCAAAACACTTAATCTCTTAAGCGATGGCTTAGATCTGGCTTCTTGGGACAACGGACAAGACAAACCGACAACTAACAAGGGGAGACAGGACAATATATACATGAGGTAAGTGGGCACAGGTGGAAACAATCAGGGGCGGGGCAGACACTGACGATGGCTGGAAAAGGAACCAGAGCAGGAAGTAAAGGGACCTGGAATGAGACAAGGTGAGTACAAAATAAAACAGGAAGTGGAACATAAACTAAACTAACATGAACATGACGAACACAAACATGACACAACTAAACATAATTGACGGGACATTACAGCCTTCCATTGTTCACACTTGATTTGTGACCCGTTTAAACTGAACTGTTGTATGATCAACCAAGGATGTTGAACACATTTGCTCATTTAGACAGCATTGCTTCATAATGGAGTGCCCTATTAGAATACCCTGATGCTTTTTTTAAATGTATTTATTTCACTGACAGTAATAATTATTTACTTACTTGAGAAAAATCATCCTTAACCCTTAAAGTACAATTATTCCATGGTCTTGTAGTTCAGTTACTGTAGTTCAATTTAAGTAATTGGGGAACAACTTTACGTCGCCACCGTTTTTATGAAACATTGAATACAGACATTTACAATTTAGTATTATTTTAATGTCTAATAACACAGAACAAAACGAGAACATGTAATAAGCTTGTATGACCACATTCCTTATTTCGGGATACTAAACAAAAGCTGATTAACAAAACCATTGACTGACAATAAACCAAGAAGAGCTAAAATGCTGACTCATTTCCCGCTTTAGGACCAGCCTCTCCATGATGGATAAAGGAGTGTATTGTTATATGATATTTATTTTGTATGACAGTTTGAATGGTGTCTAATAATAAATGGATCAACAAAATATTTCTTATGACAGAGTGATAAGCAACGGTTCAATATATTTAATACCTTAGTAGGAGAGTCTTCTGTTTGACCTCATCATGGAGCTTCTTGTCCACAAACATGAACATTCCCCGGGTCAGGACCTTTTTCCACCTCAATGGATTTTACCATGTTCAAATCAGCAGGTCGGGAAGTGTAGCAGTGAAGCAAAATGTTAGGATGAGATGGTAATAAAAGTCAGGAATAAAAGGGAGGAAAAGAAATCAGATTTACAGATACAGCAACTGTCAGGGAATCATTTGCCCTGCATGTCCTCCTTGCCCTCTGACGCAGATGCCCAGCCTTGGGCAGCCACTATCTCCCTTAAGGCATTTTGCATTTTGTTGTTGCCAGTTTGTGAGCGGGCAGCTCTCGGTCAGAGATAGTTATTGTCGTGGGACACCTGGAACACATCCTTCTCGGGGTGTAGATGACCCCGAGCCATAAGCGACAACAGCTGTGATTCAGTGTCCTCAGCTGTTTAGTCTCTATATTGAAGAATGTTGATTATTACACTCTGAACTAGTTAAAACCTGTAGCTGCAGGAGGGCTCTTGAGAATTGATGTGGTAACTCTACCTGTGGTCAGATCGTGGCCCGTGACTTGTCTTGTGAATTCTCCGGCCTAAGCTCCAAATAAACCGTCAGTGTTTGACATCAAAGCTCCAGCTCTCCTCGTGTCTCTCTGAGTCCTGACTCCATCAGAGCTCCAGCTCTCCTCGTGTCTCTTTGAGTCCTGACTCCATCAGAGCTCCAGCTCTCCTCGTGTCTCTTTGAGTCCTGACTCCATCAAAGCTCCAGCTCTCCTCGTGTCTCTGAGTCCTGACTCCATCAGAGCTCCAGCTCTCCTTGTGTCTCTGAGTCCTGACTCCATCAGAGCTCCAGCTCTCCTCGTGTCTCTCTGAGTCCTGACTCCATCAGAGCTCCAGCTCTCCTCGTGTCTCTGAGTCCTGACTCCATCAAAGCTCCAGCTCTCCTCGTGTCTCTTTGAGTCCTGACTCCATCAAAGCTCCAGCTCTCCTTGTCTCTTTGAGTCCTGACTCCATCAAAGCTCCAGCTCTCCTCGTGTCTCTTTGAGTCCTGACTCCATCAAAGCTCCAGCTCTCCTTGTCTCTTTGAGTCCTGACTCCATCAAAGCTCCAGCTCTCCTCGTGTCTCTTTGAGTCCTGACTCCATCAAAGCTCCAGCTCTCCTCGTGTCTCTTTGAGTCCTGACTCCATCAAAGCTCCAGCTCTCCTCGTGTCTCTTTGAGTCCAGACTCCATCAAAGCTCCAGCTCTCCTCGTGTCTCTGAGTCCTGACTCCATCAAAGCTCCAGCTCTCCTTGTCTCTCTGAGTCCTGACTCCATCAAAGCTCCAGCTCTCCTCGTGTCTCTTTGAGTCCTGACTCCATCAGAGCTCCAGCTCTCCTCGTGTCTCTTTGAGTCCTGACTCCATCAAAGCTCCAGCTCTCCTCGTGTCTCTTTGAGTCCTGACTCCATCAGAGCTCCAGCTCTCCTCGTGTCTCTCTGAGTCCTGACTCCATCAGAGCTCCAGCTCTCCTCGTGTCTCTTTGAGTCCTGACTCCATCAAAGCTCCAGCTCTCCTCGTGTCTCTCTGAGTCCTGACTCCATCAGAGCTCCAGCTCTCCTCGTGTCTCTTTGAGTCCTGACTCCATCAAAGCTCCAGCTCTCCTCGTGTCTCTTTGAATCCTGACTCAATCAAAGCTCCAGCTCTCCTTGTCTCTCTGAGTCCTGACTCCATCAAAGCTCCAGCTCTCCTTGTCTCTCTGAGTCCTGACTCCATCAAAGCTCCAGCTCTCCTCGTGTCTCTCTGAGTCTTGACTCCATCAAAGCTCCGGCTAGGAAGGTCGTATCAACGTACTCCCGTCTCTAGCACCCCCGCAGCCCGAGCTACGAGTGAAAAAAACTAAACTTACATGAAACTTCCGTTCGGTTGCTTTAAAGTCAAGCTTCAGTTTAAGATTCACCCTGTAATAGAAACATGTGATGGAGCATTACTAACCTGACTCAGATGCTTTGTTTCACCAAACCATCTAAAGCTCCATTGGAAGCTATTTGGAAAGGGCAGGCACTTTCAAAAGGACTTGGCAGGTGATTGGATCAATCTGTCTATCACCTTCTATCATGGGCTACTTCTGATTGATTAACAATGGCTGGTACATGTGGAGCACAGCACTTCTGATTAGTGTGGATGACTGACACACAAGAACAAAAAAAAAATTGTAAAAAAAAAAGAAATTAAAAAAAAAGTTTAAAAAAATCGCAGGCTTTGCGATTTGATAATCGCATCATTTCAAATCGCGATTTCGATTTAAAATCGATTAATCGTTCAGCCCTAGTCTCTTTGAGTCCTGACTCCATCAGAGCTCCAGCTCTCCACTTGTCTCTTTGAGTCCTGACTCCATCAAAGCTCCAGCTCTCCTCGTGTCTCTTTGAGTCCTGACTCCATCAAAGCTCCAGCTCTCCTCGTGTCTCTGAGTCCTGACTCCATCAAAGCTCCAGCTCTCCTCGTGTCTCTTTGAGTCCTGACTCCATCAAAGCTCCAGCTCTCCTCGTGTCTCTTTGAGTCCTGACTCCATCAGAGCTCCAGCTCTCCTCGTGTCTCTTTGAGTCCTGACTCCATCAAAGCTCCAGCTCTCCTCGTGTCTCTTTGAGTCCTGACTCCATCAAAGCTCCAGCTCTCCTCGTGTCTCTTTGAGTCCTGACTCCATCAAAGCTCCAGCTCTCCTCGTGTCTCTTTGAGTCCTGACTCCATCAAAGCTCCAGCTCTCCTCGTGTCTCTCTGAGTCCTGACTCCATCAAAGCTCCAGCTCTCCTCGTGTCTCTCTGAGTCCTGACTCCATCAGAGCTCCAGCTCTCCTCGTGTCTATTTGAGTCCTGACTCCATCAGAGCTACAGCTCTCCTCGTGTCTCTCTGAGTCCTGACTCCATCAGAGCTCCAGCTCTCCTCGTGTCTCTCTGAGTCCTGACTCCATCAGAGCTCCAGCTCTCCTCGTGTCTCTCTGAGTCCTGACTCCATCAGAGCTCCAGCTCTCCTCGTGTCTCTCTGAGTCTTGACTCCATCAGAGCTCCAGCTCTCCTCGTGTCTCTGAGTCCTGACTCCATCAAAGCTCCAGCTCTCCTCGTGTCTCTCTGAGTCCTGACTCCATCAGAGCTCCAGCTCTCCTCGTGTCTATTTGAGTCCTGACTCCATCAAAGCTCCAGCTCTCCTCGTGTCTCTCTGAGTCCTGACTCCATCAAAGCTCCAGCTCTCCTCGTGTCTCTCTGAGTCCTGACTCCATCAGAGCTCCAGCTCTCCTCGTGTCTCTCTGAGTCCTGACTCCATCAGAGCTCCAGCTCTCCTCGTGTCTCTCTGATTCCTGACTCCATCAGAACTCCAGCTCTCCTCGTGTTTCTGAGTCCTGACTCCATCAAAGCTCCAGCTCTCCTCGTGTCTATTTGAGTCCTGACTCCATCAAAGCTCCAGCTCTCCTCGTGTCTCTCTGAGTCCTGACTCCATCAGAGCTCCAGCTCTCCTCGTGTCTCTCTGAGTCCTGACTCCATCAAAGCTCCAGCTCTCCTCGTGTCTCTCTGAGTCCTGACTCCATCAGAGCTCCAGCTCTCCTCGTGTCTCTCTGTGTCCTGACTCCATCAAAGCTCCAGCTCTCCTTGTCTCTTTGAGTCCAGACTCCATCAAAGCTCCAGCTCTCCTCGTGTCTCTCTGAGTCCTGACTCCATCAAAGCTCCAGCTCTCCTCGTGTCTCTTTGAGTCCTGACTCCATCAAAGCTCCAGCTCTCCTCGTGTCTCTTTGAGTCCTGACTCCATCAAAGCTCCAGCTCTCCTTGTCTCTTTGAGTCCAGACTCCATCAAAGCTCCAGCTCTCCTCGTGTCTCTGAGTCCTGACTCCATCAAAGCTCCAGCTCTCCTTGTCTCTTTGAGTCCAGACTCCATCAAAGCTCCAGCTCTCCTCGTGTCTCTCTGAGTCCTGACTCCATCAAAGCTCCAGCTCTCCTCGTGTCTCTCTGAGTCCTGACTCCATCAGAGCTCCAGCTCTCCTCGTGTCTCTCTGAGTCCTGACTCCATCAAAGCTCCAGCTCTCCTTGTCTCTCTGAGTCCTGACTCCATCAGAGCTCCAGCTCTCCTTGTCTCTCTGAGTCCTGACTCCATCAGAGCTCCAGCTCTCCTCGTGTCTCTGAGTCCTGACTCCATCAGAGCTCTAGCTCTCCTCGTGTCTCTCTGAGTCCTGACTCCATCAGAGCTCCAGCTCTCCTCGTGTCTCTGAGTCCTGACTCCATCAAAGCTCCAGCTCTCCTCGTGTCTCTCTGAGTCCTGACTCCATCAAAGCTCCAGCTCTCCTCGTGTCTCTCTGAGTCCTGACTCCATCAAAGCTCCAGCTCTCCTCGTGTCTCTTTGAGTCCTGACTCCATCAAAGCTCCAGCTCTCCTCGTGTCTCTGAGTCCTGACTCCATCAAAGCTCCAGCTCTCCTCGTGTCTCTTTGAGTCCTGACTCCATCAAAGCTCCAGCTCTCCTCGTGTCTCTTTGAGTCCTGACTCCATCAGAGCTCCAGCTCTCCTCGTGTCTCTTTGAGTCCTGACTCCATCAAAGCTCCAGCTCTCCTCGTGTCTCTTTGAGTCCTGACTCCATCAAAGCTCCAGCTCTCCTCGTGTCTCTTTGAGTCCTGACTCCATCAAAGCTCCAGCTCTCCTCGTGTCTCTTTGAGTCCTGACTCCATCAAAGCTCCAGCTCTCCTCGTGTCTCTCTGAGTCCTGACTCCATCAAAGCTCCAGCTCTCCTCGTGTCTCTCTGAGTCCTGACTCCATCAGAGCTCCAGCTCTCCTCGTGTCTATTTGAGTCCTGACTCCATCAGAGCTCCAGCTCTCCTCGTGTCTCTCTGAGTCCTGACTCCATCAGAGCTCCAGCTCTCCTCGTGTCTCTCTGAGTCCTGACTCCATCAGAGCTCCAGCTCTCCTCGTGTCTCTCTGAGTCCTGACTCCATCAGAGCTCCAGCTCTCCTCGTGTCTCTCTGAGTCTTGACTCCATCAGAGCTCCAGCTCTCCTCGTGTCTCTGAGTCCTGACTCCATCAAAGCTCCAGCTCTCCTCGTGTCTCTCTGAGTCCTGACTCCATCAGAGCTCCAGCTCTCCTCGTGTCTATTTGAGTCCTGACTCCATCAAAGCTCCAGCTCTCCTCGTGTCTCTCTGAGTCCTGACTCCATCAAAGCTCCAGTTCTCCTCGTGTCTCTCTGAGTCCTGACTCCATCAGAGCTCCAGCTCTCCTCGTGTCTCTCTGAGTCCTGACTCCATCAGAGCTCCAGCTCTCCTCGTGTCTCTCTGATTCCTGACTCCATCAGAACTCCAGCTCTCCTCGTGTTTCTGAGTCCTGACTCCATCAAAGCTCCAGCTCTCCTCTTGTCTATTTGAGTCCTGACTCCATCAAAGCTCCAGCTCTCCTCGTGTCTCTCTGAGTCCTGACTCCATCAGAGCTCCAGCTCTCCTCGTGTCTCTCTGAGTCCTGACTCCATCAAAGCTCCAGCTCTCCTCGTGTCTCTCTGAGTCCTGACTCCATCAGAGCTCCAGCTCTCCTCGTGTCTCTCTGTGTCCTGACTCCATCAAAGCTCCAGCTCTCCTTGTCTCTTTGAGTCCAGACTCCATCAAAGCTCCAGCTCTCCTCGTGTCTCTCTGAGTCCTGACTCCATCAAAGCTCCAGCTCTCCTCGTGTCTCTTTGAGTCCTGACTCCATCAAAGCTCCAGCTCTCCTCGTGTCTCTTTGAGTCCTGACTCCATCAAAGCTCCAGCTCTCCTTGTCTCTTTGAGTCCAGACTCCATCAAAGCTCCAGCTCTCCTCGTGTCTCTGAGTCCTGACTCCATCAAAGCTCCAGCTCTCCTTGTCTCTTTGAGTCCAGACTCCATCAAAGCTCCAGCTCTCCTCGTGTCTCTCTGAGTCCTGACTCCATCAAAGCTCCAGCTCTCCTCGTGTCTCTCTGAGTCCTGACTCCATCAGAGCTCCAGCTCTCCTCGTGTCTCTCTGAGTCCTGACTCCATCAGAGCTCCAGCTCTCCTTGTCTCTCTGAGTCCTGACTCCATCAGAGCTCCAGCTCTCCTTGTCTCTCTGAGTCCTGACTCCATCAGAGCTCCAGCTCTCCTCGTGTCTCTGAGTCCTGACTCCATCAGAGCTCTAGCTCTCCTCGTGTCTCTCTGAGTCCTGACTCCATCAGAGCTCCAGCTCTCCTCGTGTCTCTGAGTCCTGACTCCATCAAAGCTCCAGCTCTCCTCGTGTCTCTCTGAGTCCTGACTCCATCAAAGCTCCAGCTCTCCTCGTGTCTCTCTGAGTCCTGACTCCATCAGAGCTCCAGCTCTCCTCGTGTCTCTCCGAGTCCTGACTCCATCAAAGCTCCAGCTCTCCTCGTGTCTCTCTGAGTCCTGACTCCATCAAAGCTCCAGCTCTCCTCGTGTCTCTCTGAGTCCTGACTCCATCAGAGCTCCAGCTCTCCTCGTGTCTCTCTGAGTCCTGACTCCATCAAAGCTCCAGCTCTCCTCATGTCTCTCTGAGTCCTGACTCCATCAGAGCTCCAGCTCTCCTCGTGTCTCTCTGAGCCCTGACTCCATCAGAGCTCAAGCTCTCCTCGTGTCTCTGAGTCCTGACTCCATCAGAGCTCCAGCTCTCCTCGTGTCTCTGAGTCCTGACTCCATCAGAGCTCCAGCTCTCCTCGTGTCTCTGAGTCCTGACTCCATCAAAGCTCCAACTCTCCTCGTGTCTCTGAGTCCTGACTCCATCAGAGCTCCAGCTCTCCTCGTGTCTCTCTGAGTCCTGACTCCATCAAAGCTCCAGCTCTCCTCGTGTCTCTCTGAGTCCTGACTCCATCAGAGCTCCAGCTCTCCTCATGTCTCTCTGAGTCCTGACTCCATCAAAGCTCCAGCTCTCCTCGTGTCTCTCTGAGTCCTGACTCCATGAGAGCTCCAGCTCTCCTCGTGTCTCTCTCAGTCCTGACTCCATCAGAGCTCCAGCTCTCCTCGTGTCTTTCTGAGTCCTGACTCCATCAGAGCTCCAGCTCTCCTCGTGTCTCTCTGAGTCCTGACTCCATCAGAGCTCCAGCTCTCCTCGTGTCTCTCTGAGTCCTGACTCCATCAAAGCTCCAGCTCTCCTCGTGTCTCTCTGAGTCCTGACTCCATCAGAGCTCCAGCTCTCCTCGTGTCTCTCTGAGTCCTGACTCCATCAGAGCTCCAGCTCTCCTTGTGTCTCTTTGAGTCCTGACTCCATCAAAGCTCCAGCTCTCCTCGTGTCTCTCTGAGTCCTGACTCCATCAAAGCTCCAGCTCTCCTTGTGTCTCTTTGAGTCCTGACTCCATCAGAGCTCCAGCTCTCCTCGTGTCTCTGAGTCCTGACTCCATCAAAGCTCCAGCTCTCCTCGTGTCTCTTTGAGTCCTGACTCCATCAGAGCTCCAGCTCTCCTCGTGTCTCTTTGAGTCCTGACTCCATCAGAGCTCCAGCTCTCCTTGTCTCTCTGAGTCCTGACTCCATCAGAGCTCCAGCTCTCCTTGTGTCTCTTTGAGTCCTGACTCCATCAAAGCTCCAGCTCTCCTCATGTCTCTCTGAGTCCAGACTCCATCAAAGCTCCAGCTCTCCTTGTCTCTTTGAGTCCTGACTCCATCAGAGCTCCAGCTCTCCTCGTGTCTCTGAGTCCTGACTCCATCAAAGCTCCAGCTCTCCTCGTGTCTCTCTGAGTCCTGACTCCATCAGAGCTCCAGCTCTCCTCGTGTCTCTCTGAGTCCTGACTCCATCAGAGCTCCAGCTCTCCTCGTGTCTATTTGAGTCCTGACTCCATCAGAGCTCCAGCTCTCCTCGTGTCTCTCTGAGTCCTGACTCCATCAGAGCTCCAGCTCGCCTCGTGTCTCTCTGAGTCCTGACTCCATCAGAGCTCCAGCTCTCCTCGTGTCTCTCTGAGTCCTGACTCCATCAAAGCTCCAGCTCTCCTCGTGTCTCTGAGTCCTGACTCCATCAAAGCTCCAGCTCTCCTTGTCTCTCTGAGTCCTGACTCCATCAGAGCTCCAGCTCGCCTCGTGTCTCTCTGAGTCCTGACTCCATCAAAGCTCCAGCTCTCCTCGTGTCTCTGAGTCCTGACTCCATCAGAGCTCCAGCTCTCCTCGTGTCTCTCTGAGTCCTGACTCCATCACAGCTCCAGCTCTCCTCGTGTCTCTGAGTCCTGACTCCATCAGAGCTCCAGCTCGCCTCGTGTCTCTCTGAGTCCTGACTCCATCAGAGCTCCAGCTCTCCTCGTGTCTCTCTGAGTCCTGACTCCATCAAAGCTCCAGCTCTCCTCGTGTCTCTGAGTCCTGACTCCATCAGAGCTCCAGCTCTCCTCGTGTCTCTCTGAGCCCTGACTCCATCAGAGCTCCAGCTCTCCTCATGTCTCTCTGAGTCCTGACTCCATCAGAGCTCCAGCTCTCCTTGTGTCTCTCTGAGTCCTGACTCCATCAGAGCTCCAGCTCTCCTCGTGTCTCTCTGAGTCCTGACTCCATCAAAGCTCCAGCTCTCCTTGTCTCTCTGAGTCCTGACTCCATCAAAGCTCCAGCTCTCCTCGTGTCTCTCTGAGTCCTGACTCCATCAAAGCTCCAGCTCTCCTTGTCTCTTTGAGTCCTGACTCCATCAAAGCTCCAGCTCTCCTTGTCTCTTTGAGTCCTGACTCCATCAGAGCTCCAGCTCTCCTCGTGTCTCTGAGTCCTGACTCCATCAAAGCTCCAGCTCTCCTCGTGTCTCTCTGAGTCCTGACTCCATCAGAGCTCCAGCTCTCCTCGTGTCTCTCTGAGTCCTGACTCCATCAAAGCTCCAGCTCTCCTCGTGTCTCTCTGAGTCCTGACTCCATCAAAGCTCCATCTCTCCTCGTGTCTCTGAGTCCTGACTCCATCAAAGCTCCAGCTCTCCTCGTGTCTCTTTGAGTCCTGACTCCATCAAAGCTCCAGCTCTCCTCGTGTCTCTCTGAGTCCTGACTCCATCAGAGCTCCAGCTCTCCTCGTGTCTCTCTGAGTCCTGACTCCATCAAAGCTCCAGCTCTCCTTGTGTCTCTTTGAGTCCTGACTCCATCAAAGCTCCAGCTCTCCTCGTGTCTCTCTGAGTCCTGACTCCATCAAAGCTCCAGCTCTCCTCGTGTCTCTGAGTCCTGACTCCATCAAAGCTCCAGCTCTCCTCGTGTCTCTCTGAGTCCTGACTCCATCAGAGCTCCAGCTCTCCTCGTGTCTCTTTGAGTCCTGACTCCATCAAAGCTCCAGCTCTCCTCGTGTCTCTCTGAGTCCTGACTCCATCAAAGCTCCAGCTCTCCTCGTGTCTCTCTGAGTCCTGACTCCATCAAAGCTCCAGCTCTCCTCGTGTCTCTGAGTCCTGACTCCATCAAAGCTCCAGCTCTCCTCGTGTCTCTCTGAGTCCTGACTCCATCAGAGCTCCAGCTCTCCTCGTGTCTCTTTGAGTCCTGACTCCATCAAAGCTCCAGCTCTCCTCGTGTCTCTTTGAGTCCTGACTCCATCAAAGCTCCAGCTCTCCTCGTATCTCTCTGAGTCCTGACTCCATCAAAGCTCCAGCTCTCCTCGTGTCTCTGAGTCCTGACTCCATCAAAGCTCCAGCTCTCCTCGTGTCTCTGAGTCCTGACTCCATCAAAGCTCCAGCTCTCCTCGTGTCTCTCTGAGTCCTGACTCCATCAGAGCTCCAGCTCTCCTCATGTCTCTCTGAGTCCTGACTCCATCAGAGCTTCAGCTCTCCTCGTGTCTCTCTGAGTCCTGACTCCATCAGAGCTCCAGCTCTCCTCATGTCTCTCTGAGTCCAGACTCCATCAAAGCTCCAGCTCTCCTCGTGTCTCTCTGAGCCCTGACTCCATCAGAGCTCCAGCTCTCCTCGTGTCTCTCTGAGTCCTGACTCCATCAAAGCTCCAGCTCTCCTCGTGTCTCTGAGTCCTGACTCCATCAAAGCTCCAGCTCTCCTCGTGTCTCTGAGTCCTGACTCCATCAAAGCTCCAGCTCTCCTCGTGTCTCTCTGAGTCCTGACTCCATCAAAGCTCCAGCTCTCCTCGTGTCTCTCTGAGTCCTGACTCCATCAAAGCTCCAGGTCTCCTCGTGTCTCTTTTAGTCCTGACTCCATCAGAGCTCCAGCTCTCCTCGTGTCTCTCTGAGTCCTGACTCCATCAAAGCTCCAGCTCTCCTCGTGTCTCTCTGAGTCCTGACTCCATCAGAGCTCCAGCTCTCCTTGTGTCTCTTTGAGTCCTGACTCCATCAGAGCTCCAGCTCTCCTCATGTCTCTCTGAGTCCTGACTCCATCAAAGCTCCAGTTCTCCTCGTGTCTCTCTGAGTCCTGACTCCATCAGAGCTCCAGCTCTCCTTGTGTCTCTCTGAGTCCTGACTCCATGAGAGCTCCAGCTCTCCTCATGTCTCTTTGAGTCCTGACTCCATCAAAGCTCCAGCTCTCCTCGTGTCTCTGAGTCCTGACTCCATCAAAGCTCCAGCTCTCCTTGTGTCTCTCTGAGTCCTGACTCCATCAGAGCTCCAGCTCTCCTCGTGTCTCTTTGAGTCCTGACTCCATCAAAGCTCCAGCTCTCCTCGTGTCTCTGAGTCCTGACTCCATCAAAGCTCCAGCTCTCCTCGTGTCTCTCTGAGTCCTGACTCCATCAAAGCTCCAGCTCTCCTTGTGTCTCTCTGAGTCCTGACTCCATCAGAGCTCCAGCTCTCCTCGTGTCTCTTTGAGTCCTGACTCCATCAAAGCTCCAGCTCTCCTCGTGTCTCTGAGTCCTGACTCCATCAAAGCTCCAGCTCTCCTCGTGTTTCTTTGAGTCCTGACTCCATCAGAGCTCCAGCTCTCCTCGTGTCTCTCTGAGTCCTGACTCCATCAGAGCTCCAGCTCTCCTCGTGTCTCTTTGAGTCCTGACTCCATCAAAGCTCCAGCTCTCCTCGTGTCTCTCTGAGTCCTGACTCCATCAGAGCTCCAGCTCTCCTCGTGTCTCTTTGAGTCCTGACTCCATCAAAGCTCCAGCTCTCCTCGTGTCTCTCTGAGTCCAGACTCCATCAGAGCTTCAGCTCTCCTCGTGTCTCTCTGAGTCCTGACTCCATCAAAGCTCCAGCTCTCCTCGTGTCTCTCTGAGTCCTGACTCCATCAGAGCTCCAGCTCTCCTCGTGTCTCTTTGAGTCCTGACTCCATCAAAGCTCCAGCTCTCCTCGTGTCTCTCTGAGTCCTGACTCCATCAGAGCTCCAGCTCTCCTCGTGTCTCTCTGAGTCCTGACTCCATCAAAGCTCCAGCTCTCCTCGTGTCTCTGAGTCCTGACTCCATCAAAGCTCCAGCTCTCCTCGTGTCTCTCTGTGTCTTGACTCCATCAGAGCTCCAGCTCTCCTCGTGTCTCTTTGAGTCCTGACTCCATCAAAGCTCCAGCTCTCCTCGTGTCTCTCTGAGTCCTGACTCCATCAGAGCTCCAGCTCTCCTCGTGTCTCTTTGAGTCCTGACTCCATCAGAGCTCCAGCTCTCCTCGTGTCTCTTTGAGTCCTGACTCCATCAGAGTTCCAGCTCTCCTCGTGTCTCTTTGAGTCCTGACTCCATCAAAGCTCCAGCTCTCCTCGTGTCTCTTTGAGTCCTGACTCCATCAAAGCTCCAGCTCTCCTCGTGTCTCTCTGAGTCCTGACTCCATCAAAGCTCCAGCTCTCCTCGTGTCTCTCTGAGTCCTGACTCCATCAGAGCTCCAGCTCTCCTCGTGTCTCTCTGAGTCCTGACTCCATCAGAGCTCCAGCTCTCCTCGTGTCTCTTTGAGTCCTGACTCCATCAGAGCTCCAGCTCTCCTCGTGTCTCTCTGAGTCCTGACTCCATCAGAGCTCCAGCTCTCCTCGTGTCTCTTTGAGTCCTGACTCCAATTGCTTCAGAAGTTTCCCCCACAGCTTCCATGTTGCGAAAAAAGGCTCAGAAAACTTGAACATTTGATCACACAAGGATGACGCAAAACCTTGTAACTGTTCCAGGGGGGGCCTTTACCGAGATATCTTACGTTCTTCTCACCCACACTGAGAACAATGAATGGATACCTTTTACTGTGTGCAGTTTAAGGGCATTCTGAAACAACATTAAAACACACGAGTTAGCTAGACTCATGTGTTTTAATGTATCTTTCATGAACAGAACAAAATGTGTTTATCCACAGAGACCAGATGTTTTATGAAATTACTTAGCCTTTTTTAAATTTGAATAACTATATTTGTGGGCTGTTTATCTTTACGTATTTAGTTGGAACAAAAAAGTATGGGGCTGAGAGGAACAGACACATTCAGAACAGTTGGAGAGTTACCGTTGGTCTGCTCCGATTTTTCATTGTGATTTATTTTTTTAAAAAAGAAACACCACACCAACTGCTGTATAGTCGGTGCAGAAAGAAGTGATTTAAAAAGATTATCCTGGCACAACCCTTTTTTCACATGTTCTTACATCATAAAAAACACTTACTTGCCGCTCAGGATGACAGTATCACTCTCTTTGGTTCATGTTCTATTTTTAATTCAGTAGGTGAACCTATATGTTCATAAATAAAATAGTGTGTGTGAGCTTAACTGTAAAATGGAGTATTTTCTGTCAGATTTAATTTCTGCTTTTTTAAACCGTTGTATGTGTTTTATTACTTTTATATTGTGATACTTAGATTAGGTTACATTTGTTTACACATAACTAGTAATTTTAACATAATACATTCGTAAAGTACCTCTCCCAACCCTTCTTATGCCAATCAACCATCTCCATGACAACACAGCATTCTCCATTCCTGAGGAATCCCGCGAGATATGGTTTAAAAAGGAAGGGCTTTGTATTTGAACTGTTTATGACACAATACATACAAACATTTGTCAAGCTAATGATACAGATCTGATGAAAAAGAACCCAGACCCACCCCAGCTGTAATGTGTCGCCTGCAGCTGCATTTCTGTCACCTCTCTCCGACGAGGTGGAGACAATGACCGAGTGGTAGTGTGTGCCATGTGCTCAATGCTAACTGCTTGACTTGGTTCCCTGCCAGAGGCTTATTCGGAACCAAGGACAGATCCCCCGGTCTCCCAGCCCTCTCGCTGGGGAGAGACACATTTAGATAAAGTCCCCCTCCCTCCCTCCTTCCCTTTTCGTCGCTCCCATTTTTCCTTTTCTCTCAAACTCCGTCTCACCGGGGAGCCCGCATTTAGCTCTCTTTCTTTGTCGCTCCCTCTATTGAAAGTCTCAGAGGAATGTCAAAGTTATCGTCATCTCGCCCTCATTCCATCTCTGCGTCTCCAAGCTCCTTTTCCCCTTGGTTCCATACCACATTTAGAATCTGCACTATAGGGGGACGCCATGGCCTTTACCTCCTATTCAATTAAGCTGAAACACACACACACACACACACACACACACACACACACACACACACACACACACACACACACACACACACACACACACACACACACACACGGTGTCTGGAGACTGATGGATATATCCTCAGAGAAACAGTACATTGAAGAACACGTGCATTGGAAACACACAAACATCAAGCAATTACAACACAGTAAGTCTCTAAGGCAATTTTTCAGATGGCAAATCTCTGTGGTAATTTTGTCCGACTTCAATTAAAAAAAAAAATCTGCTTTTCCCCCCAATGGGCCTGAAGTATTTAGTTAAACACACACCGACTTCACACGTCGTTCCACTCTGGTGCAGGGCTACACTTATCAAGAGGCGTGTCTGGAACAAGGCAATTGTCAGGATGAGATTACAAGTTCCACAAGGTGCTTGTTGTATATTTGTATAACTAACTTGACAGAAAAGAAAATATAAAACGTGTAAATCACTTCTCAGACACAGAACAACAAAGCAGGCGGTGCGAGAATAGAATATATTTCATCTGTCGTGGTATATGAGCTACGTAATCATACGTTGATGACAACTTGCAGGGTGATGCACTTTCTTTGAATACATTTTAAGAGCACCTCATATACATAACACTGTGGCTTAATTTAGATACAAATAATTACAAACAAGTGTTTTCTTATCTATGTATTCCACGGTAAGGTATAAACCACGCAATCAATGCTTATTAACTTTTCTTTTTTTAAATTAAACGTTTTTATTTAGCCTAAAATAAAAATGAAATGTATTTGAATAAGCTGTAGACCATGCTTTGGCCCTTTGTGTTGCCATGTTACATAAAGGGGACACTTGTATTGGTTTTTAAATGTTTTAAAAGTTACTCCTGGTATTTGTGTGAACATCTGTGAGCACATTTGAAACAAGTGGGGACTCGTCTGGGATTAGAAACCTGGACCGCTCTGTCCAGGCCTATAGTGGCATACTCTGATCACAACCCAAATCAGTGTTTGATGAGATGGTGCCTTTTTTCACAGCCTTTCCATCTGGACATTCGGAATCTGAAAGTTCTGAAAATGATATTGCTGATGCATCGTATAGAGCAGCACTTTAAGGTGTTTATGGTGTTCTTTCATACATTTATCCATTTGTTGTTATCTTTACTTATCAATATTGAATCTTTATGCAGTGTGTGTAGAATGCATGAAATACATTCAGCTCTGGTTAAAATGAAGAGACCACAGCACATTTGTCTTAAATCTGAATCTCTACATGTATGGCAGCAATTCCATTCCAGTGTCTGTTGAATTCCAACACAGAGAAAAAGGTTGTCAGTAGAATCAAAGTAAAATCAATTTTCAGAATCAAATAAAAAATAAACAAATGTACTCGTTGCCTTTAAATGGTACTGTAAATACTAGGGCGGGGGGGGGGGGAGCGCGCACAGCGTAAAGCAAAACCTCCCAGACATGTATTGATCTGTACGGCAAAGTACGGTTTGGAAACTATATCATTTCCTTTTGGAGGGCATGCATAACACGGCATAACACCAGAGCCTCGCTGCGGGGAAACGTTGGGTCTGTTCCGAGTTTGTTCTAATCTGTCAAAATGACAGACTGCTTTCAGATTTTTCCGTCATTGATAAATAAAATATTCGGTTTACGCGACCACTGCTGTCCCTGCAACATCAGTACCAAGCGAGAGAGTTTTTTCCAGAGCAGGGGATATTGTAAATGCCCAAACATCCCAGCTTATAAATACCTGGAAATGTGGACATTCTCATATTCCTAAAAACCTGTCTGATGATGCTGAGTGAGTGACTAGTGAGTTTGAGTTGAGTTACAAAGAAAATGCCTACTTTGTTAGGTAGTACTAGTAGGTAAAAAAACACTGGTTTTCTTGTTCCAGTCTTTTACTGTCACTTTGTTTTTGACACTTTAAAATACTACTATCCTACTAAAATGCTGTACCAATCAGATTTATTATTAAAAAGTAAAAATAAGAAAATGTTTTTCAGGTAAAAACAATGTTTTTTCCTTTATTTTTCAATATCGCGATAAATATCGTACCATGGACTTGTTATCGCGATATTATCGTACCGTGAGTTTTTGGTATCGTTACATCCCTAGTAAATACAGAGGGACTGATATTTTTGGTCTCTTAATGTTTTCCAGAGCAGTGTCTTCAAACATATTTTTAAGATAAAAACAATCATTATATTTGAGTTTACTTTTGTTTAAATAATCATTTCAATTGTATTACAAATGCGCTGTATTGTAGAGTATCCTTACAATGCCAGTTATGTGAATACTATGTTGTAAAAGTGATGTCTGCTATACTATTTCACCTTTTGTCTAATCTATAATTCATAAGTAACAGGTATCACAAAACTTTGGAGAGTTTGGTAAAACACCCATGCCTTCCATTTGTAATACTCTCTAAAACAGGAAATACTGAATGCCAGTAGGCTGTCACAGGTGGGGTTGGATTTTCCTCTCCGTCCCAGTTTGTGGTTATTTGTTCTAATATGGGTTTATTTTTCGTTCAAAATAAGTAACTTTGTGTATTTTGCACCCAAGCTGAGAGACGAGTCAGAGCTGGATTCAGGCAAGACTATTTTTGTATAAAGCTCAGCAGGAGACGTGGTAGAAAACAAACAAAAAAACACTGCCAACAGGGAAGGAACCAAAGTTACTGTATATTCCGCTGGCTGAGAGAGAGAGAAAAGCAGGTGGAGGCAATGACAGGCTTTCTGGACCGTTCCTTCGGTAATTAGCTGAGGGGCAAACCACGGCACGGACCACGGCGCGGACCACGGCGCGGACCACGGCGACCACGGCGCGGACCACGGCGCGGACCACGGCGCGGACCAGGGCGCGGACCAGGGCGCGGACCAGGGCGCGGACCAGGGCGCGGACCAGGGCGCGGACCAGGGCGCGGACCAGGGCGCGGACCAGGGCGCGGACCAGGGCACGGACCAGGGCACGGACCAGGGCACGGACCATGGACGCTTCCCACATCGCTGACAGCTCTGGGATCAGCACTCTGTACGGTGGCCACAACACAAAGCTTACTGGGTGGAAAACGTTATTAATAACCTGATATCAAACCTCATTATTGTGTGACCCTTATTGTATTCTATTTAAAGAAACTCAACATCACAGCAATATATTACGCAGTAAGACGCGGCAGATACAAAAGGATGATGAAGCTTATCCTGGTTTTAGAGATAATTCAGCAACATTTTCAAAAAATCAGGAGTCATGCAAGCATTACAAATTGCAGAGCCTGATTATTTGGTCTCCCGAAATGCCACTCACATTTCAATTTGATAAATGGTTATCGAGCTATGCGGAGATAGTCATCTGACGTACAAAATTAGACACACAGAGATTGGCCGAATTCCACCATTTATACCCTTTTTACTCCGACTTGCCACCAAATGTGGTGCCAATAGAACACATTGTTCATGAGTTAATACTTTACGGTATTTCCTTTTGTGTACATACATGATTATTGTACAATGTATTTATTTTATGTGTTTGTGAAATGTATTTACAATATTATCTCTTACTGTGTTAATATGCTAAATTCTCTATAGCACCACCATCGGGCCAAATTGTGCCAAATTGAACCAAATTAGAAAAAGCACCAGCTGCCAAGTTTGAAATGGATAATATATTTAATAGATAATTCTGTGAAGTGTAGAAATCCTCCCCATGTTTCAAACAGCCAACAGGGATCTGCAGTTTGTTCAATAAGTCAATAATACCCTCAGCACACACAGAAGACTAGTTTAGATACCTCTTACTGGGGGTGGCTGGTTCCAGCAACTACACACATCAGAGAAACACTGCCCTTTGTGTGTG
Organism: Gymnodraco acuticeps; assembly: GCF_902827175.1. NCBI lineage: Eukaryota > Metazoa > Chordata > Actinopteri > Perciformes > Bathydraconidae > Gymnodraco > Gymnodraco acuticeps. The sequence continues at coordinate 156,670 of NW_022990512.1, forward strand.
TGTTTGTTTGTGTGTCCTCAGCCCAAGCATCCATCTGGGAGTCTAAATGTCTGCATGCATTGCATATGTGAGCATCTGTGTATCATTGTATGCTCGTGTATGTGTGTGTGAATGTGTGTGTGTGACCTTTAACTGCTCTTTCTGTGTGGTTGAGTCATCAGCATGGCTTTTTCTCCATACAGCATCAACGTATAAACAGGAGAGATACACAATATAGACACTCCATTTAATAATTGAATTCAGTCCCATTGCCACCGGTGTATAAAATCAAGCACATAGCCATGCAGTCAGCCTTCACAAACATTTGTGAAAGAATGGGTCGTTCGAAAGAGCTCACTGAATTTGAACGTGGTGCAGTAATGGGATGCCCCCGTTGCAACAAGTCAGTCCATGACATTTCTTGTCTCCTAGATATTCTACGATCAACTGTAAGTGTTGTTATTGCAAAGTGGAAAGGAGCCACATCAACTCAGCCACAAAGTCAGGCTTTTGTCTGTTCCATTATGACTGTGCCCCACAAAGCAAGGTCCACAAAGGCATGGTTGGATGAGTTCGGTGTGGAAGAACATGACTGGCCCGCACAGAGCCCTGACCTCCACCCCATTGAACACCTTTGAGATGAACTAGAATGGAGAGCCAGCCCAGCTAGCAGGGAACGTTCTCACAACTTTGGCTAACGTTACCTACAGTTTCTAATAATGTTTTATATATATAATGACTATAATGACTATAATGTGGAGGGCTCTCCCCTCCTGCCCTAAAGCAGGGGGAAAGAGTCCTCCCGCCCCGTATGGGCCCAGTGCGCGCCACGTCCCCCGAGCCCGGGAAAAACGTAAGCGCATTACGCCCGGAGAGGGGTCAGATGCCCACTGACCCACAGCCCCCCCTCTCACGAGTCCTGCGTTGCCCCAGCAAGCACAGATGATGAGAAGGAGCCAGACATGTCCAAGAGACAAAACGTTATGAAGCGGCCTGGCGTAGACCAAGACACCGCCGTGCATATGTCCTCCACACTCCATTAAATAAGGCTGTTGACACAGCCACAGCCTGTGTAGAGTGTGCACAGACCCCCGTGGGGAGGGCTCTCCCCGCCCACCCGATGGGTATCCACCTATGATAAGGCGGAACGATTTTGTGAGCAGCAGCAAGCCGTCTCTGCTGTTCTGGCTGAGGACAGAAAGAAGTGGCACCTGATGCCCAGAGACACAGACATGACAACTTTGGAAATGGTGAGGGACGCCCTGGCTCCACTTAGTGATTTCACAGATGCCCTAAGTGGAGAGAAATAAACAACAATCTCATCAGTCCTGCCACTCATGTGGAAGATAAGAGCCTGCACAGAAGATGAGGAAGGTGACCGTCCACTGGCGCTGGAAATGAAGCACAGAATTAGAGAAGACTTAGAAAAGAGATACAATGAGCACGATCTGAAGATGATGCTAAACATCTCCTCTTTCCTAGATCCAAGATGTAAGAGTACTTGTGTTACGATGGAAGAGGAAGTCAAGAGGGAACTGCTGCAGGGAAGAGACAAATAAGTGACCTCAACCTTTTGCTCTGCAGTATCACCTGAGAAAATAAGGGGGCAGATCATTCTGGAACAAGACAAGATCCTTCCACACCCACAACACCCACATTAAACTAAATGGTGAGGTCGCTGACTACAAGCTATTAACAGCCATCAGCCCTGCAGAGGACCCCCTGACCTGGTGGAGTCAACATGAGGTACACCTGCCCATGCTGGCTCACTTTGCAAAGCAGTATTCGTGCATTCCAGCATCCAGCTGTGCATCAGAACGCGTCTTCAGCACATCTGGAAACATCTGCAGTCCTAGGCGTTCTAGACTGACTGAGGAACACTTAACGAGGCAATGGAACTGAATACTAAAAGAAAACCAGCCTAGGACTAAGGTTTAGTATGAGTAGGGACCAGTTATGCTGCTAAACAGTAGACCTCATTGTGTTGAATGTAATTTCTCTTGCTTAATATACAAATCTATTTTGACGAAAAAGTTGTTTGAGATGATGCATAATTTGAGTTAATACGGATTCTTGGCATTTATTTAATTTATTGTTCTCATTGTTTAAAAGTTTAGAAAAAAGGTTCTGGTGTGAAATAAAGCACAATAATTACATTTATGACGGTTTCCCCTTTTTTAAGAAAAGTATCGAAAACGCAATTCTTGACTTGGTATTGGTAATCGAAACCAAACTGTTGGTATTGTGCCGACACTTGTCAACACTGTACTTTGACAGCCAACTAATCCCAGCAATGGGCTCCAAACATTGCACCAGGTGAATTTACATACTGCATTCTGATGAACGAGTGAGATGATAGCTCTTATTCCAAGGTCACACAGGGTTCAGGGAATATCCCACCCTCCGGAAACATCGCTGGCACCAACGCGCCCTCCAAGGCTCCCGGTCTTTATTCATTAATGCAATCACTGCTGGCACCAGGCAGCTGAAAGCTTTCTCGCTCTTAGCCCCCCTCCGCGTATACACACAACACACACACACCATTTGTGTGCGTCTTCAGGAAGGCTCCCTATTAAATGAAGTGGCATTAGAGTGGTTTAATGCAGCACCTGCTTAGAGCTAGAGAAACAGAGAGCTGACGTAGAGAGAGAAGAAGATGAAGAGGATATATTATGTCTCTGCTGAGCTGTAGGTAAAGATGTATGCATCTCTTTGTGTGTGTGTGTGTGTGTGTGTGTGTGTGTGTCTTTTCAACTCCTACTCTCTGACTCGTATACCTCATTATTCATGCACTCAGTCCTTTATCATAGTGATAGTGATCGCTTCACACACAAACACACACACACACATACCATGTATACATCACTTCAGGGGACATTACATTGACTTACATGCATTTCCTGGAGACGTATCCTAACCTTAACCATAACCAACACATGCCTAACCCTAACCCTAACCAAGTCTTCACCCTCAAATTAATGATTCCCTTATGGGGACCTCCAATGTATCCCCATAAGGGAGGCGAGTCCCCACACGTGACTGTGTATACATATTTAGGTCCCCACAAGTATAGTAATGCTAGGCCACACCACACACACACACACACACACACACACACACACACACACACACACCACACACACACACACACACACACACACACCACACCACACCACATCACACACACACACACACACACACACCACACGCAACACCACATACCCCACACACACACCACACACACACCACCAACCACAACCACACACTGAAACACACACACACACACACACACACACACATTGAAACACACACACACACACATACCCACGCACACACACACCACACACACACTCACACGCACACACACACACCCACACACACACACACTCACACACACACACACACACACACACAAACACACGCACACACACACACACCACACACACACACACACACTCCCTTGGTAGTACTCTCGGGTCAGTGTACATTTACTGTGCTTTGATTGTGCTGGGGTACAAATACCTCCATAGCTGCTAGTTCATGATGTGTTCTTTGTGTATGTATGTGCATTATATACCTAATTACATCACTTCTTTCTCGAAAATCATTGTATTGCATGAATATGCATGATTATACATGCTATTTTAACCGTGTATGAATAGTATGAAGCACTGAATCTTATTAAACTTTGGGGTCACGCAGATGATAATGATGGAGTATATTTTTGTCCTGATGAGAATGTGCTCGTATAAAGTTGTATTCAATGCTTTGCTTATGTAATCCAATCTTTATTCCAGACTCAAGGTCCATATCACACAAAAAGACAAAACACACATCAATAAATAAGATAAAATGCTAAACACAAAACAGATAAAAACAAACAGATAAAAGCATAAAATCAGTCCAATCACAGCGAGCCACACATGCTCACTGTCTGTAGAGGCTATTGCGCCAATGTCTCCAAAGCATGGAAGAGAACCGGGTAGAACTCTTCACAGGGTTAATTAAAATCGAAATAACATAATTGTCCGAGTCTTCTAGGCGACACATGAATTTGTACATTAATTTTCTTAAAAGGGCTTGACAGGTAGGTACCCCCAAGTTAACACACAGCTGGCTGGCACTGTGCCATCTTGGTACCCTCAGCAGCAACCGTAAAGCATCATTGTATGCTACTTTTAGTTTGTGCATGCTTCTAGCCTTGTAGTTACTCCACAGGTGAGCCGTGTAGTTACTCCGCAGGTGAGCCGTGTAGTTACTCCGCAGGTGAGCCGTGTAGTTACTCCGCAGGTGAGCCGTGTAGTTACTCCGCAGGTGAGCCGTGTAGTTACTCCACAGGTGAGCCGTGTAGTTACTCCACAGGTGAGCCGTGTAGTTACTCCACAGGTGAGCCGTGTAGTTACTCCACAGGTGAGCCGTGTAGTTACTCCACAGGTGAGCCGTGTAGTTACTCCACAGGTGAGCCGTGTAGTTACTCCACAGGTGAGCCATGTGCAATGGTGCACAGAAAGCTTTAAAAAGTGATACCTTGACATCTACAGAGCACTTGTGAAACTTCCGCATTAATATGTTTGCCTGGGCATACAGTTTGCAGCGCTGTCTATGGATGTCTTTGTCATCTGTGAGATCATCAGAAATATAATGACCAAGGTACTTGATCTCACTGCACACAAGAAGAATGTTGCTACTGAGAATAAAATGAGGAAATACAGCCTTTTTATCCTCTTTACTTCGCACAATCATGATGCTACTCTTCTTGGCGTTATACTTAATATTAAAATCAATGCCATACTGGGAACAAGTCCTCAGAAGCTGTTGTAAGCCAGCACTGCACGGGGAGAAGATGATTAAATCATCTGCGTACATAAGGTGGTTGACAACAGTAGCTCCGATGACACAGCCAGTTTTACACAAGTTCAGTTTCCTCGACAGATCATCCATGTACAGATTAAACAACAAAGGAGATCAAATCCCACCTTGCTTGACCCCATTACCAACATCAACATGTTCAGACACAGTATTGCCCCACTTCACCTGCATAGTCTGATGTGCATACCAAAAGGCTAAGATCCTTATTATGTACTTGGGTACCCCTCTCTGGCACATTTTGTCAAATAATTTGTAATGATTCAGTCTATCAAATGCCCTGGAAGCATCAATAAAACACAGAAACATGGTGGAATTATGGCTTCTATATTTTGCTATAATGTCTTTTAAAGCAAAAATACACATATCTGTGCCGTGTTTTCTTTTAAAACCGAACTGGTTGTCAGCTGTGGTAATATACCTTTCCAGCCTATCAAACAGAATTTTCTCCAACACTTTGGAGAGAATGCTAGCTAAAGCAATGGGTCTGTAATTATCAATGCCATTCATCTTCCCAGCTTTATCCTTGATGACTGGCACAAGTAGCACAGATAACATGGAATCTGGTAAGACACCATGATTAAGGAAACCAGTAAGACACAGAGCAAGAAGAGGAGCAAGCCTAAGACTGGCATGTTTTAAGTGTTCGGCTGAGATGAGATCCGGGCCACAAGCTTTGTTATTTTCTAGATTCATTATAGTGTTGTAGACTTCCTCTGATCTAACTATAACGTTTTCAGTGGAGTCAACCTTTTCAACCACAAATGCATCACTCTTAACACAGTTGAACAACTCATAATAGTGTTGTCGCCACAGTTCTGCGATGCTGCCTGACCCACACACTCCTTCAATGGAAGATGGTAAGGGAGTCTTACAGCTGTTTATGACTTTGACCTCTTTCCAGAAATCATAGCAACTATTGTTGCGCAGCTTTCTGGCAAGTGAGTCAGCCCTCATTGTGTCCTCTTTTTTTTTAATGAAGCGGACAGCATACTTATATTTGGCATTAGTGGACTGTTTATGTTCAAACAAAGACCCCTGTCTCGGCCTTCCTGATTCGGCCCACAATTTAAAAGCATCTCTAGCAGCAGAGTGTAGCTCAGACACATGTTCATTCCATTCACGTTTTATACTATGCTCCTTTTTCTTACTGTTGTAAAAACCCTTACTTCAGGCATTTAACACATCAATAATAAGATCATATGTAAAACATAGATCACTACCATGCTGCGCATTTTTACAGTTGGTGTCACTGCACAGCATTGCTTCTCTAGGAATTACAACCAAGTCTAATGATTTGTCAGTGAGTGAGGTATAGTGATTAATATCCTTCTCACTTAACCTTGACCAATCCAGCCTCCCTGTGTATGTCTTATTGTCATCAACAGATAGCACCGGAATATTTTCAACATTTAGGGTCAATACAAAAGGAATATGATCTGTAGTGGCCAACTCATAACAAATGTCAATGTTGTCCAGAGAAGCATGTGCATCAGCTGTGCATATACAGTGATCTAGCCATGACACAGTAGCCTATGCCATGCTTCACTAATATATGTAAAGCGTTTCTCAGGTAAAAGAGATTTACTTGACAGTATGAGATTATTATCATTACAAAAATGCAGTAAACATTTGCCAAACAGAGATTTATCATCCGAAATGTCAGCATTCAAGTCCCCCACTACATACACACAGGTTGTGGCATTATCTTCAATGCATGCGTTAACAAATGCCATTCTATTGCGATATTCATCTTCATTTTCATATGATTCATAAGGTGTGTAAATATTTACGATTATAAATGACCTATTTTCATACTTGATCTCTATACCAATGGCCCAGTCGACGTCCAATCTTACCACTGTAACCAAAGGATCATATTTACTGTTCCAGAGAATCGCCACACCACCAGGTATCCTGCCATGGGCAATTTTATCACAGAGATCAGTAGTTGATTCTCCAACTCCATGAAAATTAGCATGTAGTGTATTCAGCCTTTCCAAATCTTGCTTAGGTAACCATGTCTCTTGTAAGCACAGAATATCACAGTCCTCCAACAGTTTATCAACAACCAGCCGCCTCGCTTTATCACCAGCACTGTGCCCCACACGTAGGCCACGTGTGTTATATGACACCACCCGCATCCTATTGTTTATGTACTATAGTCATTTACATCAGCAGATGCATAATTCCCGTGTTGTACAGAAGCGACCACATTGTTTGTAGTAGTGCTATCCCCCACAAGCACCCCACTAGCAGCATGACAACACATGGGTTTCTATGGCACCACTGTGGTCCTATAAACTGAGGTTCCCCTATATCAAACATGCATTCTGAAAGGTATTTCTTTACTATATTTTGGTCTCTGGTTTGGGATCTTGCCATCCATGCCATTGTTTAATATACAAATCTATTTTGACGAAAACGTTGTTTGAGATGATGCTTCATTTGAGTTCATACGGATTACATTACATTACATTACATTACATTGCATTTAGTTGACGCTTTTATCCAAAGCGACTTACAATAAGTGCGTTCGACCAACAAAATACAAACTTGAAGAAAACAGAATCATATAAGTACATCAGGTTTCATAGAACAAAAACATTTCAAGTGCTACTCAACTGGCTTTAGATAAGCCAGTCCTTTATTAGTATATAAGTGCTTTGTTAATAGTTCTATCGCTCGAAGTGGAGTCGAAAGAGATGAGTTTTCAGTCTGGAAGGTGTGTAAGCTTTCTGCTGTCCTGATGTCAATGGGGAGCTCATTCCACCATCTTGGAGCCAGGATAGCAAACCCACGTGTTTTTGCTGATGGGAACTTGGGTCCCCTTCGCAGCGAGGGTGCAGCGAGCTGTTTGGTTGATGCAGAGCGGAGTGCACGTGCTGGGGTGTACGGTTTAACCATGTCCTGGATGTAGGAAGGGCCAGATCCATTCGCAGCAAGTACCATTGTCTTGAAGTGGATTCTAGCAGTTACCGGAAGCCAGTGAAGGGAGCGGAGGAGCGGAGTGGTGTGGGATAATTTAGGAAGGTTGAAGACCAGGCGAGCCGCTGCATTCTGGATGAGCTGCAGAGGTCGGATGGCACATGCAGGTAGACCAGCCAGGAGGGAGTTGCAGTAGTCTAGGCATGAGATGACGAGAGCCTGGACCAGAACCTGCGTGGCTTTCTGGGTCAGCTGGGGACGTATCCTCCTGATGTTGTAAAGCGTGTATCTGCAGCAACGGGTTGTAGCAGCGATGTTTGCAGTGAAGGACTGGTTGTTATCTAGGGTCACACCCAGATTCCTTGCAGTCTGAGTCGGGGAAACAACTGAGGTGCCGATGTTGATTGTTAGGTCAAGAGTGGGACAATCTTTTCCCGGAAGGAAAAGCAGTTCAGTCTTGTCAAGGTTGAGCTTGAGGTGATGAGCAGACATCCACTGAGAGATGTCAGCTAGACAAGCAGAGATGCGTGCGACGACCTGGGTCTCTGAGCGGGGAAAGGACAGAATTAATTGGGTGTCGTCAGCGTAGCAGTGGTATGAAAAAACCATGCGGGCTAATGACTGATCCGAGCGAGTTTGTGTACAAGGAGAAGAGGAGGGGACCAAGAACAGAGCCCTGAGGGACCCCTGTAGTTAATTGACAAGGGTCGGACTCCGACCCTCTCCAAGTAACCCTGTAGGTGTGGTCTTTGAGGTATGAGGTGATGAGGGAAAGTGCAGAGCCTGAAACTCCAAGTTCTTGGAGAGTGCGAAGGAGGATCTGATGATTCACCGTGTCGAATGCAGCAGACAGGTCCAAAAGGATGATGACAGAGGAGAGGGAGGCTGCTTTAGCAGTGTGCAGTTCCTCAGTGACAGCAAGGAGGGCAGTTTCTGTGGAGTGACCTGCCTTGAAACCAGACTGGTGCGGATCCAGAAGGTTGTTCTGATGGAGATAACAGGAGAGTTGTTTAAAAACAGCGCGTTCAAGTGTTTTAGACAGGAACGGGAGGAGAGAGACAGGCTTGTAGTTTATAACATCAGACGGGTTGAGAGTGGGTTTCTTTAGGAGAGGGTTTACTCTTGCCTCCTTGAGACTGTTTGGAAAGTGACCAGAAGTTAGAGAAGTGTTGATGAAATGGGAGAGAAACGGTAGAATATCAGGAGCGATAGTCTGAAGGAGGTTTGAAGGGATAGGGTCCAGAGGACAGGTGGTAGGGCGGGCAGAGGTAATGAGGGTAAGAACCTCACTTGGAAAGAGAGGGGAAAAGGAGGTTAGTGTGTGGGTGGAAGGAAGGTCTGGTGACCCAGCGGTGAGTAGAGGTGAGTCAGACAAAGAAGAGCGAATATCATCAACCTTTTTTTCAAAGTGGTTAACAAAGTCGCTTGACAGAAGGGAGGAGGGGGAAGGAGCTTTGGGGGGGGTCCAGGAGGGAGGAGAAGATGGGAAAATAGTTTTTTGGGATTGGAATAGGAAGATTGGATCTTATCTTGAAAGAAAGTGCTTTTTGCCTGAGAGATCGAAGCAGAGAAAGAGGAGAGGAGAGCCTGATAGGTTAGGAGGTCGTCATGGTGTTTGGATTTCCACGGTTTCCGCTCTGCTGCCCGAAGGATGGTTCTATTAGCACGCAGTGCGTCATTTAGCCAGGGAGCAGGAGGGGACTGACGAGCCTGCCGCGATTTGAGAGGACAGAGAGAGTCCAGAGTGGATGAGAGAGTAGAGAGGAGAGTTTCTGCAGCAGAGTTTGGAGGTAGGAGTTGGAACGAGTCAGAGGAAGGGAGGGCTGAGAGCACCGATGAGGCAAAGGTAGAGGGGGAGAGGGAACGAAGGTTACGGCGGAGGGTGCAGGATGAGAAGAGATTAGTTTGTTATGTTTGGAAAGGGGTAGAGAGAATGAAATGAAGAAGTGATCTGATGTGTAGAGCCTGTTTACAGTGAGGTTAGAAGTAGTGCAGTTCCTTGAGAATATGAGATCAAGGACATTGCCAGCTTTATGAGTTGGTGGGGACAGAGACAGTGAGAAAGCAAAGGCAGTTAACAGAGATGTTAGTTCGTCTATCTTCCCTGTCTGGAGGTTGAAGTCTCAGAGAAGTACAGCGGGAGGGCCAGTTTCAGGGATGAGTGAGAGGAGATGATCTAATTCCTCCAAGAAGTCCCCCAAGGCGCCTGGTGGACGGTAGAGAACAACAATGGTTAACTGTATAGGATGGGTTACTGTGACGGCATGGAACTCAAAGGTGGAAGGAGTGAAGTTAGGTAGCTTGAAGAGGGAAAAGCTCCATTTGAGAGAGAGCAGGAGACCAGTGCCTGCTCCTCTGCCAGTGGGTCTGGGTGTATGGGAGAAGGAATATGCAGTGGAGAGAGCTGCTGGGGTGGATGTGTTGGATGGAGTAATCCAGGTCTCAGTGAGAGCAAGGAAATCCAGAGACTGCAGGGAGGCGTAGCCAGAGATGAAGTCAGCCTTAGGAACAGCTGACTGGCAGTTTCCACAGGCCACCTGAAACTAGATGTTGGATCTCAGTGGAGCATGTGGGATAGACGAGAGCAGGCCGGTTATATCGATTACGAGATACACGGGGCCAGTGATAATTGCGAGAAGACACATGAACAGGAATGGAGAAAATACACATGATTATAGCATGAGGGGCTAAACAACCAAATAAAATAAAACACCAGCGATACTTAGCTCAATCAGAGTAGGATTTGCCTCCTCGTGACTCCAGCAGGACTCTATTGTCTTTGTCAGTCTTAGCCTGTCTGACGCTGAAGCTGACGCTCCAGGAAAGTGCTACCTAAAATGGACACCTGATTGCTGAGTTCTCACAGATGTGGGGCCACGCCCTTTTAATTAGTTAACTCTCTGCAGCTGGTGGCCCTCAAAAGGAAATCTAGACTGAGTTGCTATTGTGTCTTTTCAGTGGCCCAATGGTTTTACAATTACATTAAACCCTAAGTTATAAAGTTATGAGTTTAACCCTTAATACAGTTACACCTACTCAATAAAGCTCTTAGTATTCTACACATGTTTAAATCAAAGTTAACCCTAGCAGTCAGTTAGTTCAGTTTTAAGGTTTCAGTCAAATTACTTGTCCCAAGTTTCTGCCTGACAGATACTGTAGCGGTTTTGAGATTTAAAATCACAATTTCAGTCAGATCAACTACAGAGCATTTATACAGAGTACACACACTGAAACAGAGAAGTCTAAAAACAGAATGTTACTTACACAATTCTAGAAGTCACCAGTTGTTATCCTGTAAAAATCGAGTTGCACACTCGTCATTCTTGTCATTTATTTTATTTATTGTTCTATTTGTATTTACTTTCCTTGTGTTTGTATCACTGCTTCTATTGTTGAAACGCTGTACATATTATCGGGTGGGTTGGGGAATTTTCACCGCATGCTCTGTTGCCGCCTGAACGGCCTGTTTTTAATCCATTTAAAGCACTTTGTGACTTTATTTTTGAAGTGCTGTATAAATAAAGTTATTATTCTAATTATTAGCCTTCGCAGCATGTTTTCGCTTGCTTGAGAACTAAGTGATTTTTGTCTGGTGTCAGTGTGACAAAAGAGTGTTTTGGAGTGACTGTACTATTTAGCCTGTGCATCAAATCAGCTGCACAGTATGAAAATAAGAATCTTATAACTCAGCAGTAAAAAGAAAAAGGGAAAAACGAAATAAAAAAAGGAAAGTGTTAATTAAACGCTGGTGCCAATCATAGACTGTATATATAAATGGACGTAGGGTCCGTGACGTCACCCATAGGATTCTGCAGAGTTGCTGAGAAGCCCTTAGTAGGCGGAGTCGGCCACTAACGGCTCGACAGTGACGTCAGAGTTCAACTCCCGCCTGCTCCAAATAAGGGCAAAGAGGCGGAGCCGAGGCAGGACCTGCTGCCACCGAGCTGGAAGTTCCAGAGCTAGCTGAAGCTACCAAGCTAAGCTAACATGCTCCCCATCTGCACACTGCCGTGGCATTTTACGTTTCTAAGGTAAGCGGACATGAAACTATTCAGCAAAACTATAAATAATAATCTAAGTTATTGAGTTTCTAGCATAATACTTCAGAATCTTAAAACCCCTTAATGTTTGTATGCAATTGTGCTAAATTCAACACTGGAATCAAGCAAATATTAATTAGTTTGCATGACATTAGTTATTTATATTTTGATATCACTTAACTATACGTTTAATACATTTAGGTCAAGCTAAGGTACATGTGATGGTAGCTAGTTAGTGCTCTTACCTGTGAGGCCTCCTCCAAACAGCATAATAACCAGACTGTATCATTAAAACTAAGTACCAGTTCTAGATGCTTGACTTTAGACAAACAATTAAAAAGACAACATGTATTTAAAGATCAATCTTTATTTGAATGTGCCTCTTAACCTGATATATTAGTTATACAGTAATAGTATTGACAATCTAAAAAAACTGAGCAACTCAACAGTCGACTTTATGTTTCTTATTGTCTAAAGCATTTATTATTTTTAATTTTCCCCCTCTCATATTCAGTGTGGACGGATTGAGACAGCCTGGTGTCCAGAGAGCTGCAGAAACTTCAGGGAGAAACCTCCGTGTGATGGACGTCCTGTCTGTTGGTTTGGAGAGGACTGACGGTCTTTCCTCAGTGAGGAGGACCAGGCCTCATGGAGGAGGACCAGGCCTGATGGAGGAGGACCAGGCCTGATGGAGGAGGACCAGGCCTGAGGGAGGAGGACCAGGCCTGAGGGAGGAGGACCAGGCCTGAGGGAGGAGGACCCAGGCCTGATGGAGGAGGACCAGGCCTGATGGAGGAGGACCAGGCCTGATGGAGGAGGACCAGGCCTGAGGGAGGAGGACCAGGCCTGATGGAGGAGGACCAGGCCTGATGGAGGAGGACCAGGCCTGAGGGAGGAGGACCAGGCCTGAGGGAGGAGGACCAGGCCTGATGGAGGAGCCCATGCTGGGCAAAGCTGATACCACCTGCACAGGCCTAGTCTGTCACGTTATTTGACTAAATGTGTTTACTTATACATTTAATAGGTTTACACCTTCTGTCCATATGTGCTTTTTATTTAATGTTTGATGAACTTTTGGTTCACAGCCTCTTCTTAGCCACTTCTATCAGGCTGTTTGCCGCCGTAAATGCCCATTAACCTCCGGAAAACATTCAAAGTGGTTAAAAAAGATCCCTACCACCAAGTCTTCAATCTAAGTGTACCACCCTGTTTTATGTCTTGAATGTAACCCTAATAATGTGGTATCCAAAAAGGTATGTCCAGATGTAAGAGAAAGAGGTTAGCAAAATGCATATCTTTATTTGAGAGGAATTCAATTGAGTAAGAGGATAATAAAACAATATAGATAACAAAGGTTAAAAAGAACACATCAGGTGGAGAAGAACAGGAGAAAGGGGAGAACAACAGAAGAAGAGAGGTGTTGCAGGAGGGGAGTGTTATTCCTTGTGATGTGTCATCTAGCACCACGTAGCCTACAGGCCGGGCTTCATCGTACTGACAATGCAGACCACCTCCTCGAGAGCAGAGGTCAAGGTAGCAGTGCCAGCTCAAATCTTCTTCTCGCACCTCAAGAGTTGCGGCAGCTCTGAGAAGTGCAGCCAGGGTACACCTGTGCTCGGGAGTTACAAGAGAAATTATCTTCTGGGTTTTCTGTGGTAGAAAAGAGTTGAAAAGGTCCGTGGATTCTGACTGAGAAACGGGGACATTGTTTCTTGAAAGAGCAAAAGAAGGACATGTTCAAATGTTTCACTAGAGGAAAAATAAAAGTAGCACAATCTAGAAATACTCAAGCCATCAAGTATTTATTGAGTATAAGAGCAGAATCGTAATCAGCAAACCCCACATTTTGAATCTGCAATACAAAAGTAGCATTAAAGTAGAATGTTGCTGCTACATTTCGATTTATTATAATAAGCTATTATTTTAGGATGAGTTAAACAAAGGAATAAAAGTACACCAACAAAGTTAATTTGATGTTTATTAGATCTTAGATTATGAAAAGGCCTTCGTGTATCACCATCATACAGGCGTCAAAGGATGTTGTTGTATTATAATTAATAGCATTTTCTTTTTAAAGGGTTTGCCCCATCTCTGCTTAGCAGGTGAATGCTCTGGGCCACACTTGGAGAACACCTGCTGTATGATATAGCAGTGGGAGACAGAACATGTATTAAATCATAAACATGCAAGATCAAGAACCTTTTAAATAACAGTAAACTCTTAAACCCTTTGATGCAAATCAATCACCATTATTGAGATAGCACCTTAAATAAAAAGACCAGGTACCACCTCTCAGATGTTTTAATTAGTCTCCATTTGTCTCCAATCATCTTTTTCATTTACATCCTCTTTTAACTGTACAGAGAACATCCAAGGAGCAACACAGCACCCGCTAATTGGAGGTAGATTTGCCGCTTTAATCATATTTTGTGTTGACTAATTTCTTCCAGGGCACAGGTGTGTAGAGAGTGGGGGCTTTTAGGGGAAACAATGAGGGCAACAGGAGAGATGGAGAGATTAGTACAGGTACAAATAGTCCAGAACAGATATTTTGCTTTGCAAATGTCCTCTATTTTGCACAGGTGAGACGGAGGTGAACACGGGGTGTGTATTTGTACCAGGGGAATTAGCTGAAGTAAAACAGAGAAGAGAGAATTAAATAGGATGCACACGCCCGCTAAAAATAGCAAAAGAAGGCAGAAAGCTATAAAGAGAAAATCCGCATGGGAACCAGAAACAAGGCACTAGAGGGGGAAAAGCTACACCTTCATTCAACAGGCAGCGAAGACGGGTTAGTTGTTTCATGTTGGCAGTGTTAACAGCAAACCAGGTCAGAGGTCAGGTGGAAACACGGCAGAAATAGACTTCATTATCACTTCCTATGTTGTATTTTTGAAGTGTTCATTGCATAATTATACATCTTAAAAAAGGTTAAAGCTCCGCAGGGAATCTGGGGGGCTTCAATTGATCATATAAAAACATTCGCAAAGACTCAAAACGGGTGGCATTTATCGGACCGCTGTAAGTTGTGTGAGGTGAATAATGATGCGTTTCAGAGGCAGGTTTTCACACTGCAGGAAAGCTCATATGCAAAACATGTCAAGGTTTTTACGCTCCACAGAAGCCTTGCTGCTTTATTGATGAACAGATACCAATGTAACCAAAAAGTACATTCCTTGGGAATATGAGTTGAACAGGGACATGTGGGCGGTATTCATTTGAGTTGAATATGATTAACGGTTTAGCTGAGTGACTTTGATGCTTTCAAAGTGGACGATGACTTCATGTGAGGCGTTGAATGACTTGGCTTCAACACATAGACCTGTGACTGGCACACTCAGGACACTTCACACTGAAAGGACAGCAGGGGTCATGTTAGAAGGCAAGAAACTGTTCTTTGAGACACTATATGGAGGTTGACAATGTTGAATGAGATGGTTGTATAACTCAATCTTGAGACTTTAATGCAACTTTACCAATGACTACAAAGTATTCGCCTGTTTTTTTTATATGGGTGGAGTTACAGTAGCCCTCATCATGTTTTTTTATATGGGTGGAGTTACAGTAGCCCTCATCATGGTAGTCAGTCAAAGCTTGTACACATTTGAAGCCCACTTAGGGCAGATTTGGGATTTTGAGCGACAGTAATCAAAGAAATGTACTTGACCCGATTATGACATTTTGGTTTGGTTTGTTTGTTGCTTTGTTTGTCTGTAGGATTACGAAAACACCTGGAGAATTTCATTCAAATCGTTGGCCTAGGAAGCCTGTCTAAATCACAGCACAAATGCACATATTGTTTTTTGTTCAAGGCTCTCGGCACAGCCTTCTAGTCCTACATGAGGAGCATATGTTTCATTTATCTCAGTTCCTGTAACATCATAGCTTTAACAATTCAAACTGAGGGGCCATATCTTTGCAAATGAGAGTAAACCGTTCAAATGGATAGTTTTGGAAAATGGACACAATATCACAAAACATAACATTGTGATTACAATACTTTAATAATCTTTGAAACCCCTAAGTGTACTAAGATGGGTTTTTATCATTATTTAAAGTACCAGTATTTGGATTATTTCAAGGACATTTCTGTAGGTTTGACATGGTTTTGGTCTATTTGTTTGCATGTTCTCCTCCTCAGGCCTGTATAGGATTCCTCCCACAGCACAGAATACTTGCAAGTTACCTTAAGAACCATTTGAGATCATTTCCTTGGGCTCAGTCAAACGGTGTTATGGCTGGGTTAACAGTCATTCAGCTTTATGCATGGCTAGTGGCAACACGTTTCAACTAACTGCTCAACTTAATTGTGTATCGACATTTAGGTGGACACTGCAGGGAAGTGGCTTTCTAAAAGGACATTTCAGAGCACTTGAATTGTCTGTGGCCACGCTAATAAATCAGTCTAAGAAGTATCCTTTACAGTTGACCTTGAGCAGCTTTGAAAGAGCAGCTGGGGCTTCAGTGGTTTGTTCAAGGTCACCCTAATGGCACGAAGGAAACAGGGGAGCATTTCTGCCCACTCTTTTTCTGTTGCCATGAGCCTTTAGATGGTGTGTTATCGTCAGCTAAGCAAATGTACACATCGACTGACTCACTAAGCTCTTTTTAGGGGGATTAGTGACTCACAGTCTGACTCGTGAGTAAACTTTGGGGATATTAACTGTGGAGACGTTGGACAATAAGCGTCAAGTTGCTAGGTGATTGTGACTTCTGGAACAATCAACTGTTGTGGTAAGTTGCTATACAGAACTTTAAATTGTTGAGGGGGATCTGACCGTTGCTCAATCAAACAAAACAGCCAAACTAAAGACTCCCAATTACAATCACGCACACACCGAAATACCTGCGAACACTTACTGTAGATTCCACTGATATAGTGGCAGGTCCACAGCACGATATTGAATAACAATTGACACACAAAAGAAATGTGATTAAATGATAGGTTCTATAGTGTTTTTGCTTTCACACCAGAACGTTTTAGAGAAAACTATTACTTTCTACTTATATTCCCCTGTTTTTGATAAACTTTGGCAAACTAATAACTTTTAAAGACTTAGGTATTTAGTAAACACACCCATCACATAACAAGAATCAGGAACATACCTATAATTAAATCTATGTCTCCAATAGCAACTATATTTTAAGCATGACATCGCTATTGATCACCAAGTAAGATGTTGATGGAATGAAATAAAACAACAGCAAAAGTACATTACAGAATATTTTGTTTGCCAATGTCTCCCAAAACCATAAATGTGGATTGTACCAATGAAAAGTGCAAGCGGTCAAACTGTCGTATTTTTAAACACATGGGTGAGGTCGTGAATTGAAATGAAACTGCTTCGTTAGTTTAGACGAATATCCTCTTTTTCAGTTGTTTTGCTGCAAGGTGTAAGGGACAGGTGGTGGTGCTGTTCTCACTGTAAAGCACCCTGAGACCAATGTGAGCTATATTAATACATTTGATCGATTCATTGACTTAATCCTTTTCTCCCTTAGGCCATGGGATGTAATTAGCTGACAACCTATAAGCCTGCTGGCCTTTTTGGGAAGAGAATGTTCCAAAATAAAAGCAGTTCACTTCACTTGCTTTGTAACTCGGCGGTGATGACGTAAAGCACTTTGGTTCTGCTAAACCAGCTGGTGTTCTGTGGAGCATCTCAATGCAGACTCAAAGCAGAGGACAAAGCTAGTTTCTGGGACAGTTTCTATGAGACTGAGTTACCCACAAAACTACTTCAGCTTCCATTAGACATTTCTGAATTGCTAATTATACCCCTGGTGTTTTTTAAAGGATGCTTTATTACAGTGCTGTCAAACACAAGATAGGGCTGTTTGTAGATAAAAAGATGCCTAAAGATAACCGGGTGGAATACTTTCTATTGTGCAACATTATGTGACAGTTTAAAAAACGCAACATTTGATATTCAAGCCCGTCTGTTATAATTAATTTTGGTCTTGACTGTCTCTGTTGTGGCCTATTAATACACTGAGGCAACTGTTGATAAGTACAATCATAAAACACAAGCATGATTGTCCTTGAGTTAGCCAAGTCTCATTTTATCTGAAAAAGTTTCTTATCCATACATTTTTTCATCTGTCGATGAGTTTTGAAATCCTGCTTGACCAAAATGTCAACTGGCTTTATTAGCACGGCGTTACACCTTTGCTACTACCTGATCAGATGTGCATTACACTGACATCCATTTGCACTGTGTAATATATCCAGAGGTACATGCTCTGTGATGATAACCAATGGTCCACTCTGGTCATCAGACAGAAACCCACTCTCTTGTCCGGTCATAATGAACGTCCAAAATGTCAGCTAGCAAGGAGAATGGATATTTGCACTGAAGCAATTTTACAAACTAATTCAAAATGTAAAGAACACCTAAGAACTAACGTATATGGTATGTTTGTTTTTAGGTGTTGTGTTGTGTCCCGTCAATTATGTTAAGTTTTGTCATGTTAGTTTAGTTTATGTTCCACTTCCTGTTTTATTTTGTACTCACCTTGTCCCATTCCAGGTCCCTTTACTTCCTGCTCTGGTTCCTTTTCCCGCCATCGTCAGTGTCTGCCCCGCCCCTGATTGTTTCCACCTGTGCCCACTTACCTCATGTATATATTGTCCTGTCTCCCCTTGTTAGTTGTCGGTTCGTCTTGTTCATTGCTCCAAGAAGCCAGATCTAAGCCATTGCTTAAAGAGAGTCAGTGGTTTGCCATGAGAGCGCTTTACTTTTGTCAGTTTGTTCTTTCCTCTAAAAGAGTGATTTTGTTTTCTGCAAGTAAAGATTATTTTTTCTTCAAACCGTTTTGTCTCTGGGTTGTGCATTTGAGTCCTCCAAGCTATTGAGTCAAGGTTCCTAACATGTTGTTACATAATATGAGACACAAGAAATATTGAACAGAATTAAATAATTTCACTTGAATTCAAGGTAAAAAGTCATTCCTATTGAAAGAGAGTTTAATTTTAAGAGCGTGTAATTATCACATTTCAGGGTGTCACTTTTGAAGGTTTTCACCATGACATGCGCTAACACTTAATTATATCTAGCAATGCAAAAAATAAGGTTGATTTGTTTTTTCTAAGATATTTTTAGCATCTTGAGGATGTAGAGCTTTTGCCGACCAATCAGAATGAAGGTGGTTCGAACCCCAACCCCCTGCAGTCAACATGTCGTTCCATGGGCAACACACCTCACATTTCTCCAGATGGCAGAGGGTGTGTAAGTGTGTTTGAATGGGTGAATGCTGACTTAATAATAATAATGTATTTAATTTCTATAGCGCTTTTCTTGAACCCAAAGACGCTTTACATTTGGGAGGGAGGGTAGACAAAGAACACATAAACAAAAAGAAACAAAGAAACAAAACAGAAAAGCAGTCAGGAGGAAGTTGGTTGAGAGGGCGGGGGGGCTTATGGATACAGAGTTGAAGAGGTGGGTTTTGAGGCGGGACTGGAACAGGGTGAGGGACTCAGACTCACGGAGGTCTTGGCAGAGGGTGTGTAAGTGTGTTTGAATGGGTGAATGCTGACTTGTGTATGTACAGGACTTTGAGGGCTCTCAAAGAGAGGACAAGTGCTGTTTAAATCCTTCACCCACAAAATGTCACTCAAAGCGATAGTACCGACAAAATGACTCCAATTGTCTACAAAAAACACGACATGACTACAAAGATAACAAAGCAACTATAATAAGATTCATAAGAAAGACTTCATAGAGTCACACATAGAATCACAACCACTATCTAAATTGGCAAGACAACAAAAAAGGGACATGCAAGGACTTCCAAGAGACTCAACATGACAGAGACGAAGTGGCAAAACAACCACACACAGAAAATAACTTCTTTAAAAACGAAGTGACACAAAACAACAACATAAACGGGCTAAACAACTTTGCATCTTTTGGAGGAAAGATAATTGCTGCTTGGACTACATTCACAGACGATGCAGAGGTCAGACCCCAACAATCTGTGCAAGTACTTCAATAAAATGTCCTTTATTATGTGTGTCCCTGCCGGGTTGCAGCTCAAACTGAACTCGCGTTCTCCAACTGGTGATAAGTAGTGTGAAATGAACCCCCGCCTGCCCTAATGTTCTGCCATCATTGGATCGTTGCGTTTGAACACTCGGAGCATTTGGTTCTTTTGTAGGAATTTCCACGTCTCTGCTCCACGGGGAGTTTCTGACCTTTTAGCCAAAGCTGCGTCAAGGGTAATCTAAAGGGCAGAGACAGACAGCGACAGACTATACAGATATCCACGGCACAATGTGAAGAGGACACACACAAGCTCACACAGCGATAGCACACACACAGATATTTAGACCACACACAACGACTAATCATCAGTTGTTCAAGCATAACAAAAACACATCCACCGATCCATCTCATCAACAAACCACCACTTACTCTCCGTCAACGACACACACACACACACACACACACACACACACACACACACACACACACACACACACACACACACACACACACTCACCATCTTCAACATCTTTTGCTAACGAACATCGGCGGCCATTATTAAATCCCCCTGCTGGTTTTCTCTCCTCAAAGAGCTTGAATCAAGCCAACAGGCCACTTTGAAGTGGCGACAGACTCGAATAATTAGAGAACACTGAGGAGATGATGGAGGGGGAAAGAAAGGAGAGGAGGTAGAGAATGGAGTAGGAAAAGGTGGATGGAGAAACAAAGGAGAGAGGAGGCACTCGAAGCTGGTGGTTTACCTGCTTCTTCTGGCCAATGTTGCCGCAGGGGAAAGGGTTAAGGAAGAGAGAAGGACCATACAGCAACGTAGTGGAGGGAGGGAGTGGAGATGAAAGGGGAAAGGGTTAAGGAAGAGAGAAGGACCATACAGCAACACAGTGGAGGGAGGGGGTGGAGATGAAAGCGGACAGGGAGCAGGGTTACCTCTGTTGCCTCCTGGGAAGGAGAAAGAAGCATTAGAAAAAGAGAGACAGCTCAGGAAAGACGGGAGGGACAAAAGAGTGGATGTGCGTGGAGAGGAGAGGTGGAGGAAGAGGAAGGATGCTGCCAAAACAGTTTCTGTTAAACACAGGGAAAACATGCTGGCGGCGGCACAGAAACAAATACAGCAGAATGCCAAAGCAAACAGCTTCCTGCTCGCGTGCAGGAAGCTGAAGAAAAGTGCCGACGTACAGAATATCAGGAGGCGGCAAACTCAGAAAGGGCTGCGTGTAAAGGCGGGTGGGTGTGAGCTCAGGTGGGTTGGAAGGGAAAGGGAAACAGCAAGAGAACATGGAGGAAGCAGATGCACCCCCCGCACGTCCCTCTCGCTCTTATCAGCCGAGACAAATTGAGAAAAGAGTTTTCACTGCTGTGTTTATATATTTGAAACGCTCCGCTGTTTCCAGTCTCTAACAATAGGCATGTTTGAATCACAACCCAGCGCAAAGCACTTAGCGTGGGGTTGGTGGATCAAATCCCCCTGATAACATTCAAATGTAGAATAATAGATTGAATGTGTTCTCTTAAGGGAGGTCAGAGGTCACATTCGGATACAGAGCATTAGCATTGACCTGAATGGGTTTGTTTACACTTCATCCATCAATCCATCGTCTCACATCCAATGCTCACATGCAGGTTCATATTTGCATGTTGTCCCTCTCCTGGGACAAAGCCGGGCCGGCTCAGATGATTGGTCGTGCTTTTTACAGCGCCACGGCTTCCACAGAGGACATTTTTTTATGGATTTTTTGTCAAAGCACTTAAAGGTGGGGTAGGTAAGTTTCAGAAACCGGCTCGAGATACACTTTTTGTTATATTCCATGGAATGCTCTTAACATCCCGATAGCAATGAATATCTGAAGTGCTTTGACAAAAAATCCATTAAAAAATGTCATCTGTGGAAGCCGTGGTACTGTAAAAAGCACAACCCCGGCTAAACGGATTGGATTGCCGCCTTGTCTGTCAGCCTTCCATCTCGTGCACGCACAAATGTATCTCGTGCCCTCATTGGGTGTGCCGTCATTGGGCGTGCCGTCATTGGGCGTGCCGTCATTGGGCGTGCATTGCAGCAGTACTTCAATGACTCGCCAGCAACAGGCGGCCACTTTCACCAGTCTGCTGACGTCATGTGCGCGTTCATGTGTGTTGGAGGAGGTGCTCTGTAAGGAAGTCTGAAGGAAGGGGCGGATTATTTTCGGCTGTGTACTTTCAAATTTTAGTGCACTCGAGCTGGTTTCTGAAACTTACCTACCCCACCTTTAAGATATTCATTGCTATCAGGATGTTAAGAGCATTCCATGCAATATAACAAAAAGTGTATCTCGAGCCGGTTTCTCAAACTTACCTACCCCACCTTTAACAAAGGTGGAACGTTTTGCCTGCAACATTCTAAGGTTTTGAGGCGGGACTGGAACAGGGTGAGGGACTCAGACTCACGGAGGTCTTGGGGGAGGGAGTTTGTTATGGAAATCTAAAAACCCCAATACTGTAGAGTACAAGTCAGAAAACAAATAAATGGTGAATCAGACAGAGTTGTCTTTCTGGTGATGTTTATTCGAACAAACATCAGATACAATGAAATATAGACACAGGTCTCACAGAGTATAGGATAGTCTGCGCGAGTGTGCGCAGTTTAATATGGTAACAAAGCTTATATTGAGGAAAGGGTGGGAAGGTCAGAAATCTGTCTTCACACGGTCACATTGTTATTAGACACATGTCCTTGAGCTGTAGATCTCAGGAAAGGCAAGTTCTCCTGTGACTATGTGTGAGTCATAATAGCAGCTGTGGCCTTGAAGTAGAGTAACAAGAGGCAAACAGCACATCTAACCTAATCTACTTTGAACATATTAGGGATATAATAAAAATGTCCACTACAAGTTCCAGAGCTTCGGGGCTGCCACAGAGAAGGCTCTGTCCCAGAAGCTCCGGAGTTTGGCCTTGGGGATGGAAAGCAAACCGGCTGAGGTGGATCTGAGGGACCGGGGGGGTTGGTAGAGGATGAGGATGAGGAAGATAGGATAACTTTCTCTAAAAACATTCTTAAAATGCTTGGTAAATAATTATAATATATATCAATGATATGCTATATATATATTATCAATATTTGTATTAACTAACCAAAGTCAATTGAAATAGCAGGCACAAATGGGTTAATTGCCATGGATGTGGTGTTTGATATAGTTTACGTTCAATTTCTACTATTTTAGGCAGAAACACGTATTTAGACTAAACCTTTTTTAATAATTTACTATAATTTAGAAAGGTTCTTGTGAGAAATCATTTAAAAAGGAAACTTTTTTTTCATTTTATATTTAAATTTAAAATGTTTGAACACAACATTATTAATTTATAAATGTTTATACTTTTTTTTTATTATTATGAATCCATTTATTGTGTTTCCTTGAGGCTGGGCAAGATATATCAGCATGTAGTTCAGCATGCTAATGTTCTAATGCAAGTAAGTATAACATGGAAAAGGAAATGAAATACGTTTCATAGGAGGATGTGGATTTATTTTCTCTCACCTTGTAATTACACAATCAAACAATCTATAATTTAGCTCTAGCCTTCAGTCACAAAAAACATTTAGCTGAAGGACAGTTGTGACCAGCTATCCAGGCCAGTCTCTAAACAAGGGGTAAAATGCTGCTGCCGGAGTACTGACTGGAAGTGTTGCTGATATCAAGTCTACCATCCTCTTAAAACACTCTGTCCAACAATATCAGTCTCATGAAGAAAGGTTTTTAATGCTGATTCAAAATAATAGAGAAACATGCATTCTTGTTCTCAGGAGGGGACATTGACAGAGAATTACTCACAAAGTACACAGTAAGTACTTCATAGTACTTGTGGGGGTAGTTTCAGTAGTACTGAGTCCAACAGGATCAATCTCACGAAGAACTAATGGCAACACAAAATAATTCCCTCATCAAACTTAGCAGAAGTGGCTTGATGTTGTTCTCAGCAGGGGACATTGACAGAGTATTCCTCACAAAGTACACAGTAAAGTACTTCAATGTATTGTTAGTAGTAGGCTAACTAATACAAAGTCAAACAGTATCAATTTCATTAAGAACTAATGGTAACATTATATTTTTATCATTCATCAAAGACAGCAGAAAACATGCATTATGTACTAAGGAGGGAACTCTGACGGAGGATTACTCACAAAGTACACAGTAAAGTACTTCATTTAATTTCTGGTAGAAGTCAAACTAGAACCGAGTCCAACAGAGTCAGTTTCCTTAAGAACTTGTGGTAAAACATATGTGTATCACTCGTCAAATATAGCAGGAATAATGAAGAGCAGCTGATTTGAAAAGTGGACAGACGCTGAGTGACCGCAGTGCAGAACCGCTATAGTTTAAATCTCCTAACAACGTAGTCCATTTTAGACAGAGGCTTATTATATGTACAGCCTTGATAACATCCATTCTCTGGGCTCAATGTGTGTCTGGGCCGTTTTCCTTGTGATCGCTAAATTCCCCTTGTTTATAATAATCACCTCAGCAGGATACTGCAGTGACTCAAAGTGTGATTTTAGCAAACGAGGGCTTTTGTTTTGAAACTCGCCCCACCCCTCGCTCCAAGGACCCTTTGACCATTTAGTGAGGTACAAAGCAAAAAGGCCTCTCAGACGCTCTGGAGGAGCCTTCCTCGACATTGAGGAACACCTATTGAGTAAACTATTTCATATCATCAAATTCGGTGATATGAAATAGCTCAGCTTTGTGCACACACACATTTAGCATGGTTTGGGAACCACTGCCTTAGCCTATCAAGTACAACGTGTTGGAGCGCTAGCCAATAGAATACTGAATGTTACTGTATATATTAGTAAACAAAGAACACCAATTGTTACAGCCGCTGTTACCTTGTGCCCTTAACTCTGTTTGTGTGTGGGTATGTAAATGAGCTGTGCAGTTCCTCTGCTGCCATTGGCCGTCCCGACCTCGCAACATCCGCGGTGATTGGACGGACGTCACCCAATCCCCGCCCGCTCCTGCCACGTCATCCGGGGGAGGAGTATAAAGGCCGGGCACGGACACCATTCGGGAGGCTCTGTATTGTGTGACAGACGCCTCAACCCTCGCATTGTGACATTGCCATTTTCTGTGATTCCTTAGACCAGTGGTTCTCAAAGTGGGGTCCGCGACCCCCCGGGGGTCCGTGGCACTCTGCCAGGGGGTCCGTGAAAAGTTTTCAGATTCATTAGATTTTTGTTTTGTTTTTGTGACGCAACACTTTTGGAGAGAGAGGACGCTGGCGTTGTCTGTTCGCCGCTTCTCTGTCCGAAAATGTATCTGCCGAGTTTTGGACCTACCTCAGTTTCCATACATTCAGTGGCTTGCACACGCTGTTCTGGACACTTTTGTAACACCCAATAGCAACTTTTTACGGATGCTCCGCTTCCGACCTGTCCACCCTGCTACACCTGCTAATGTTGCTCACCTGCTCCTGCTTCAGGGCTAATGCTATCGCTAACGTTAGTGGCTCCATCTGACGACAAGCCCGATTCTCCGTCTCATTTTCCCGTTTTGAGTCCCGATCCTGCTTCACTGTATCGCCTGCTTAGCTGCTGTTTGATTTTGTTCTGCCACAAAAGACACAACAACGGTCCTCTCCACCAGCCAGTCTGACGGCGATCAGAAGCTAGCCTAGTTCTACCTGCTCAGGCTAACCTGCTCTGGCCACCACCGGTGCTCCTCTGCGGCAAACTTCTTCAACTTCCACCATCTCTCCTCAGTGCTGTCCGTCCTTGAGTCGCTTCCTGGACAGGCTGCCTGCTGTCCTGGTTCATCTGTACTCTTGGCTGATCGCGCATTCTCCCGGCCGATCCGCGACCACAGCTAACGCTGTGCTAACGTTAGCATCATACCATCGTGATGCTTCGTTACTCCGCCTCGCAACTTTTTAGGATCAACCACTTCACTACACCCCCTCTATGTCTGTCAGTCATTGAATACCTCGGGCTGTTACGAGTTGGCAGACCCAGGTATGTCCATAGAGGTTCCAAACGTGGGTTTGTTTACACCGGCTCAGCTGACACTATCCCAACTGTGTGGTCCCCGCGCCCGGTCACCGCCCACTTATGTCATCACAACAAACCACACGTGTGCAGTGTTAACCTGAAGCCCTTGGCCTGTGTTGATGGCATCACTGTTTTACCAGCCATTGCAACATATAACAACTCCCACACATTCATGTTGTTAAATACCCGCTCCCTTAACAACAAAGCATCACTTATTAATGAAATCATCATTGATAGGAAATTGGATTTTCTCTGCCTCACTGAGACATGGCAAAACTACCAGGACTTCCTCATACTCAACCTAGCCACCCCCCCCCCCCAGGTTATGCTTATCTCCAACAGCCCCGCTCCATTGGTCGTGGTGGTGGTCTGGCAGTCATCCACAGAGCAGATATCCCTGTCAAACAGCTGCTTGTGACGAATAAAATCTCACTTGAGTGCATTGCCTTCTCAGTGGCTGCCCCCTCAAAGCAGCAGGTCGTCCTCATTTACCGCCCACCAAACCTTCCACCTCATTCATGTCTGAGTTGTCTGAGCTTCTCACCTCAATCTGCTCCATGTCCCCATCCACACTACTGCTAGGTGATTTTAACATCCACGTGGACTCCAGCACCTGCACCTTTGCCGCTGAGTTTCTGTCACTATTGGAGTGCTTTAACATCACGCAGCATGTCCAAGGTCCCACCCACACTACGGCCCGTCCACACAGCGGTGTGCGTTGACGCTTGCCGGCGGGCGTGTCTGACACTCGACCAACAACCAATCACATGAATCTCCCGCCCCTGACACACAAGCAGCGGTTTGATTGGCTAGAGCTTGTGATTCGATTGGCTGACGCTTCTGCAGAGGCGTCAAAAGTTGAACATTGCTCAACTTTTTAAGCGAGCAACGCCAGCAACGCTCCGCGTCGCTTCCCAAAATGCAGTTCGGCTAAAAGTGACGTCACCCCATTCAAAGTGAATGGGCAGAAGCGTTGGAAGCTTCAACGCACGCCGCTGTGTGGACGGGCCGTACGAGAGAGAAGCAATCATGGACTTCATGCTTCATGGACTGCCTTGCATCACTCCAATAGTGTCCAGAGCTGGCTGCCATTACAAGTAGTGGTTTGGGATTGTAGCAATGCAGTTGCAGTTGTTTTGCAATTTACTTGATATATGTTGCAATGCAGGCATGTGTTCAATTGTTTATAGCCTGCATTTATTTTGTGATTAGACTTTTATAAATCATTTAACTAAGAGTGAAACACTTGGTGTGTGTGTGTGTGTGTGTGTGTGTGTGTGTGTGTGTGTGTGTGTGTGTGTGTGTGTGTGTGTGTGTGTGTGTGTGTGTGTGTGTGTGTGTGTGTGTGTGTATGCACTTCAAATGATCACTTTTCTCTTGATTTCCCTTTGATATTTTCTTTAGGTACAGTGTTACTTGCAGCTAATTGATTGATTGTTTTATGGGTATTCTGTGTTGAGATGGTGCAAATATTTTCAATACATATCTAATATCTTTCTAATACATTTCTCTTGTGTTGTTCTTTCACATAACTAAGATTTAAGAAGTCTAAAAAATAGGCTACGTCAGATTATTCCAAGGGACATACAAGTCAAATCAAGTCAATTTTTATTTATATAGCCCAAAATCAGAATGAGGGGGTCCTTGGTGTATTCTCTATCTTGTAAGGGGTCCTTGGCTGAAAAACAATTGAGAACCTCTGCCTTAGACTACCTAGCAGTGTGTAATCTGTGCTTCTTTAGACTACCTAGCAGTGTGTAATCTGTGCTTCGTTAGACTGCCTAGCAGTGTGTAATCTGTGCTTCGTTAGACTGCCTAGCAGTGTGTATTCTGTGCTTCTTTAGACCACCTAGCAGTGTGTAATCTGTGCTTCGTTAGACTGCCTAGCAGTGTGTATTCTGTGCTTCGTTAGACTGCCTAGCAGTGTGTATTCTGTGCTTCGTTAGACTGCCTAGCAGTGTGTATTCTGTGCTTCGTTAGACTGCCTAGCAGTGTGTATTCTGTGCTTCGTTAGACTGCCTAGCAGTGTGTATTCCGTGCTTCGTTAGACTGCCTAGCAGTGTGTATTCTGTGCTTCGTTAGACTACCTAGCAGTGTGTATTCTGTGCTTCGTTAGACTGCCTAGCAGTGTGTAATCTGTGCTTCTTTAGACTGCCTAGCAGTGTGTTCAGTAGGGTTCTGTGCGTGCACCCTGATTAGCAGTGTGTCGTAGTATTCTGTGTCTAGTATAGGGTTTGTGTGTGTGTATTGCGTAGATCCAGGTTGCTTAGCTCCTGTAGAACAGCATTTAGGATATTGACATTGTGAAACAGCTTAGACCCAGGTTAGTTTAGCGCCTGTAGATCAGCATTTGTGAAAGTATTACTTAGACCCCGGTGATTGGCACCAGTTGATCAGCAACAGCTGTGTTCTCACACAGCCTCCTTTTGTTTAGTGTTTTGTTCCACTTTCGAAGTGAGGTACTTTCCTTCTTTTGTAGCATACTGTGCAACTCTCTTTTGGAGTCTTCTTTTGTTAAACCGTAAAACAGTTTGGTCCGTTGTTGGTCCAGGCTGTTCGTGTGTATATTATTGTGTTCATTGTTTTGGGTTACAAATAAACCACCGGTAACATATACCAAATCCAATCTGGTCGTGTCGTGTCCCTTTGGTCCCCCTAGCCCAATAGGGAACGTAACACCAATGGAGGCGTTTCAGCAAAGGAGCAGGGACTTGACTCCGAGTCCCTGATGACCGAACTGCTCACCTTATCCCTGAGGGAGATGCCAGCCATCCTTCAGAGGAAACCCATTCCAGCCACCTGACTTTGTGATCTTATTCTTTTGGTCACGACCCACCCGTAGTTATTTAGAGTGACCCAGGGACCCAAAGGAAGGGATGACTCTTCACCAGAACGGTGTCTTTGTTTATGCCCAACCAGAGAGTCCCCATACAGAGTATGGAGAAATGCACGAGTGCCAGGATGGTGCACTCATTATGGTAAAGAGGACACATTACTCATCAAATCAAAGTTGGTCCGTTTTTTTGTTGTCATAGAACTTATTGGTTTATAATTGTTATTTAGAATGAATGTATCTATCTGCCTCTGTATTTATATGTATCTTGCTTTTATACAATTTCTGCATGTCATTATCAGGAGATTAAGTACATAAGCATATAGAAATATGGGGGCGGGGGGTTGTTTTGCTTCAGGTTGTTTCTTCAGGTAATTTCTATTGTAAACAAATCTCAATATATTTCCTGTTATTTCTTCTTAACCACTGCTCTGTTGTTTTCCCAACATTAAAGGTGGGGTAGGTAATTTTGGAGAAACCAGCTCGAGTGCGCTAGAATTTGAAAATACGCAGCCGAAAACAATCTGCCACTTCCTCCTCCAACACACACGGACGTGCACATGACCAATGAGGGCACGAGATCAGTTTGTGCCCCGATGGTAGGCTGACAGGCAGGTAGGCCATCCAGTTACTTTAGCCGGCTCAGATGATTGGCCGTGCTTTTTACAGCGCCACAGCTTCCACAGAGGATATTTTATGTATTTATTGTCAAAGCACTTCAGATATTCATTGCTATCGGGATGTTAAGAGCATTCCATGGAATATAACAAGTGTTTCTGAAATAAATGACATACCCCACCTTTAACATATATCATTGTCTACGGATTAACTGTTTATGAGTTGGGGGGGGGGGGTTGTGCACTTCTGCAGGTTATGATCCATGTGTAAACAAGTCTGGCGCGTTATCACGGCCTGTGCTAATTAAAAGATCTGGCATCCTATCATGTTTTGTTTATCCTGCTGCTCCCTGTTCTGCCCCTACATAGGGGGGGGGGGGAAGCATATGGGTTCAGCTGCTAAAGCAACAAAGAACTAAAAGAACGAATGAACCTAAAGAAGTGGAAACCATAAAGCAAATCCTGACAATGCATACAGAACATTAATACCCAACAAGCAGAAATAAAAGCCTGCTAGTAATTCTCATATTTAAAGAATGTACCCGTTATCCGGGGAAGTATTTTTCATGGAACTCCAAGGAATATAGTTACCTTTTTTGGTAACCTAATGAATTGTGAATGTTTTCATGCTTTTCCCGTATTACAACATCATACATGTTTGTTTAATCTCCCCCCAGAATACAAGTCATATTATTTTAAACTTGACTAATCGCGTTAATCACAGATTGTGATTAACGCGATTACATTTTTGAACCGATTGACAGCCCTTATTTAAACGACAGTGCTGATTTCTTTATAACATCAATAAATCATGACCACATTTCATGTTGAGATATTGGTGACAGTTTGGCGCAGAGGTTTGGCAGCCGCTCAGCCGCTCAACAACCAGGTGGCTTTTGGCAGGAAACCATTGGAAGAGGAGAGTGCTGTTCTTCCCCAGGTAAATGAAGCCCAAAGCTTTCAGAGTTTCTCCCAAAACCAATTAGTGGAAGTAAAGCCGAGGACTGCAGTACACTGAAGACAACGGATTTATTGGAAACTCATCCTTAAAGTTACAGAAGCATTGTTTTGCTTATTTTCTTCTTCATTGACAGAGATAATCCTCGGATCATTCCTGCTAGTGTGTTTTAGAAGTATCAGCATTATTTCCTTTCATCCATTGGCCAAATATGTGAAAATCAAATGCTTGCTTTATTCAATTCAACAAAGTACATCAACGAGGTACACTTTGATTAATTTATAAATTAAGCTTTATGTCAAAGTTATTGTATTATTATTGTATTCATTATTGTGGTGGTGCAGCTTTTCAAACACTTAAATGACCACACCATGTCACTCTTAATAGGATTCAAGGGTGAGCGATTAACTCTAGGGAGTTTTATGAAGCTCTTGGTTTACTTTCTATATTTAATATATAGAAATGGTATTCTTTTGTTATTGGGGAGGACAAATGCCAAAGTTTACAAAAAATCGCGGCCCCTTCAAAATGTTACAGTTATAGTAGTAATTTGAAATGAAATTAATTCAGTACAGTCCATTGAATACTGGCTGTTGCATATTCAGTGCACATGTGCTCCTGAAACTTAAGCTTTCTTATTTTATCTTACTCTTGAATTGTTTCTATTAGGTACGTATTAAGCTGAGGACCAGCAACCCCATGGCTTCCTTGTTGAGACCAAAGACGGCTGATCATGTTAAAGCCGGCTAGCGTGGAGGTCGTAACAACCGCTAATCCACTGAAGTCTGGAGAAGAACACAGAGGATGCTGGGTAAGCAGAAGTGACGTAGTGGAGAGCTGGGTCCAGATGTATGGAGAAAAAGGACATATAAGCCGTGTCTCTCATAATGAGCAACTTTAGATCACTGGCTAACGAAATCGACGAGCTAATGGCAAGAATATGGAATATCTGGAGTGTCTTGTACTGTGCTTTATGGAACATGGCTGCACCGGGAGACATCTGACTACAACCATTACATTGATGGCTTCTGGACTGTTTGGGTGTACAATGATTGCAATGAAAGCTTCAGCATGTCTTCATCTTGTCTTTACCTTCAGAAGGTCATCCCGCCTTATTGTGCCGTGTTCCAGCGGCAACACACTTTCACTTCAACTTCTTGTGTTTATATAAATATGCATTTTTCAAAACATAATTCTTTTTGTAGAAAGGTATTTTGTTTCTGCTTGATTGACAAGTGTTCAAACTGAGCTGGATGATGTATTTGTTGTCTGGCAGCATCATCTCGTAATCTAACAGGACACATTTGGAGCTGGGGACTTCAGCGGCTGATCTCTTTCTAGATGCCTGTGGCCTTTAGTATGCAATAGTTTGGAAAGGGGAAATGGAAAGGCAGCAGAGTGCAATAAATAAGGAATTGAGTAAACGTTGTCTCTCCATCAGACTCCGGCTCCGTAATAGTGCCTGGATTCAAACTGAGTACATGTACTCTTTCCCCTGCGGACAAAACTCCAGCTCCTTTCAGAGAAATCTCCCATCAGGTGTCAAGCCCTGTCTGTCCTACCCGAGGGTAGGGCAGTGGTTCCCAACCTTTTTCAGTCAGGCCCCCCTTGTGTAATTGGAAATATTTAACTATAATGTTATGTTTTATTATGGATTGAACATGAACAAACGTGCTTGTATTGGCAGATGGTCCTGTGCCATTGTGAGGCCTGATTGAAACAATTACAAGAACTGCTTATCGATCCGGTTCTTTAACAGTATTTTATAGGTTATTTTTGTTCTTTTTTAGGGGAACAACTAAACAAATTAGAAACAGAATTCACATTGATTCATTTTATTATTTATTATTTTGATTCATCATCATATTTATGGCTGTAACCAGGGGTTACATTGGGCCGGGGCTGTCCGGGGCTCAGCCCCAGCACATAGGGCAATGCTTTGACGTCATCACTCTCGCTCATTTGTCATATGTTTACAAAAAACTATATGTTAAAACTTTTCTCGTTCTTAATATAGACTATATTTAAGGTCCATATGTGTTGACTTTACTTTAAAATAGCAGATCTCTGTGACAAGATAAACATTTCGGCTTAGTGAACGTGTCTCCGATCAGGAGCTGCAGCCCCGCCCGGGCTCCGCTGCTCCTCCCTGCAGAGAGTCTGCAGCGGTGCCTCAGAGCCCCCCGAGCCGTCCTGCAACACGGAGCGTCTGCAGCGGTGCCTCAGAGCCCCCCGAGCCGTCCTGCAACACGGAGCGTCTGCAGCGGTGCCACAGAGCCCCCCTAGCCGTCCTGCAACACGGAGCGTCTGCAGCGGTGCCTCAGAGCCCCCCAAGCCGTCCTGCAACACGGAGCGTCTGCAGCGGTGCCTCAGAGCCCCCCGAGCCGTCCTGCAACACGGAGCGTCTGCAGCGGTGCCTCAGAGCCCCCCGAGCCGTCCTGCAACACGGAGCGTCTGCAGCGGTGCCTCAGAGCCCCCCGAGCCGTCCTGCAACACGGAGCGTCTGCAGCGGTGCCTCAGAGCCCCCCGAGCCGTCCTGCAACACGGAGCGTCTGCAGCGGTGCCTCAGAGCCCCCCGAGCCGTCCTGCAACACGGAGCGTCTGCAGCGGTGCCTCAGAGCCCCCCGAGCCGTCCTGCAACACGGAGCGTCTGCAGCGGTGCCTCAGAGCCCCCCGAGCCGTCCTGCAACACGGAGCGTCTGCAGCGGTGCCTCAGAGCCCCCCGAGCCGTCCTGCAACACGGAGCCCGTTTCCCAAACCATGCTAAATGTATGTGTGCACAAAGCTGAGCTATTTCATATCACCGAATTTGGTGATATGAAATAGTTTACACTGAGGGTGTTCCTCAATGTCGAGGAAGGCTCCTCCAGAGCGTCTGAGAGGCCTTTTTGCTTTGTACCTCACTAAATGGTCAAAGGGTCCTTGGGGCGAGGGGCGGGGCGAGTTTCAAAACAAAAGCCCTCGTTTGCTAAAATCACACTTTGAGTCACTGCAGTATCCTGCTGAGGTGATTATTATAAACAAGGGGAATTTAGCGATCACAAGGAAAACGGCCCAGACACACATTGAGCCCAGAGAATGGATGTTATCAAGGCTGTACATATAATAAGCCTCTGTCTAAAATGGACTACGTTGTTAGGAGATTTAAACTATAGCGGTTCTGCACTGCGGTCACTCAGCGTCTGTCCACTTTTCAAATCAGCTGCTCTTCATTATTCCTGCTATATTTGACGAGTGATATGTTTTACCACAAGTTCTTAAGGAAACTGACTCTGTTGGACTCGGTTCTAGTTTGACTTCTACCAGAAATGAAATGAAGTACTTTACTGTGTACTTTGTGAGTAATCCTCTGTCAGAGTCCCCTCCTTAGTACATAATGCATGTTTTCTGCTGTCTTTGATGAATGATAAAAATATAATGTTACCATTAGTTCTTAATGAAATTGATACTGTTTGACTTTGTATTAGTTAGCCTACTACTAACAATACATTGAAGTACTTTACTGTGTACTTTGTGAGGAATACTCTGTCAATGTCCCCTCCTGAGAACAAGAATGCATGTTTCTCTATTATTTTGAATCAGCATTAAAAACCTTTCTTCATGAGACTGATATTGTTGGACAGAGTGTTTTAAGAGGATGGTAGACTTGATATCAGCAACACTTCCAGTCAGTACTCCGGCAGCAGCATTTTACCCCTTGTTTAGAGACTGGCCTGGATAGCTGGTCACAACTGTCCTTCAGCTAAATGTTTTTTGTGACTGAAGGCTAGAGCTAAATTATAGATTGTTTGATTGTGTATTACTCACAAGGTGAGAGAAAATAAATCCACATCCTCCTATGAAACGTATTTCATTTCCTTTTCCATGTTATACTTACTTGCATTAGAACATTAGCATGCTGAACTACATGCTGATATATCTTGCCCAGCCTCAAGGAAACACAATAAATGGGGCGAAGCCTGCGAGCTAGTTCAGGCAGTCAACTCGAGCACTTATGCTGCATTCATACATAACGCCCCCTTGCCACTCTACAACCAACCAAACAGAGTCTCCTTAATATGCCGCTCTATTTAACCTACAGATCTCTCTCCATGCATTGCTTGCTGCTGCTATTGCTGCAGCTACCTCTACGTCGCTGCTGCTCGCCTGCTGCCACTGCTGTGTTCACTTGCTATTGCTGCGTTCATGTTCCTGCTGCTGTGTTTCATGTTGCTGCTGCTTGCCTGCCGGTGCTGTCCTTGCAAATGTCTATTGCAATCTCCGACTCTGGAACCGAATCATCACACGCAAGAAGCCGTAAGAAATGCCTCATTCCCGAAACACAGGCTAGCTCAGAGCATGGTTCAGACGCCGCTGGAACGAGCCACAGCTCCCGCATGACACACATTCAGGTGTCCCTTCCGTCCTCATCTGGAGTAGCTTTTAATATCCTTTGGGCCAGAGGAAGTCCCGAGTTCTACACCAGCTCCGGTAACAACCCCTCTCTTGTGTGTCAGCTAAGAGTCGTACTGTCTCTCGGTCGGCGGGTATTTAAACAACAAAAGGCAGGAGCAAGCTGACTCCGGCATTCCCTGCCATCCTGTCCTACCTTGTCGAAGTAAAATCAGCGCTTGAAGCCTTTAATTCCACGATATTCCCGTGAACAAACTCGATTTCCTCTGCCTGCAATGTAAACAAATGTTTCTACTTCCGCGTTCAACCACGTTGTGCCGCTGACGTCACACCCCCGAGGATTCTGGGAAGTGGAGTCCCAGATCCAGCCACAAGTTCTAGCTTCCTGCCCCCTGCAGTAGCAATTCCTTGTGCGAACGCAGCATTAGGAATCGCATCTTGGCAGGTATATAATACTATTCTGCATAAGCAATGTTTTATTATGGAAATATTTGGCCTGCAGTAAGTCATATTTGAGGCAATTATACAGAAGTTGTAACCAAACAAATGAGAGCACCACAGACCGTGGAGGCTTTTAAAAAAGGCCTCAAAACCCATTTCTTCAAAAGAGCCTTTGCCTAGACCTTTTTATCACCCTTTTATTTTATTTTATTTTTTTTAATTAATTCTACCGTGTTGTGTAATGTTTATTTATATTGTTTATGCTCACTACTTGTAGCACTTCGGGATTTGAAATCAAATATGAAGTGCTTTATAAATGGAACCCATTGTTATTATTATTATTAAGTGTACAAGTATACTACTATAAATGGAAATAAATTAATCATTTCCGTTACGTGAATATGAAGGGAAGCGCGATACATTTTTGACCATCATTTTAGACTTCAATCAGCTGTGACTTCAGGTGTTCATGCTGCCGACATACCCGTTTCAGATCCTCGTAGCAGATATCAAGCAAGAGCGAGAGGAGAAGACCTCCATCCGCGGAAACACGGGAACGTCCGGCCGTCTCGGCATAAGCCAACAAGCCGATCCGGCATCAGAACCGAGTCGAGGCCCCTCGATCAGCTGATCCGTGAACACGGAAGTCGCATTACGCACAAGCCGACCGCGTGCAGGCCATGGATGTATAATAAGAAGGTGCAGGCCCTCTGCGCCGCATTCAATCCCTCCCAGGAAATTCAACAAGCAGATAAATGACGTTTATCCGTGTTCACAGCACGTTTAGGCATGATCGCCTCCGTGTCTCATCAAATTCATATCTCGGCACCCCTTTGGGTTGGGGG
This sequence comes from Gymnodraco acuticeps, assembly GCF_902827175.1. Lineage (NCBI taxonomy): Eukaryota > Metazoa > Chordata > Actinopteri > Perciformes > Bathydraconidae > Gymnodraco > Gymnodraco acuticeps. The sequence continues at coordinate 192,594 of NW_022990512.1, forward strand.
AGTCCGGATAAAATAATTATTTATTTAAAAATGAATAATATAAAAGAAAGAGAGAATGCACAGGTGCTCCTTCATACTTTCATATAACTGGTGGTGGTGCAAACCGTGCTTGCTTTAATGATCATACGATCCCCTCTATCTGGTACCTCAATAGCATACCTCAGCTAATGTCTCAGTGCACACGTCAAGCATAAGGAATGGATGCAATATAAACAACTCATGCTCAATGTAGTCTTGCAGCGTATGTCTCTCACAGCAATGAGTCACTCACTCGGCTCACGTTTTAATCATCTGCAGAATACCTTCATTGCATTACATTATTCATTAATCAGCACTTCCCCAGAACGGTTTCATCTAATTGCATCACTGTCCTGTCATTCTCTGTTTTATAATGATTGCTTATTCTGCCCTTGTGCGTGTAACCACACGTATGCCCTATCCGACCTGATATCTGCACCGTACTGGCTAATCAAAAACTGTTAAACTCCTACGGTAAGCTATGCATATAACTGGTGGTGTATCACATCCTTCTAAGATAATGTTTTACCACATGCTATGCCTCTCTCACTTATTCCAGCAGACTGTCTGAGCATCAGAAGTCTCTCTATAGCAGCAGACTGTCTGAGCATCAGAAGTCTCTCTATAGCAGCAGACTGTCTGAGTATCAGAAGTCTCTCTATAGCAGCAGACTGTCTGAGCATCAGAAGTCTCTCTATAGCAGCAGACTGTCTGAGTATCAGAAGTCTCTCTATAGCAGCAGACTGTCTGAGCATCAGAAGTCTCTCTATAGCAGCAGACTGACTGAGCATCAGAAGTCTCTCTATAGCAGCAGACTGACTGAGTATCAGAAGTCTCTCTATAGCAGCAGACTGTCTGAGCATCAGAAGTCTCTCTATAGCAGCAGACTGTCTGAGTATCAGAAGTCTCTCTATAGCAGCAGACTGTCTGAGCATCAGAAGTCTCTCTATAGCAGCAGACTGTCTGAGTATCAGAAGTCTCTCTATAGCAGCAGACTGACTGAGCATCAGAAGTCTCTCTATAGCAGCAGACTGTCTGAGTATCAGAAGTCTCTCTGTAGCAGCAGACTGTCTGAGTATCAGAAGTCTCTCTATAGCAGCAGACTGTCTGAGCATCAGAAGTCTCTCTATAGCAGCAGACTGACTGAGCATCAGAAGTCTCTCTGTAGCAGCAGACTGTCTGAGCATCAGAAGTCTCTCTATAGCAGCAGACTGTCTGAGTATCAGAAGTCTCTCTATAGCAGCAGACTGTCTGAGTATCAGAAGTCTCTCTATAGCAGCAGACTGTCTGAGCATCAGAAGTCTCTCTATAGCAGCAGACTGTCTGAGTATCAGAAGTCTCTCTATAGCAGCAGACTGTCTGAGCATCAGAAGTCTCTCTATAGCAGCAGACTGACTGAGTATCAGAAGTCTCTCTGTAGCAGCAGACTGTCTGAGTATCAGAAGTCTCTCTATAGCAGCAGACTGACTGAGTATCAGAAGTCTCTCTATAGCAGCAGACTGTCTGAGTATCAGAAGTCTCTCTATAGCAGCAGACTGTCTGAGTATCAGAAGTCTCTCTATAGCAGCAGACTGTCTGAGTATCAGAAGTCTCTCTATAGCAGCAGACTGACTGAGTATCAGAAGTCTCTCTATAGCAGCAGACTGACTGAGCATCAGAAGTCTCTCTATAGCAGCAGACTGACTGAGCATCAGAAGTCTCTCTATAGCAGCAGACTGTCTGAGTATCAGAAGTCTCTCTATAGCAGCAGACTGTCTGAGCATCAGAAGTCTCTCTATAGCAGCAGACTGACTGAGTATCAGAAGTCTCTCTATAGCTGCAGACTGTCTGAGTATCAGAAGTCTCTCTATAGCAGCAGACTGACTGAGCATCAGAAGTCTCTCTATAGCAGCAGACTGTCTGAGTATCAGAAGTCTCTCTATAGCAGCAGACTGACTGAGCATCAGAAGTCTCTCTATAGCAGCAGACTGACTGAGTATCAGAAGTCTCTCTATAGCAGCAGACTGACTGAGCATCAGAAGTCTCTCTATAGCAGCAGACTGACTGAGCATCAGAAGTCTCTCTATAGCAGCAGACTGTCTGAGTATCAGAAGTCTCTCTATAGCAGCAGACTGTCTGAGCATCAGAAGTCTCTCTATAGCAGCAGACTGACTGAGTATCAGAAGTCTCTCTATAGCTGCAGACTGTCTGAGTATCAGAAGTCTCTCTGTAGCAGCAGACTGTCTGAGTATCAGAAGTCTCTCTATAGCTGCAGACTGACTGAGTATCAGAAGTCTCTCTATAGCAGCAGACTGTCTGAGTATCAGAAGTCTCTCTATAGCAGCAGACTGTCTGAGTATCAGAAGTCTCTCTATAGCAGCAGACTGTCTGAGTATCAGAAGTCTCTCTATAGCTGCAGACTGTCTGAGTATCAGAAGTCTCTCTATAGCAGCAGACTGTCTGAGTATCAGAAGTCTCTCTATAGCAGCAGACTGACTGAGTATCAGAAGTCTCTCTATAGCAGCAGACTGTCTGAGTATCAGAAGTCTCTCTATAGCAGCAGACTGACTGAGCATCAGAAGTCTCTCTATAGCAGCAGACTGTCTGAGTATCAGAAGTCTCTCTATAGCAGCAGACTGTCTGAGTATCAGAAGTCTCTCTGTAGCAGCAGACTGTCTGAGTATCAGAAGTCTCTCTATAGCAGCAGACTGACTGAGTATCAGAAGTCTCTCTATAGCAGCAGACTGACTGAGTATCAGAAGTCTCTCTATAGCTGCAGACTGTCTGAGTATCAGAAGTCTCTCTGTAGCAGCAGACTGTCTGAGTATCAGAAGTCTCTCTATAGCAGCAGACTGTCTGAGTATCAGAAGTCTCTCTATAGCAGCAGACTGACTGAGTATCAGAAGTCTCTCTATAGCTGCAGACTGTCTGAGTATCAGAAGTCTCTCTATAGCAGCAGACTGTCTGAGTATCAGAAGTCTCTCTATAGCAGCAGACTGTCTGAGCATCAGAAGTCTCTCTATAGCAGCAGACTGTCTGAGTATCAGAAGTCTCTCTATAGCAGCAGACTGTCTGAGTATCAGAAGTCTCTCTATAGCTGCAGACTGACTGAGCATCAGAAGTCTCTCTGTAGCAGCAGACTGTCTGAGTATCAGAAGTCTCTCTATAGCAGCAGACTGTCTGAGTATCAGAAGTCTCTCTATAGCTGCAGACTGTCTGAGTATCAGAAGTCTCTCTATAGCAGCAGACTGTCTGAGCATCAGAAGTCTCTCTATAGCAGCAGACTGACTGAGTATCAGAAGTCTCTCTATAGCAGCAGACTGACTGAGTATCAGAAGTCTCTCTATAGCAGCAGACTGTCTGAGTATCAGAAGTCTCTCTATAGCAGCAGACTGTCTGAGTATCAGAAGTCTCTCTATAGCAGCAGACTGACTGAGTATCAGAAGTCTCTCTATAGCAGCAGACTGACTGAGTATCAGAAGTCTCTCTATAGCAGCAGACTGTCTGAGTATCAGAAGTCTCTCTATAGCAGCAGACTGTCTGAGCATCAGAAGTCTCTCTATAGCAGCAGACTGTCTGAGTATCAGAAGTCTCTCTATAGCAGCAGACTGTCTGAGTATCAGAAGTCTCTCTAAAGCAGCAGACTGTCTGAGCATCAGAAGTCTCTCTATAGCAGCAGACTGTCTGAGTATCAGAAGTCTCTCTATAGCTGCAGACTGTCTGAGTATCAGAAGTCTCTCTATAGCAGCAGACTGTCTGAGTATCAGAAGTCTCTCTATAGCAGCAGACTGTCTGAGTATCAGAAGTCTCTCTATAGCAGCAGACTGTCTGAGCATCAGAAGTCTCTCTATAGCAGCAGACTGTCTGAGTATCAGAAGTCTCTCTATAGCAGCAGACTGTCTGAGTATCAGAAGTCTCTCTAAGCAGCAGACTGTCTGAGTATCAGAAGTCTCTCTATAGCAGCAGACTGTCTGAGTATCAGAAGTCTACTCTATAGCAGCAGACTGTCTGAGTATCAGAAGTCTCTCTATAGCAGCAGACTGTCTGAGTATCAGAAGTCTCTCTATAGCAGCAGACTGTCTGAGTATCAGAAGTCTCTCTATAGCAGCAGACTGCCTGAGTATCAGAAGTCTCTCTATAGCAGCAGACTGTCTGAGCATCAGAAGTCTCTCTATAGCAGCAGACTGTCTGAGTATCAGAAGTCTCTCTATAGCAGCAGACTGTCTGAGTATCAGAAGTCTCTCTATAGCAGCAGACTGACTGAGTATCAGAAGTCTCTCTATAGCAGCAGACTGTCTGAGTATCAGAAGTCTCTCTATAGCAGCAGACTGTCTGAGTATCAGAAGTCTCTCTATAGCAGCAGACTGTCTGAGTATCAGAAGTCTCTCTATAGCAGCAGACTGTCTGAGTATCAGAAGTCTCTCTATAGCTGCAGACTGTCTGAGTATCAGAAGTCTCTCTATAGCAGCAGACTGACTGAGTATCAGAAGTCTCTCTATAGCAGCAGACTGACTGAGTATCAGAAGTCCTCTCTATAGCAGCAGACTGTCTGAGTATCAGAAGTCTCTCTATAGCAGCAGACTGTCTGAGTATCAGAAGTCTCTCTATAGCAGCAGACTGACTGAGTATCAGAAGTCTCTCTATAGCAGCAGACTGTCTGAGTATCAGAAGTCTCTCTATAGCAGCAGACTGACTGAGTATCAGAAGTCTCTCTATAGCAGCAGACTGTCTGAGTATCAGAAGTCTCTCTATAGCAGCAGACTTCTGAGTATCAGAAGTCTCTCTATAGCAGCAGACTGTACTGAGTATCAGAAGTCTCGTCTTAGGGGTGGACAGGAGAGTAGCAGCAGACTGTTCTGAGCTATCAGAAGTCCTCTATAGCAGCAGACTGATCTGAGTATCAGAAGTCTCTCTATAGCAGCAGACTGATCTGAGCATCAGAAGTCTCTCTATAGCAGCAGACTGACTGATATCAGAAGTCTCTCTATAGCCTGCAGACTGACTGAGTATCAGAGTCTCTCTATAGCAGCAGACTGACTGAGTATCAGAAGTCTCTCTATAGCAGCAGACTGTCTGAGCATCAGAAGTCTCTCTATAGCAGCAGACTGATCTGAGCTATCAGAAAGTCTCTCTATAGCAGCAGACTGTCTGAGTATCAGAAGTCTCTCTATAAGCTGCAGACTGTCTGAGTATCAGAAGTCTCTCTATAGCAGCAGACTGATCTGAGTATCAGAAGTCTCTCTATAGCAGCAGACTGTCTGAGTATCAGAAGTCTCTCTATAGCAGCAGACTGTACTGAGTATCAGAAGTCTCTCTATAGCAGCAGACTGTCTGAGTATCAGAGTCTCTCTATAGCAGCAGACTGTACTGAGTATCAGAAGTCTCTCGATATCAGCAGACTGTCTGAGTATCAGAAGTCTCTCTATAGCAGCAGACTGACTGAGTATCAGAAGTCTTCTATAGCAGCAGACTGACTGAGTATCAGAAGTCTCTCTATAGCAGCAGACTGACTGAGTATCAGAAGTCTCTCTATAGCAGCAGACTGACTGAGTATTCAGAAGTCTCTCTATAGCAGCAGACTGACTGAAGTATCAGAAGTCTCTCTATAGCAGCAGACCTGACTGAGTATCAGAAGTCTCTCATATAGCAGCAGACGTTGACTGATTTATCAGAAGTTCTCCTATAGCAGCAGACTGACTGAGTATCAGAAGTCTCTCTATAGCAAGCAGACTGACTGAGCATCAGAAGTCTCTCTATAGCAGCAGACTGTCTGAGTATCAGAAGTCTCTCTATAGCAGCAGACTGTCTGAGTATCAGAAGTCTCTCTATAGCAGCAGACTGTCTGAGTATCAGAAGTCTCTCTATAGCAGCAGACTGAATGAGTATCAGAAGTCTCTCTATAGCAGCAGACTGTCTGAGTATCAGAAGTCTCTCTATAGCAGCAGACTGTCTGAGTATCAGAAGTCTCTCTATAGCAGCAGACTGTCTGAGTATCAGAAGTCTCTCTATAGCAGCAGACTGACTGAGTATCAGAAGTCTCTCTATAGCTGCAGACTGTCTGAGTATCAGAAGTCTCTCTATAGCAGCAGACTGACTGAGTATCAGAAGTCTCTCTATAGCAGCAGACTGACTGAGTATCAGAAGTCTCTCTATAGCAGCAGACTGACTGAGTATCAGAAGTCTCTCTATAGCAGCAGGACTGTACTGAGTATCAGAAGTCTCTCTATAGCAGCAGACTGACTGAGTATCAGAAGTCTCTCTATAGCAGCAGACTGTACTGAGTATCAGAAGTCTCTCTATAGCAGCAGACTGTCTGAGTATCAGAAGTCTCTCTATAGCAGCAGACTGTCTGAGTATCAGAAGTCTCTCTATAGCAGCAGACTGTCTGAGTATCAGAAGTCTCTCTATAGACTGCAGTACTGTCTGAGTATCAGAAGTCTCTCTATAGCAGCAGACTGTCTGAGTATCAGAAGTCTCTCTATAGCAGCAGATGTACTGAGCATCAGACGTCTCTCATGTAGCAGCAGACTGTCTGAGTATCAGAAGTCTCTCTATTAGCTGCAGATGTCTGAGTATCAGAAGTCTCTCTATAGCAGCAGGACTGTCTGAGTATCAGAAGTCTCTCTATAGCAGCAGACTGTCTGAGTATCAGAAGTCTCTCTATAGCGCAGACTGTCTGAGTATCAGAAGTCTCTCTATAGCAGCAGACGACTGAGTATCCGAAGTTCTCTCTAAGCAGCAGGACTGACTGAGTATCAGAAGTCTCTCTATAGCAGAGACTGCTGAGTATCAGAAGTCTCTCTATAGCAGCAGACTGACTGAGTATCAGAAGTCTCTCTATAGCAGCCAGACTGTCTGAGTATCAGAAGTCTCTCTATAGCAGGCAGGACTGTCTGAGTATCAGAAGTCTCTCTATAGCAGAAGACTGTCTGAGTATCAGAAGTCTCTCTATAGCGCAGACTGTCTGAGTATCAGAAGTCTCTCTATAGCAGCAGACTGTCTGGTATCAGAAGTCTCTCTATAGCAGCAGACTGTCTGAGTATCAGAAGTCTCTCTATAGCAGCAGACTGTCTGAGTATCAGAAGTCTCTCTATAGCAGCAGACTGTCTGAGTATCAGAAGTCTCTCTATAGCAGAAGACTGTCTGAGTATCAGAAGTCTCTCTATAGCAGCAGACTGTGAGTATAAGTCTCTAGGCAGACTGTACTGAAGTATCAGAAGTCTCTCTATAGCAGCAGACTGTCTGAGTATCAGAAGTCTCTCTTATAGCAGCAGACTGTCTGAGTATCAGAAGTCTCCTCTATAGCAGCAGACTGACTGAGTATCAGAAGTCTCTCTACTAGCAGCAGACTGACTGAGTATCAGAAGTCTTCTCTATAGCGCAGACTGACTGAGTATCAGAAGTCTCTCATAGCAGCAGACTGACTGAGTATCAGAAGTCTCTCTATAGCAGCAGACTGACTGAGTATCAGAAGTCTCTCTATAGCAGCAGACTGACTGAGTATCAGAAGTCTCTCTATAGCATGCAGAGCTGTCTGAGTATCAGAAGTCTCTCTATAGCAGCAGACTGACTGAGTATCAGAAGTCTCTCTATAGCAGCAGACTGTCTGAGTATCAGAAGTCTCTCTATAGCAGCGACTGTCTGATATCAGAAGTCTCTCTATAGCAGCAGACTGTCTGAAGTATCAGAAGTCTCTCTAGCAGCAGACTGACTGAGTATCAGAAGTCTCTCTATAGCAGCAGACTGTACTGAGTATCAGAAGTCTCTCTATAGCAGCAGGACCTGATCTGAGTATCAGAAGGTCTCTCTATAGCAGCAGACTGTCTGAGTATCAGAAGTCTCTCTATAGCAGCAGACTGTCTGAGTATCAGAAAGTCTCTCTATAGCAGCAGACTGTCTGAGTATCAGAAGTCTCTCTATAGCAGCAGACTGTCTGAGTATCAGAAGTCTCTCTATAGCAGCAGACTGTCCTGAGTATCAGAAAGTCTCTCTATAGCAGCAGACTGTCTGAGTATCAGAAGTCTCTCTATAGCAGCAGACTGTACTGAGTATCAGAAGTCTCTCTATAGCAGCAGACTGTCTGAGTATCAGAAGTCTCTCTATAGCAGCAGACTACTGACTGAGTATCAGAAGTCTCTCTATAGCAGCAGACCTGTCTGAGTATCAGAAGTCTCTCTATAGCAGCAGACTGACTGAGTATCAGAAGTCTCTCTATAGCAGCAGACTGTCTGAGTATCAGAAGTCTCTCTATAGCAGCAGACTGTACTGAGTATCAGAAGTCTCTCTATAGCAGCAGACTTGCCTGAGTATCAGAAGTCTCTCTATAGCGCAGACCTGACTGTCTGAGTATCAGAAGTCTCTCTATAGCAGCAGACTGTCTGAGTATCAGAAGTCTCTCTATAGCAGCAGACTGTACTGAGTATCAGAAGTCTCTCTATAGCATGCAGACTGACTGAGTATCAGAAGTCTCTCTATAGCAGCAGACTGACTGAGTATCAGAAGTCTCTCTATAGCAGCAGACTGACTGAGTATCAGAAGATTCAGATCTCTCTATATCATGCAGACTGACTGAGTATCAGAAGTCCTCTCTATAGCAGCAGGACTGCTGAAGTATCAGAGGGTCTCTCTATAGCATGCAGACTGTACTGAGGTATCAGAAGTCTCTCTATAGCCTGCAGACTGACTGAGTATCAGGAAGTCTCTCTATAGCAGCAGACTGGACTGAGTATCAGAAAGTCTCTCTATAGGCAGCAGACTGATCTGAGTATCAGAAGTCTCTATATAGCAGCAGACTGATCTGAGTATCAGAAGTCTCTCTGAGCAAGCAGGACTGAGCTGAGTTATCAGAAGTCTCTCTATAGGCGCAGGACTGACTGAGTATCGAAGAAGTCCTCTCTATAGGCAGCAGACTGTCTGAGTATCAGAAGTCTCTCTATAGCAGCAGACTGTCTGAGTATCAGAAGTCTCTCTATAGCAGCAGACTGACTGAGTATCAGAAGTCTCTCTATAGAGCAGACTGTCTGAGTATCAGAAGTCTCTCTATAGCAGCAGACTGTCTGAGTATCAGAAGTCTCTCTATAGCAGCAGACTGCTGAGTATCAGAAGTCTCTCTGTATCGCAGCAGACTGACTGAGTATCAGAAGTCTCTCTAAGCGCAGACCTGCTGAGTATCTGAAGTCTCTCTCAGTAGCAGCAGACTGACTGAGTATCAGAAGTCTCTCTATAGCAGCAGACTTCCTGAGTATCAGAAGTCTCTCTATAGCAGCAGACTGTCTGAGTATCAGAAGTCTCTCTATAGCAGCAGACTGTCTGAGTATCAGAAGTCTCTCTATAGCAGCAGACTGTCTGAGTATCAGAAGTCTCTCTATAGCAGCAGACTGACTGAGTATCAGAAGTCTCTCTATAGCAGCAGACTGACTGAGTATCAGAAGGTCTCTCTATAGCAGCAGACTGTCTGAGTATCAGAAGTCTCTCTATAGCAGCAGACTGTCTGAGTATCAGAAGTCTCTCTATAGCAGCAGACTGTCTGAGTATCAGAAGTCTCTCTATAGCAGCAGACTGTCTGAGTATCAGAAGTCTCTCTATAGCAGCAGACTGTCTGAGTATCAGAAGTCTCTCTATAGCTGCAGACTGTCTGAGTATCAGAAGTCTCTCTATAGCAGCAGACTGTCTGAGTATCAGAAGTCTCTCTATAGCAGCAGACTGACTGAGTATCAGAAGTCTCTCTATAGCAGCAGACTGTCTGAGTATCAGAAGTCTCTCTATAGCATGCAGACTGTCTGAGTATCAGAAGTCTCTCTATAGCAGCAGACTGTCTGAGTATCAGAAGTCTCTCTATAGCAGCAGACTGTCTGAGTATCAGAAGTCTCTCTATAGCAGCAGACTGTCTGAGTATCAGAAGTCTCTCTATAGCAGCAGACTGTCTGAGTATCAGAAGTCTCTCTATAGCAGCAGACTGTCTGAGTATCAGAAGTCTCTCTATAGCCGCAGACTGTCTGAGTATCAGAAGTCTCGCTATAGCAGCAGACTGTCTGAGTATCAGAAGTCTCTCTATAGCAGCAGACTGTCTGAGTATCAGAAGTCTCTCTATAGCAGCAGACTGTCTGAGTATCAGAAGTCTCTCTATAGCAGCAGACTGTACTGAGATCAGAAGTCTCTCTATAGCAGCAGACTGTCTGAGTATCAGAAGTCTCTCTATAGCAGCAGACTGTCTGAGTATCAGAAAGTCTCTCTATAGCAGCAGACTGTCTGAGTATCAGAAGTCTCTCTATAGCAGCAGACTGACTGAGTATCAGAAGTCTCTCTATAGCAGCAGACTGACTGAGTATCAGAAGTCTCTCTATAGCAGCAGACTGTACTGAGTATCAGAAGTCTCTCTATAGGCACTGGAGTATCGAAGTCTCTCATAGCAGCAGGACTGATCTTAGTATCAGAATCTCTCTATAGCAGCAGACTGACTGAGTATCAGAAGTCTCTCTATAGCAGCAGACTGTCTGAGTATCAGAAGTCTCTCTATAGCAGCAGACTGTCTGAGTATCAGAAGTCTCTGCTATAGCAAGCAGACTGCTGAGTCTCAGAAGTCTCTCTATAGCAGCAGACTGTCCTGAGTATCAGAAGTCTCTCTATAGCCGCAGACTGTCTGAGTATCAGAAGTCTCTCTATAGCAGCAGACTGACTGAGTATCAGAAGTCTCTCTATAGCAGCAGGACTGTCTGAGTATCAGAAGTCTCTCTATAGCAGCGACTGTCTGAGTATCAGAAGTCTCTCTATAGCAGCAGACTGTACTGAGTATCAGAAGTCTCTCTATAGCAGCAGGACTGTCTGAGTATCAGAAGTTCTCTCTATAGCAGTCAGACTGATCTGAGTATCAGAAGTCTCTATATAGCAGCAGACTGCTGAGTATCAGAAGTCTCTCTATACTGCTAGTAGCAGGCTACTGACGTGAGTATCAGAAGTCTCTCTATAGCAGCAGACTGTCTGAGTATCAGAAGTCTCTCTATAGCAGCGACTGTCTGAGTATCAGAAGTCTCTCTATAGCAGCAGACTGCTGAGTATCAGAAGTCTCTCTATAGCAGCAGACTGTACTGAGTATCAGAAGTCTCTCTATAGCAGCAGACTGTCTGAGTATCAGAAGTCTCCTCTATAGCAGCAGACTGTACTGAGTCATCAGAAGTCTCTCTATAGCAGCAGACTGTCTGAGTATCAGAAGTCTCTCTATAGCAGCAGACTGACTGAGTACTCAGAAGTCTCTCTATAGCAGCAGACTGTCTGAGTATCAGAAGTCTCTCTATAGCAGCAGACTGACTGAGTATCAGAAGTCTCTCTATAGCAGCTAGTCATGAGTCTCTAGTCTGAGTATCAGAAGTCTCTCTATAGCAGCAGACTGTCTGAGTATCAGAAGTCTCTCTATAGCAGCAGACTGACTGAGTATCAGAAGTCTCTCTATAGCAGCAGACTGTCTGAGTATCAGAAGTCTCTCTATAGCATGCAGACTGACTGAGTATCAGAAGTCTCTCTATAGCAGCAGACTGTCTGAGTATCAGAAGTCTCTCTATAGCAGCAGACTGTCTGAGTATCAGAAGTCTCTCTATAGCAGCAGACTGACTGAGTATCAGAAGTCTCTCTATAGCAGCAGACTGTCTGAGTATCAGAAGTCTCTCTATAGCGCAGACTGCTGAGTATCAGAAGTCTCTCTATAGCAGCAGACTGTCTGAGTATCAGAAGTCTCTCTATAGCAGCAGACTGTCTGAGTATCAGAAGTCTCTCTATAGCAGCAGACTGTCTGAGTATCAGAAGTCTCTCTATAGCAGCAGACTGTCTGAGTATCAGAAGTCTCTCTATAGCTGCAGACTGACTGAGTATCAGAAGTCTCTCTATAGCAGCAGACTGACTGAGTATCAGAAGTCTCTCTATAGCAGCAGACTGTCTGAGTATCAGAAGTCTCTCTATAGCAGCAGACTGTCTGAGTATCAGAAGTCTCTCTATAGCAGCAGACTGTCTGAGTATCAGAAGTCTCTCTATAGCAGCAGACTGTCTGAGTATCAGAAGTCTCTCTATAGCAGCAGACTGTCTGAGTATCAGAAGTCTCTCTATAGCAGCAGACTGTCTGAGTATCAGAAGTCTGCTGCTATAGCAGCAGACTGGTCTGAGTAATCAGAAGTCTCTCTATAGCAGCAGACTGACTGAGTATCAGAAGTCTCTCTATAGCCGCAGACTGATCTGAGTATCAGAAGTCTCTCTATAGCTGCAGGACTGATCTGAGTATCAGAAGTCTCTCTATAGCTGCAGACTGACTGAGTATCAGAAGTCTCTCTATAGCTGCAGACTGTCTGAGTATCAGAAGTCTCTCTATAGCTGCAGACTGACTGAGTATCAGAAGTCTCTCTATAGCAGCAGACTGTCTGAGTATCAGAAGTCTCTCTATAGCAGCAGACTGACTGAGTATCAGAAGTCTCTCTATAGCAGCAGACTGTCTGAGTATCAGAAGTCTCTCTATAGCAGCAGACTGTCTGAGTATCAGAAGTCTCTCTATAGCAGCAGACTGTCTGAGTATCAGAAGTCTCTCTATAGCAGCAGACTGTCTGAGTATCAGAAGTCTCTCTATAGCAGCAGACTGACTGAGTATCAGACAGTCTCTCTATAGCAGCAGACTGACTGAGTATCAGAAGTCTCTCTATAGCACGCAGACTGTACTGAGTATCAGAAGTCTCTCTATAGCTGCAGACTGTCTGAGTATCAGAAGTCTCTCTATAGCAGCAGACTGACTGAGTATCAGAAGTCTCTCTATAGCAGCAGACTGTCTGAGTTATCAGAAGTCTCTCTATAGCAGCAGACTGTCTGAGTATCAGACTACCTGAGTATCAGTCTCTCTATAGCAGCAGACTGACTGAGTATCAGAAGTCTCTCTATAGCAGCAGACTGACTGAGTATCAGAAGTCTCTCTATAGCTGCAGACTGTCTGAGTATCAGAAGTCTCTCTATAGCTGCAGACTGACTGAGTATCAGAAGTCTCTCTATAGCAGCAGACTGACTGAGTATCAGAAGTCTCTCTATAGCAGCAGACTGTCTGAGTATCTGAAGTCTCTCTATAGCTGCAGACTGTCTGAGTATCAGAAGTCTCTCTATAGCTGCAGACTGACTGAGTATCAGAAGTCTCTCTATAGCAGCAGACTGTCTGAGTATCTGAAGTCTCTCTATAGCTGCAGACTGTCTGAGTATCAGAAGTCTCTCTATAGCAGCAGACTGACTGAGTATCAGAAGTCTCTCTATAGCAGCAGACTGACTGAGTATCAGAAGTCTCTCTATAGCAGCAGACTGACTGAGTATCAGAAGTCTCTCTATAGCAGCAGACTGTCTGAGTATCAGAAGTCTCTCTATAGCAGCAGACTGTCTGAGTATCAGAAGTCTCTCTATAGCAGCAGACTGTCTGAGTATCAGAAGTCTCTCTATAGCAGCAGACTGTCTGAGAGATCAGAAGTCTCTCTATAGCAGCAGACTGACTGAGTATCAGAAGTCTCTCTATAGCAGCAGACTGTCTGAGTATCAGAAGTCTCTCTATAGCAGCAGACTGTCTGAGTATCAGAAGTCTCTCTATAGCAGCAGACTGACTGAGTATCAGAAGTCTCTCTATAGCAGCAGACTGTCTGAGTATCAGAAGTCTCTCTATAGCAGCAGACTGACTGAGTATCAGAAGTCTCTCTATAGCAGCAGACTGACTGAGTATCAGAAGTCTCTCTATAGCAGCAGACTGACTGAGTATCAGAAGTCTCTCTATAGCAGCAGACTGACTGAGCATCAGAAGTCTCTCTATAGCAGCAGACTGTCTGAGTATCAGAAGTCTCTCTGTAGCAGCAGACTGTCTGAGTATCAGAAGTCTCTCTATAGCCAGCAGACTGACTGAGTATCAGAAGTCTCTCTTATAGCAGCAGACTGTCTGAGTATCAGAAGTCTCTCTATAGCAGCAGACTGACTGAGCATCAGAAGTCTCTCTATAGCTGCAGACTGACTGAGTATCAGAAGTCTCTCTATAGCTGCAGACTGACTGAGTATCAGAAGTCTCTCTATAGCAGCAGACTGACTGAGTATCAGAAGTCTCTCTATAGCAGCAGACTGTCTGAGTATCAGAAGTCTCTCTATAGCAGCAGACTGTCTGAGTATCAGAAGTCTCTCTATAGCAGCAGACTGTCTGAGTATCAGAAGTCTCTCTATAGCAGCAGACTGACTGAGTATCAGAAGTCTCTCTATAGCTGCAGACTGTCTGAGTATCAGAAGTCTCTCTATAACAGCAGACTGTCTGAGTATCAGAAGTCTCTCTATAGCTGCAGACTGTCTGAGTATCAGAAGTCTCTCTATAGCAGCAGACTGTCTGAGTATCAGAAGTCTCTCTATAGCAGCAGACTGTCTGAGTATCAGAAGTCTCTCTATAGCAGCAGACTGTCTGAGTATCAGAAGTCTCTCTATAGCAGCAGACTGTCTGAGTATCTGAAGTCTCTCTATAGCAGCAGACTGACTGAGTATCAGAAGTCTCTCTATAGCAGCAGACTGACTGAGCATCAGAAGTCTCTCTATAGCAGCAGACTGTCTGAGTATCAGAAGTCTCTCTGTAGCAGCAGACTGTCTGAGTATCAGAAGTCTCTCTATAGCAGCAGACTGTCTGAGTATCAGAAGTCTCTCTATAGCAGCAGACTGTCTGAGTATCAGAAGTCTCTCTATAGCAGCAGACTGTCTGAGTATCAGAAGTCTCTCTATAGCTGCAGACTGTCTGAGTATCAGAAGTCTCTCTGTAGCAGCAGACTGACTGAGTATCAGAAGTCTCTCTATAGCTGCAGACTGTCTGAGTATCAGAAGTCTCTCTATAGCTGCAGACTGTCTGAGTATCAGAAGTCTCTCTGTAGCAGCAGACTGTCTGAGTATCAGAAGTCTCTCTATAGCAGCAGACTGTCTGAGTATCAGAAGTCTCTCTATAGCAGCAGACTGTCTGAGTATCAGAAGTCTCTCTATAGCAGCAGACTGACTGAGTATCAGAAGTCTCTCTATAGCAGCAGACTGTCTGAGTATCAGAAGTCTCTCTATAGCAGCAGACTGTCTGAGTATCAGAAGTCTCTCTATAGCAGCAGACTGTCTGAGTATCAGAAGTCTCTCTATAGCAGCAGACTGTCTGAGTATCAGAAGTCTCTCTATAGCTGCAGACTGTCTGAGTATCAGAAGTCTCTCTATAGCAGCAGACTGTCTGAGTATCAGAAGTCTCTCTATAGCAGCAGACTGTCTGAGTATCAGAAGTCTCTCTATAGCAGCAGACTGACTGAGTATCAGAAGTCTCTCTATAGCAGCAGACTGACTGAGCATCAGAAGTCTCTCTATAGCAGCAGACTGACTGAGTATCAGAAGTCTCTCTATAGCAGCAGACTGACTGAGTATCAGAAGTCTCTCTATAGCTGCAGACTGACTGAGTATCAGAAGTCTCTCTATAGCAGCAGACTGTCTGAGTATCAGAAGTCTCTCTATAGCTGCAGACTGACTGAGTATCAGAAGTCTCTCTATAGCAGCAGACTGACTGAGTATCAGAAGTCTCTCTATAGCAGCAGACTGTCTGAGTATCAGAAGTCTCTCTATAACAGCAGACTGTCTGAGTATCAGAAGTCTCTCTATAGCAGCAGACTGACTGAGTATCAGAAGTCTCTCTATAACAGCAGACTGTCTGAGTATCAGAAGTCTCTCTATAGCAGCAGACTGTCTGAGTATCAGAAGTCTCTCTATAGCAGCAGACTGACTGAGTATCAGAAGTCTCTCAGTAGCAGCAGACTGACTGAGTATCAGAAGTCTCTCTATAGCAGCAGACTGACTGAGTATCAGAAGTCTCTCTATAGCAGCAGACTGACTGAGTATCAGAAGTCTCTCTATAGCAGCAGACTGACTGAGTATCAGAAGTCTCTCTATAGCAGCAGACTGACTGAGTATCAGAAGTCTCTCAGTAGCAGCAGACTGACTGAGTATCAGAAGTCTCTCTATAGCAGCAGACTGACTGAGTATCAGAAGTCTCTCTATAGCAGCAGACTGACTGAGTATCAGAAGTCTCTCTATAGCAGCAGACTGACTGAGTATCAGAAGTCTCTCTATAGCTGCAGACTGTCTGAGTATCAGAAGTCTCTCTATAGCAGCAGACTGTCTGAGTATCAGAAGTCTCTCTATAGCAGCAGACTGACTGAGTATCAGAAGTCTCTCTATAGCAGCAGACTGACTGAGTATCAGAAGTCTCTCTATAGCTGCAGACTGACTGAGTATCAGAAGTCTCTCTATAGCAGCAGACTGTCTGAGTATCAGAAGTCTCTCTATAGCTGCAGACTGACTGAGTATCAGAAGTCTCTCTATAGCAGCAGACTGTCTGAGCATCAGAAGTCTCTCTGTAGCAGCAGACTGTCTGAGTATCAGAAGTCTCTCTATAGCAGCAGACTGTCTGAGTATCAGAAGTCTCTCTATAGCAGCAGACTGTCTGAGTATCAGAAGTCTCTCTATAGCAGCAGACTGTCTGAGTATCAGAAGTCTCTCTATAGCAGCAGACTGACTGAGTATCAGAAGTCTCTCTATAGCAGCAGACTGACTGAGTATCAGAAGTCTCTCTATAGCAGCAGACTGACTGAGTATCAGAAGTCTCTCTATAGCAGCAGACTGACTGAGCATCAGAAGTCTCTCTATAGCAGCAGACTGACTGAGCATCAGAAGTCTCTCTATAGCAGCAGACTGTCTGAGCATCAGAAGTCTCTCTATAGCAGCAGACTGTCTGAGTATCAGAAGTCTCTCTATAGCAGCAGACTGACTGAGTATCAGAAGTCTCTCTGTAGCAGCAGACTGACTGAGTATCAGAAGTCTCTCTATAACAGCAGACTGTCTGAGTATCAGAAGTCTCTCTATAGCAGCAGACTGACTGAGTATCAGAAGTCTCTCTATAGCAGCAGACTGACTGAGTATCAGAAGTCTCTCTATAGCAGCAGACTGACTGAGTATCAGAAGTCTCTCTATAGCAGCAGACTGACTGAGTATCAGAAGTCTCTCTATAGCTGCAGACTGTCTGAGTATCAGAAGTCTCTCTATAGCAGCAGACTGTCTGAGTATCAGAAGTCTCTCTATAGCAGCAGACTGTCTGAGTATCAGAAGTCTCTCTATAGCAGCAGACTGACTGAGTATCAGAAGTCTCTCTATAGCAGCAGACTGCCTGAGCATCAGAAGTCTTGCTCCATGCAATAGTCAGTATCACAGGGAGCGCAGCTCACCCCATCCTATTTTCCTTCTCTCTCCATGAATGTTATGTTCATTCTTTTATAATGACCTTGCGGTGTCTTCCGATCCTCTCTAGTTACTTACAGATGCTGCGCCTTCTGCTGGTTCGGGGGATTTCACAATGAGTGGTTGCCCCACCAGCTTGCCATGCCCTTCGTTCAACCTAATGACTCTGGATCTACACGTCAAGCCCTCAAGGATTTCTCATATTCTGCCTCCAACCAAGAGCATGATTCAAAGCATACAATTCAGCTTGGTACTTTATCTTCTTCTGTCTCTCTCCTCCCGTTCCTGTCTAAAACACTTGAACGCGCTGTCTTTAAACAACTCTCCTGTTATCTCCATCAGAACAACCTTCTGGATCCGCACCAGTCTGGTTTCAAGGCAGGTCACTCCACAGAAACTGCTCTCATTGCTGTCACGGAGGAATTGCACACTGCCAAAACTGCATCCCTCTCCTCTGTCATCATCCTGTTGGACCTGTCTGCTGCATTCGACACGGTGAATCATCAGATCCTCCTTCACACTCTCCAAAAACTTGGAGTTTCAGGCTCTGCACTTTCCCTCCTCACCTCATACCTGAAAGACCGTACCTACAGGGTGACTTGGAGAGGGTCTGAGTCCGACCCTTGTCAATTAACTACGGGGGTCCCTCAGGGCTCTGTTCTTGGTCCCCTCCTCTTCTCCCTGTACACAAACTCGCTCGGATCAGTCATTAGCCCGTATGGTTTTTCATACCACTGCTACGCTGACGACACCCAATTAATCCTGTCCTTTCCCCGCTCAGAGACCCAGGTCGTTGCACGCATCTCTGCTTGTCTAGCTGACATCTCTCAGTGGATGTCTGCTCACCACCTCAAGCTCAACCTTGACAAGACTGAGCTGCTCTTCCTCCCGGGAAAAGATTGTCCCACTCTTGACCTAACAATCAACATCGGCACCTCAGTTGTTTCCCCGACTCAGACTGCAAGGAATCTGGGTGTGACCCTAGATAACAACCTGTCCTTCACTGCAAACATCGCTGCTACAACCCGCTGCTGCAGATACACGCTTTACAACATCAGGAAGATACGTCCCCAGCTGACTCAGAAAGCCGACTCAGGTTCTGGTCCAGGCTCTCGTCATCTCACGCCTAGACTACTGCAACTCCCTCCTGGCTGGTCTACCTGCATGTGCCATCCGACCTCTGCAGCTCATCCAGAATGCAGCGGCTCGTCTGGTCTTCAACCTTCCTAAATGTCTCCCACACCACTCCGCTCCTCCGCTCCCTTCACTGGCTTCCGGTAACTGCTAGAATCCACTTCAAGACACTGGTACTTGCTTACCATGCTGCGAATGGATCTGGCCCTTCCTACATCCAGGACATGGTTAAACCGTACACCCCAGCGCGTGCACTACGCTCTGCATCAGCCAAACGACTCGTTGCGCCCTTGCTGCGAGGGGGACCCAAGTTCCCATCGGCGAAAACACGTGGGTTTGCTGTCCTGGCTCCAAGATGGTGGAATGAGCTCCCCATTGACATCAGGACGGCAGATAGCTTGCACACCTTCCGGCGCAAACTGAAAACTCATCTCTTTCGACTCCACTTCGAGTGATAGAACGATTAACGAAGCACTTTTATACCAATAAAGGACTGGATTACCTAAACCCAGTTGAGTAGCACTTGAAATGTTTGGCTCTATGAAACCTGATGTACTTATATGATTCTGTTTTCTTCAAGGTTGTGTCTTCCTGGTCGAATGTACTTATTGTAAGTCGCTTTGGATAAAAGCGTCAGCTAAATGCAATGTAATGTAATGTAATGTAATAAGTCACCATGGAGATCTAGCCCGCTAAAAAGTGAACCAGCTTCGTAGTACCGGAAATCCCAGAAGTTATCTTGATATACGAAAATCCTGCTTCGTAGTATGCCCCCCTGGTCGGGAGCAGGTTAGGTTGCAGGCTAAGAGCTCAACTCAGTGAAAGCACCGCCTGCTGACCAATCAGAGCTCAGTGTGCGGAGTTTAAAGCGATCAAGTCATATTACAGGAGAAAGGAAATAGAGAAAAGCTGCCGTTGCAGGAAAGACGGCCGGCAAAAATCACCGACAATGTGAACGTGAACATTAATAGAATATCACCTCCCATCTTCAGAGCAATCTGACTATTATAACATTAGCGTTAAGAAAGCTTACTGAAATATCTGCCACAACATAAGTAACCGGATCAGAGTCACATTAAGTACAGTCCATATCACTTCATAATGTATCATCTCCTGATCTGAGTCAGCTGAGCCGTATCTGGCCGTGCAACACTCACAGCGTCACAGACTGGATGCAGAAGTATTATTCAGTGTGAGGATGGTTCTCTTCACAGCAGCACTTATTATTGACTGGATGGTTGAACACAGTGCAGAAGACGTGCACCTCCTACTTGATCATGTGGCCCTCTAGTGGAGGTGAACAGCTCGGTACAACAGTGTGGAGAAAAGGCTTCCAGCAGCTTGTCAGTGTTTCAGCTGGTGTTTTTGTACAGAGTGTTGGTGTTTCCTGTCACTGTGGGCCTCACAGCACAGTAGAACACAGCAGAGTCTGTCACTGCAGCAGAGGAGATGATCAAATCTATGTTCTTCCCTGCAGACAGTTTAGAAGACAACTTTGTGTCTGATTTCAGAGACTCTGCTAGACTTGTAAAACTTGTTCCTGAGATGTAGAGAAGAAACTCTGGTGGTTTTCCTGGATATTGTCGATACCAGAAGAAATCTTCACTAGCCGTTATAGTTTTGGTGTATCTGTAGGAGAGAGTAACAGAGCTGCCTTCTGGACTGAACTCTTCTCTCTGTAATGCAGTGAGATCTTCACAGCTGACCCCTGAAGAGAGGAGTAATTCAAAAGACTCAGTTAATAGATCACATTTGATCAACATTAGAAGTTAACGTGTTTATGCAGAATGTTACGTACCTCTTAGAATGGAAACTAACAGTAGAGAATGTAAATAATGGTGTAATGACAGCATGTTGAATGAAGGTGATGATGGTCTGTGTTGAATGAAGGTGAATATGGAAGTTCCTCTCTCTTCTATAGTTCAGGAACATCTTAGCTCCTCCCTGAATCTCTCTGTCTCCTCTTAGATCTGTATTTCACTTCTCAGTTACACTTCCTCCTGGGTAACAGGTCATCACGTGTGTGTCGTCTGCATAGCTATGGTAACTTATTTCATTGTTATCCATTAACTAAGCTACTGGAAGCATGTAGATGTAAAATAGAAGAGTCCCCAGGATGGAGCCTTGAGGAACCCCACAGGTCATATTCGTCCACTCAGATGTTTAGTTACCTATAGAAACAAAGTGTTTCCTGTCCTTTCAGTAGGATTCAGACCAATAAAAACAGTGCCCGAGTCCCACCCAGTTTTCCAGTCGGTCTAGTAATATGTTGTGGTCAAAAGTTTCAAATGCAGCGCTGAGATCTAATAATACTGACAGTGAGTTTCTGCCACTGTCTGTGTTTAAGTGGATGTCATTAAAACGTTAATTAGAGCAGTCTCAGTGCTGTGTGACTGGGAACACATCAAAACAGTTATCAAGTGCCAAAACAGCTTTTTAATTGTTAAAAAACATTTTTCCAATTATTTATATGAAAAACAGGAAGTGTTGGTGAAGGTCCATCAGGAGTCTGGCACCTGGTGGAATGCTCTCATTGAACATTATTAGGATACATGTGAGAGATAAGTTAAAGTAACGTGGTGTTGAAGCATCAAATAAAGGAGGCCTCTCTGCTGGGGGTTGAGTTGTTTGAACGTTAGTTGTGTTGTGTGTTGTTTCCCTAAAGTCTGACAGAGAGAGACTCCCTCTGGTGGATGTTGATCAGTATTGTGTTGTCTTTGCTCCAGAGGTTTTTGTACAGAGTGTTGGTGTTTCCTGTCACTGTGGGCCTCACAGCACAGTAGTACACAGCAGAGTCTGTCACTGCAACAGAGGAGATGCTCAGATAGATCTGGGTTTTATCCTCATCTGATTTAACGGACAGTCGAGAGTTTGATGCAGGTTGTGTTCCCCAGTGAAGGATGAGGAACTCTGGTGGTTTTCCTGGATATTGTCGATACCAGTAGAAATAATCACTCGCTGCTATAGTTTTGGAGTATCTGTAGGACAGAGTAACAGAGCTGCCTTCTGGACTGGACTCTTCTTGCTTTGATGGAGTGAGATCTTCACAGCTGACTGGAGAGAGGATTAATTCAAAGAAATCATTTATTAAATCGCATTAAATTAAACTGTAATTAAACGTTTTCGCTCAGAATGTTACATACCTCTTAGAAGGGACACTAAACATAACAAAATGAAACAATGATGTAATGACAGCATGTTGAATGAAGGTGATGATGATGGTCTGTGTTGAACTCTGGTGAATATGGAAGTTCCTCTCTCTTCTATAGTTCAGGAACATCTTAGCTCCTCCCTGAATCTCTCTGTCTCCTCTTAGATCTGTATTTCACTTCTCAGTTACACTTCCTCCTGGGTAACAGATCCAAAGGCAGTCTTTAAATAAAAAGTCAGAGGACCTAGGATTGAACCCTGTGGGACACCACAATGAATCACAGACCAACAGAGAATTGTATTTTATAAAGATAAGAAAAAAAGTAATCAAAACGTAAGTCCTTGATGTGTACCTGTTTATTGAGAGAGGTGATTTAAAGTGTTTGATCAGTTAGTAAATAAAAACGTAACAATGACTTGCATTAACGTGAAGACAGATTAGTGAGAGGTGTTTCATCTAGACAGAAATCTGTTTTAAATTATCTTAATCTAATATGAATGTTGCTTCATCACTCAATATTTAAAAGGTCTTGAACACCACAACACAAGCTGCTGTTCCAATTGAACCTATGATCACATTGTGCTCAGAGATGAACTGAAACCAATGAGAAAGTGAGAGGACCTAGGATTGAACCCTGTGGTACACCATGTGAAATCACAGACTCACAGAAAAACTTATTTTAAGTTCATGGAGACTACTTACTTTTATTTCAACGTGTGATAAAAGGACAGATTTCAATGGTTGAGTTAAACATTTGAACCTGTGGATGTGAATCAAAGGCAGTACATGTTTTTGCATAATAGTGAAATGTACATACAGTATCATTCAAATGATCAAGCAGGTAAATGACATTACTGTATGATCACAAACTATTGATGTTTGTCAGAGAGAGGCTCCCTCTGGTGGATGTTGGGCAGTATTGTGTTGTCTGTGCTCCAGAGGTTTGTGTACAGAGTGTTGGTGTTTCCTGTCACTGTGGGCCTCACAGCACAGTAGTACACAGCAGAGTCTGTCTCTTTAGCTGAGATGATCTCCAGATCAACTCGTTTCTCTGTTTTGTCAATGTGAGCAGAGAAATCAGACTCAGTGGGATGGATCCCTCCTGCCTCTGTGATGTGGAGCAGGAACTCTGGTCTGGATCTCTGGTATTGTCGGTACCACTGGATATTGTAGATAGCCCCCTCATATTTACATGTCAGGCTGATGTTTCTGCCCTCTGCAACATGTTCTTCACTTCTTTCTGGCTTTATGCTGTTCATGGAGCCCAGGGCTGCAAAATGAGAATTACTCATGTCAGTTAGTCTGCAGGAGAATTTAACATTAAGAGACTCAACGGAGGCTCTTCAATTTCCTGTCATCTTTGATCAGTTTGAGATAAAACATGACCAAATGTCTTCATAGATCACAACGGTTGCTGCCTTACACAATCAAACCTCCAGGTATGAAATCTCTGGCTAATACAGCGGGTTGAATGAGACTTTGTCTCTGTTCCAACACTCACCTATGAAGAGAGAGAAGAGTAAACAGAGGTAAAGCAACATGTCTTTGGAGATGTTGAAGTCAAACAGTCAGCAGATGAGTTCTTCTCCTGCAGAAGTGAAGCAGGAAACAGCCTCTCTGCTGCTCAGCCCTTCTCCTCAACATCAGATGATTGTGCTTTTAGTTCCTCAAACATCTCACAGATCATCTCATTGGTTGATATAAACGTCAGTGGGCGGGGCCAGAGAATCATGTTTTACTGGTTTTAAACCATCAAAGTACTTTTCTCATATTTAAAACATGTAGTTCTTGTTGGGGAAATATTTTTCCAAGGCCCATAACTTTGACCCAGTTTATCAGTTCAAACTGTCCTGACTGAGCGCACGCACCTCGTAACCTTGGCTGCTGTGCTCTCAGTGTTCTGTCTCCCTGTTCCTGCCTGTTGGCGTCAGCTGATAGAGGTGTTATGATTTTATCTTGTTATGCAGCATGTTGATGATGCTCTCGGAACTAGCTAAATACATGGGTCTGGGGTAGAGTTCTTCAGAATTGACGTGGCAACTCTACCGTGAAGTCAGAACCTCTGGCTCTTGGACTTGTGGTGTGAATTCTCCGGCTGAAGCTCCCAAATAAACCATCAGTGTTTGACATCAAAGCTCCTGCTCTTCCTGAGTCGGTGACTCCCACTGCATAGCTACACAGAAGTTTCCCTTACAAATTGGCGTTGTCGGCAGGATACCAACAAATCTTCAGAACTGGTAAGTGTGATTTCAAATCCACATTTGGACATTGCCTTACCAGAATCTGTGATTGACGGTATCCTAAAATTAGCTGTGAAACTGAGCGGCTGTGTTTCGTTTTTGGTTAATGAACATTTGGGGATAATAAACCCAGGAGATCAGTGTCTGGGGACTCAGTCCTGGCTGATTTCCTCTGTGTGTGCTGCTCGGGACGAAAGTGACATACAAGCATACACAGCTCATGTTTAGAGAAACCTTAAAGAAAGGCATCAGTAAAGTGGAGCTTCTGTATGAAAGCAATGTAAAGATTTGTATTGGACAAATCAGCTGAATTCTGGGTGTTTCAGCGGCCAACACAGAAGTTGGAAATAAGCAGCCGGAGATATTACTCCTATCGCCTCTGTGAACACGGCTCCAGCAGCAGCCGCGGGTGTGTGTGTAAATACCTCCCTGTGTTTGTGGGGCTGAAGCCGTGCAGCTGAGAGGGAGAAAGTCACAGCTTTAACTCACACCACCGCCGTCTCTATTAAAAACGAGATGGTCTAAAAGCACTCGTTGTTTGTGACCGTTTTCTAACGTACATGGTAAGACGGGGCCGCGTGAGGTGCGTGCATCACCCGATGCGCCACAGTTCCCTTCTTTGCTAGAGGAGCTGGTGGCGGTCCGGGGTGCATACATAAAATGCTAGGCTAATTGATCACGGGTGGGCAGTGGCAAGCAAGTGTAGAACAAAACTGTGTTTCATCGTTGTGATGAACTCGATAGTAAGTGTATAGGCTGGTCGAGTAGGACTACAGTCAACCGTGCTGTTGTTGGAGAGAAAGGGTAACGGAAAAAGTCTATGTTCTCCTGGTCGGGGGGGGGCACAGCGCCACTAGAATAGAGTAGTGGTGTCGCAAGAGGATAAGCTAGTTATCGCTCTTGGACGGTCTTCAGGCACGATCTTAGCACTTGTAGAAGGGTGGACGCGTGAGTCAAGGCGCCCCATCAATAATTCCCCACCCCCTCTGAAACCTCTTAATTCGGACTAAATTGAGCTGAAGAGCTTTGCGGTCGCGCTGGTGTTTATTACGAGTTCATGTTTTGTTTGTCTGATTGTTTGTAGGGGGGTCTATATTGGTTTGTCCCGCCGTCTTGTGGATGTTTTGTAAGAACTAATAATGAATCAGTCCATAGACAGGGTAACATGAACTAAACTTTAGTTATCTCGCCAAAAGTAAATGACTTGAGAAAAATAAATAATATAAAGATGTAAAGCAAAATTCTGGTCGTATAAATGTGCTGCAAAATGAAAATAAATAGCAAAAGAGTGTTTTTATGTCCTGCCTCTGAGTGCAGAGGAATATGTAAACAAGAAGCCCACTGTTCAGGGTGTGCGCTAGGTGTAAGAAGAAAAGAAGATTATATTGCTTTAAGAATCCATTCTTAAATGGTATTGCTGGAATGTTAAGATATCTTTGTGAACTTGTATAAACCCTATGCCCCGTCTTACACCCTGAGACCCTCAGAGACCTGCCTGAGGAGATCAGAGTTGCAAAATCTGTTTGTTTTTTAGGTCAATGTTGTATTATTTGTTTAATTTATTCTTAAATCTATGTATTGTACGGTAATAATGAATAAAAACGTAATGTATTGAACACATTCCGAAACAAAGCAGATAAGACAGAACTAGACTCAGACATAATACTAATTGTTGTTGAAACCTTTTGCGCTGTTGCTGCAAAATGGAAACTTTGTTGATTGTCTGTTCCAACTGGCCACTGGAATCAGATAATTAATATAAGGTGAAGTTCAATTACAGTTTTAAAAATAGTTTAACATTATTTATTAAACTGCTTCAAATGATTTCTAGTATCAACCAATTGGTCTCCATAGACATTACTCAAATTAAAATAGTTGTTAAAGTTTTCTGAAACCGAGCTTATGAACAACAGAGTAAAGGTCGCTGGTTAAGCCTGGATCAATATATTTGTTGAAGTTTTTATTGTGTGCATAATAAATGTTTGAAACCTTCGACAATCTCTTTAAAATATTAATTACAGTTAAAAAATAGATGTTGTTTTCCAAGGGCCTCTCTTTCACAGGCCCACACTTTGAATCATAACACTTCCAAGTCCTACAGAAACTCAGTATCATTTTGTGTTGCAAGCCAAATCCAGGGGTTCTACTCGAGCCCAATTTTAAATACCATATACCATTATATTGGTTCTCATAACATTCTCACTGCTGTCCCAAATGTTTTAAACCTTGGGCAGACAAGCTGTTCACACACCCACACACTCACACACATTGGATACGTTTTCACCTTATCCACATTGTAAATTGTTGCCTTCTTTAAAGTTATTAGTAATTCCAGATTCATTATTCAATTAAATGTGGTACATAACATAGAATAAATAAAATAACTTTGACTTGATAATTTTGTTCACAACATTAGACCTTGTCCTCTAATCTCTACTAGAATAAGATACGTGTGCATGTTTGGGTGTTTTAACACTCCTGTAATGTACCTAATCTTCTTATCCTTTTCATTACAGAGCTGGGAAAATGGTGTATTGCTTAGATTCTGATCCGTGCAAGTCCAATTTTGACTGACTTTAGTTCTAATGTTAATTTGACTTCAACTCATAGGTAATTATTTAGATTAACTCAACATTTCACATGATGATGGATTAGTGCTCCACATTTTTCCCACTAATTTGTTGTGCAATTAGGCCAATGGTAAAGAGAGACATTGATGACCTTGTGTCCCTTTTGTTAGTACGTGGTTCCATTTTGTCTATGGCCTTGGACGGCTTCACTAAGAGTCACCCAGTTCTGCCCTGCTACAGTCCCGCTGAGTGCAGTCGCAGAGATGCTATGGCTGCTCTACATGAAATGACATGAATGGTCTGGTCCGAGAATGGACACCATTTCCTGCTCCCAGAGAGAATGATGCTCCTCAAACTGAACATTACAGCCGTTGATACTCTCTCACGTGGGCCACTCCCCCCACCAAGCCATGAACTGAAAGGGTGACTTCTGCTTTGAAAACCTGGAAGCCTCCCTGTCATACCAGCACCAACCCTTGGGTCAGTCAGATGAGACTAACGGCTTCACTTAGGGCATTTGGTTCAGACACATGATTCTCGTTACCACAGAGTGGGTTGTTTTTTTAAGGCTATTCATACTGCTATGCAGAGGATGCCTGTAAGTTGGCAAGCTGTTAAAAGCCCCTACTATTTTTAGTATAGGCCTAATGTCAGGGGCCTGTTACTGTCTAAGGTTCAAATGGGGCTTTGCTTTAGTGCGCGTAACACCAAAGCCAAATCCCACTGAGGTGCCAGTGTGCGTTACACCGGTCTGAGTCTCCATACTCCTCGCATACAACGGCTGCTGCGTTCTGCGAGCCCCTCGGTTAAATTCGCCGGGAATATACATTGCTCTGATGGAGAGCAACGTGTGTGCGCGCCCAGAACATCAGCCGCCTGGCTGCGTTCAGAAGCTGCGCAGATCGTACTCCTCCCTGGCGATTGAGGTAGGCTGCTTCCATAGCCGTGGCCTGTTGTCTGTGCAAATCAACACATGTTTGATTGTACAGCAACGGGGCGACTCCCCCGTTCTTTTCGGAGATTTAGAAAAATAGCGGGAGTAAACCGCGCAAGACACTGTTCCTGGGATAACAGGAGTGTTTCTTGCATCCCATGGAACTGCTGGGGGGAGAGGCTTCTCTGTGATGTGCCGTAATGGTCGTCATGGTGACGTGCCACGCCCTCGCCGCTGCTGCCCGTGAAGCAAAAGGGCTGCGAGGGAGTTTCCACACGCTGCATTCCACTCCGTCTCTCATCATGAGGCGCGTACACGCCCAGAGGATGAGAGGTGTGTGTATGCTGTCCACACGAGGCGTTATAACAGTGCTCGTGGATTTATTATGACCGTGTGTAAGGCATATCTGGGACAGAGGAATGCCTCGAGCTCTGCAGTTTATAAACCAATAGGTTAAAACAGCAGGCTTCTGCAGTGAATGAAGCACCTCTGGAGACTCCCCCTGTGGGGGAGACCCAGGGGAATCCCCCCTGTGACCAGCTGACGCCAATGCCGAGCAGCTGCGTCACGGAGAGGGCTGTGTGGTTTGTGACACGAGTCTGAGAGGGAAGAGAACAGCTCTTCTTCCAATTTATTATGAAACCCAGGCTTTGACAGATGCGATATGAGATGTACCGCCATGTTTAGAGTCGGAGAGGTCCTGATAATTTATTCCGGTAAATGACTCTCACCTACTAATTGACCCGACCGAAGTTATTGAGTCTATGTAAGTTTACTGCTTGGCTCAGATCCACCAACGTCAGCAAGATCTCACCTCTATTAACTCCTGAAGAACCAGGTTCAATTAACTGCTGTTTCTATTCAGACAACTCTCTTTAATCTGTTTAAGGGATCCCGAAGGATTTTGATATCAGTAAATGGAGTGTGCTCCTACCTAAGTGTGAGTGGCAGGGTGCAGTCTTACCTTTGAAGCAGGAGAGTGTGGCTATCTGATGTATATCCTTGACCCTGACCATGGAGGGGTTGAGGTTCCTCCCTGGATGACACCTCCAAACGAAAGGCCAGATAACTCGGTCGACATTTGTTATGGATTTTTTAGACCTCGTCAATAGTCGCTCATGACTTTGTGACAAGGTCAATGAGGCCCCACACAATGATAGCACAAACGAGAAACCAGAGGCAAATGAAACAGCTTAGCTGGCACTGGCTCATGACATCCTGTGTGTGCAGTGTGAGATTAGGTGTATGTGGTGCCAGTGTGGTGCTGGTGGTGACTAGGACACGTCACTTGTTGTCGTCTGCCGTTGGTGACTAGGACACGTCACTTGTTGTCGTCTGTTTCTACCGACTCTCCTGGCCTGTGACTACGACCTTGCAGTGGCTGACATGGACCCACGTGGCTCTCTCTGTGACCTTGACCGCTGTCTGGGTGATGAGGAGCACCTGGTAGGGACCTTGCCAACGGTTGGATTTCCAGCTCTTTCTCCGGAAGTCCTTGACCACCACGAAGTCGCCGGGTTGGAGATGGTGAAGTGGACCAGTGGCAGGGGGTAGGTAGGGTTGCTGCTACCTGGCGTCTGATATCTGACCATGCAGTTATCAGGTAGTCGTCGTCCTTTTTTGGGAAATCCACTGCGATCTGAGTGGCTCAGTGGATAGAGATGCAGCCTGTCCCACAGAGCTGGACGAAACATCATCCTCCACAGGGGGACAGGTGACTCAGCCGCTGATCCATGCTGCACAGGTTTCCTGGGTCCAGGACTTGGCTTCACTTGAGGCACTGTGACTAAAGTTGTCCTGCTAGGCAGGTTCAAATCCTCTTGGTAGATTGCTGAGGTATTAATCTCAACAATATAGCTAAGATCAAGTATAAATCATTTCTATGATTCATAAAAAGTTGTTTCAGTTAAAATAAAACTTCACCAAGGGTTTTCTCAAGAGGGTCGTGTATTCCATATTGCTCTGGAATTTCTATATACAGCAAGGTGATTATTTCTCCTCTTACTCAGTTGGCCTCTAACGGCAGAAAGCACTGGGCCATAATTTACTCTTATCAGTTTAACGACCTGACAGCCCTACACCTCCATGCTGTGTGAGAACCAGCGAAAAAGAAGGAGAGATGTGCTCAAAAAATCAAATTTAAATGAATACTCTTTTAGGGTGTAAGCGTATATCAATTAAAAATAACTGAAAAGAAAACTAATAGTGTAAAGTTAAAAAACAATGAGAAAAATAATATAAAGGTTATTTTCCATTTCCTCTTTGATACTGAGGTATTCTTCATTCAAGCTCTAATGATCCATATGCTAATAGACAGAGTTTCGTCTTGCCATCTTTCTTTGCATAATTCACTATAGATTCTAACAGTTCTACTGCTAAATCCTTTGTATTGGAGCTATTGCTTGTTACTCAGATTTAAATTCCCTCTTTTGCTCTATAAAATATCCCTTGGCACAGAATTCACCAAGACAAATTCTAACTTATTGCGGGAAGATCCCACAAAAAGCCATCCTCTCCTGTGGAAGAAAGCACATTAACTGCCACGTGTGTGTGCAAAACATGTCATGTGATGTGAGACTGATAGCATCAATAGTGGATGGGTAGGCCGCAGTCATATTCCTATCTGGATTCTAAACTCAGTTGGCTTGGGTGAACCGGTCCCCTCCTCTGGAGTGAAACTACTTTCCCAGAGATTGACTTCACTGTATCCAAACCTTCTGATTTAGTTTTAAGCTAACCCTTCTCTGGACTTTGCCCCTTTCTGGTCACCCATACACAATTTCTGAACTTAAACGGAAAAGGTGTGATAGTTAGATATGACCTGACCTTTGCCCTAGGTAGCTTTTCCATACTTATAGGAATATATTCAGCCTTGTCAAATTGATTGGAATGTCCCAATTTGTTTTACAGTTTGTTATACTCCACTCTTTGGCTGCTCTAACGCCTGATACTTATACGGTAAAGACCAGATAGGTGTGATTCCCTTTATCCTGCAAGGGTGACAAAACTCTCTCATTTTTAAAGTGAGTGACATTATCCATTCCTACTTTCTCAGTTTTAGGAAAAATACTTATATGTTCCGCCATTTTAGCAGACACTGTGTTCCAGTTGCTCTGGTCAGAGGATAAACATGTTTATGACTCCCTCCATTTATCAAAGGTCACAAGGAAATACTTATTCCCACTGGGAGTGCGGGTCAGAAAAGGACCTGCTATGTCAGCACTAATAATGGTTAGTGGTCCTTCCTCTATTATTTTAAGATGCTCAGGATGAACTTTCTTAAACCCATCCACCTCTACACATTGAAGACATGTTGACCATGTGTGTTGTAGGTGCAATCGCAGTTTTGGTAAGAGGATTTTATTGTGGAGACAATATTTCCTCATCTGAAATAGGCCCACATGGCCTAAACTGCTGTGTAATTCACGCACAACCTAAGGAGCTTCTTCAGGTGGTACGTGAATGCTTCCACCCTTTTTCCATATTCTAGGGAATATGGCAGTCTGGTGGTTAACTCGTCCCGTGCTTTAAGCAAGGTAAAACTTCTCTATTACCCTGATAGTTAAATTCGATTTTATCTTTATGGCTACGGACATGATTCTATTCTACATGCCTGCCTTTAACTCTGCAATAAGACCCTCAATAGATGGGCATGTGTCAGCGCTTCACCTTTCACATTGGTCACCTGCCTTTGTTCCCAATTATTAAGCTCTTCTTTACCCGCTTTTTAACAATAATCACTATCAGTAACAATACGGATGTGTGTTATTTTAACTTTTTTAGCAAAAGGAAGTCCCTCAACAAATGGCCTTTTCCTCAGCAGGCTGTACCTGGTATTGCACCCTTTGCTTGCAAAGTACTTCACCTGAATTCGTTTTCATTATAAAGGCCCAAGTGGCTGCTTGGTCACCTTTTCGCAAACTCCCATCTGTCAACAGTGTTATCTGTGGAGCAGCGGTTTCCTGTAAGGGTTTCAATGTTTCCCTTTGTGGCTTACTTCCTGAGGTCCTCTACACCCCACATCTGGATCAGACATCATCATCTTCCATTTTCTTCTTCTACTCATCATTGTTTCTGCTCCCTGAACAGTTTGTTTAGTAGCTTCAGATATTGAAAAATAAAGAGTGTATATGCACATTCTGGTACCTTGAGACATTTCCCTCAGGGCTGGATAGAATCTGAATGCAAGTGCAAGATGCTTCTCTTCAGGAGAGAATTCTTCCTTTGTTCCTGATCAAGTCATGGACATGAATAACACAGATTTTCTATCACCCTGGTTCCTTATCTCCACACCTCCTCCTAAATCATTCGTGGCTAGATGAACTTCTCAAGCTTTCTTCATATCTCGCATTTTAGTTTCTGAGAATGGGTCTCAACATACTCTTTTGGTTTTTGATATTGTTCTGGTGTTTAAGATAATTTTTTGAATCTCCCTCTTTTCTTAACAACTGGAGCTATGTCTATTTTAGTTCTGACTTGGTTAAGAGTTGATTTTTTCTTTGGTGAGAGGAACTCTTCCCCTTGTGCTGGGTGAGGGATGGGTAGCCTACTTTGGGAGAGTTCCTTTACAATCTCCAGATCTTCCTCTGTGCTGAGGCCATAAAGCTTTTAATGGGTCTCTCTGTTGTCAGCTCAGATTTTCTTCCCCTCCAGAGGTCACGCCTGTCTCTGACCCCGTGTGCTGCGTGTTTCTGCAGCACCTCGGGAGCAGAGAAAAGAGGAGATTTTTTTCCAAAAGTGCAAGCTCCATTCATGAGCAAAATAGCACCACATTTAACTCTCATTGACTTGTCTTTAAAGCGTTCTTTAAGGCTTGAATTGAGTTTTCTGTTGTGTAACGGAAAATCCCATTCCCAAAAAGGGGTCAAAAGCAAATAGTTTAGTTGATTTTGGTAAAGTATTTGAGCTTTAGCTTCGCAAAAAACTTTCTCATATTAGTTTTGAAGATATTGTTGGGGCTTGATATCTGCTGATAGTTCCCACATAGGTTTTTTCTTAAAAGTACATTCAAAACAACCGGTATTTGTGGGTCATCTGATCACCACATTGCCTTCTGACATTTTAATAGTCCTTATCATATTATCACACTGTGCTTGCATGCTAGGACCTATTCTCTTTGCCAGAGCTACTGCTATTTCTCCTGCATGTTTTAGCTTCCTATTAGCAGGGTTCATTAACATGGTTTGTTGATCCAGTTTTTAGGATTTTCAATATTTGACATTATTTATTTCCAACATTCCTTTTTCCTGAATATCATGTCTAACAATGTGTTTTCTTCTAGGAGTAGTAGATGAGATACTCATAAATGGCATCAGTGAGCTTTTATCCCTATATGGTGGAGGTAGGGTCTCAGATATTATACCACCTGCTTGTTGCTCTCTGTCAAACGGTAGTCTGACAGGAAAGTATTTTGGTCGCGGTACGCCCGTGGGTCTGGGCTAAGCGGGCGGGCAGAAGCTCCGGATTTTGCTTCTGTGTATCCCTCCCTGTGTGGTTGGCTCCGAGTCATTAAAAACTGCGTTCTAACCTCGTCCGCCATTTATTATTTTTATAATTTTTATTTTATTAAAGGGTTTAAGTTCACTCTTTTATACACATGCAAGTTCCTAGGCTATTACTCACACCGGAGGATCAGTTCCGACTATACCGTCACTTGGTTCTAGGTTACTCTTTCTGGATTCAGCTAGTACATGCGGATACCTCAGTTAAGAGTGTTATGTACCGAGCTTCGAGATTTTTAAACAGCACAGGTACCTTCAGACCTATGTTTATCTTTATTAAATCTCCCATTAACTCTTCCCCACGTTATGTTTTAACGCAAAAGTTCAAACCGCAGCTCTTTGTCAAGTCCTACCTATAAGTTTCAAAGTAATTGGACAAGTACTGAGCAATGCTCCTACGGCTGACTTCACTATAGCCACCAAACCTGTATTAAAGGGACCACAGGGGCTTCTCAATTTGGCTAGGGGAAGAAGAACCTACTTTAGCTTCTTTAACAGACAGCAATATCCGATATAATATAACCCTCAGTCCGGTGCAATAGTATCAACTTAAATTACTACACTTTTAGGTTTAATTATATATTCTAGGATTCGGGTAGGTATTTTAACAAGACTTTCAGCCTGTATTTCGCTGATTTGTACTCATCGACTTTTTTCACTAGGTCGTTCTGGTTCTTGTATTTTGACTCTGTAAAAGTATTACTTTTCACAGAGCCCCACGTTGGGCACCATGTTTAGAGTCGGAGAGGTCCTGATAATTTATTCCGGTAAATTACTCTGACCTACTAATTGACCTGACCGAAGTTATTGAGTCTATGTAAGGTTGCTGCTTGGCTCAGATCCACCAACGTCAGCAAGATCTCACCTCTATTAACTCCTGAAGAACCAGGTTCAATTAACTGCTGTTTCAATTCAGACAACTCTTTTTTAATCTGTTTAAGGGATCCCGAAGGATTTTGATATCAGTAAATGGAGTGTGCTCCTACCTAAGTGTGTGTGGCAGGGTGCAGTCTTACCTTTGAAGCAGGAGAGGAGAGCGCAGATGTCTTTGAAGTTATCCCAGTCCAAAAAGGTGAGATCAGTTTATTTGAAGAAAAATAGGTCCAAACTAATACAGGGTTTTTACCTTCTCTCTTTACAACATTGTAATCATACTAAAAACGTTTGGTGCTGTGATCATGTTCAAATATGAATCTTTAATTCACAGTCTTACATTTATTACCAAAATGTTTAATTTCAACTGCCCAATTCAGTTGTGACCTTTTATTATCTCCCGATAGAATTTAGAGGTATTTCCTCATAAAAATACCGGTGACAATAAAAAGCGCATTCAACTTTTCATTCACCAAATCAATTCACATCAGTTTCATACCTTTTTTCCGACACAGACGGCGGGTATTAACATTCAAAAACACACACCTATCTCCCGCAGGTATTTCGGAGGAAGATCCTCACGGTGGCGGTTACTAATTACGAACACACTCCTATCCGACACAGATGGCGGGTACTAACATCCAAAAACACATACCTATCTCCCGCAGGTATTTCGGAGGAAGATCCTCACGGTGGCGGTTCCTAATCACAACCACATCTCACAAACACATCTCCCATCGAATCATTCCACTCAGCATTCCAACCAAGAAATTCAAGAGATATTTACCAAGTTTGAGAGAACCTTACCGAGAGCTATTAACCCAGCTCTGAAGGACAAAGCCTACCGGGAGAGAGTCTACCAGGGGAAACCCCCCTCTCTCTCGCGCTCTCTCAAAAAACCAGTCTCTTTAAGCACAAAAAACCGGATCGAAACCCCAAAGCACCTCCTCCACACCCAATTTGTGGAAAACTGGGCATGGCCTCTAATGTACAGGGCTGGACATGACCCAACATGTTCCATAGCTTATGGCATAAGACACACCTTCCCATGTTTGTGTAAAAAGGACATGACTCCTGTATGATTTGAAAAATATTATTCTCGTTTATGACATAACCACCTTTTTGAGGCCTCTAATGTGTTTCTCCTTCAGTCAGGAGCCCCCCTCCCTGTGAACTGCTGTCAGAGGAGAGGGAGAAAACGGCCTACTCTCTTATCAGAGACACCCATAACTCTTTATAGGCTGTACACTCAACTTAACAAACCACTTGGTTTTGTTTATACTGTAACTATAGAAAAACCTAAAATATTAAGTATTTTCATTGTGGGTTATACAAGAATATAATTGATTATATTTGATTATAACTAACTTTCGTTTTAAGTATTAAACATACTATGAAAACTCTCAACAATACATTGCAATGAGCTTCTTAGTGCAATAAGAAGCTACAGAGACGTTAATCTACGTCGGTAATATTAATTTTATTTAATACAACATTTACGGTACAACATTTAATCAGACAGCCCATGTAGTATAATATTTTACAAATGATGAATTACAGCAAACATGTGCAATATATCCATTATTACAGCTCCGTGGGATGGCAGTAAGGCGATATGGGTCCGTTCTTATTGTGCATCCATGGGTAAAGATAAACGCATGTAGTACTGAACACGCAACATGAACGGGCGGCGCGGTCCCGTGGGTTAGATGCACGTTCATAATGCAGAGGGAAATAACTCTCAGAATAACGTTATTAGCACATTTTACAACTTGAAGACCAAATGTTTTTAATAAGGGCTATACACGTGTTCATACTGGGTTGTTTATTTAGTTTTTAAAAAAGTATCCAACGAGTTACAGACCACTCTTTCCCCATGTAAGTCAAAGGGAAAAAGTGTTTCCGGGCCCAGCAACCTAACGGAAGTGTAGTACCGCCGTTTGACCACAACGAATATTTTCCTCAGAGTCCGGCGCACTTCCTGGGGGCTTGGTTTGGACACCGCTGGCTTGAGCGATCCACTTGATAACCCGCGTCGTAGGACAGTTTAGCGAGAGCGCATATGTTTTGGATTAGGCCAACCGGCTAACTCAAACATATCCAGGTTAGGTTGAACCGGCTTCGTAGTACAGACCTCAGGAGTCTGGCACATGGTGGAATGCTCTAATTAAAAATGTTTACGATAAATGTGAGAGATGAGTCAAAGTAACGTGGTGTTGAAGCATCAAATAACGGAGGCCTCTCTGCTGGTGGTTGAGTTGTTTGAACATTAGTTGTGTTGTTTCCCTAAAGTCTGTCAGAGAGAGGCTCCCTCTGGTGGATGTTGTGCAGTATTGTGTTGTCTTTGCTCCAAATGTTTTTGTACAGAGTGTTGGTGTTTCCTGTCACTGTGGGCCTTCAGTTCCTAAATGAGAGATGATGAACTCTGGTGGTTGTCCTGGATATTGTCGATACCAGTCAAACTGATCACCACCAGCTGCTTGTTTGGAGTATCTGTAGGACAGAGTAACAGAGCTCTCTTCTGGACTGAACTCTTCTCTCTGTAATGCAGTGAGATCTTCACAGCTGACCCCTGAAGAGAGGAGTAATTCAAAAGACTCAGTTAATAGATCACATTTGATCAACATTAGAAGTTAACGTTTTCATGCAGAAAGTTACGTACCTCTTAGAATGGAAACTAACAGTAGAGAATGTAAATAATAGTGTAATGACAGCATGTTGAATGAAGGTGATGATGATGGTCTGTGTTGAACTCTGGTGAATATGGAAGTTCCTCTCTCTTCTATAGTTCAGGAACATCTTAGCTCCTCCCTGAATCTCTCTGTCTCCTCTTAGATCTGTATTTCACTTCTCAGTTACACTTCCTCCTGGTTTTCATGTTATCACGTGTGTGTCGTCTGCATAGCTATGGTAACTTATTTCATTGTTATCCATTAACTAAGCTACTGGAAGCATGTAGATGTTGAAGAGAAGAGTCTCCAGTATGGAGCCTTGAGGAACCCCACAGGTCATATTCGTCCACTCAGATGTTGAGTTACCGATAGAAACAAAGTGTTTCCTGTCCTTTCAGTAGGATTCAGACCAATAAAAACAATGCCAGAGTCCCACCCAGTTTTCCAGTCGGTCTAGTAATATGTTGTGGTCAACAGTTTCAAATGCAGCGCTGAGATCTAATAATACTGACAGTGAGATTCTGCCACTGTCTGTGTTTAAGTGGATGTCATTAAAACGTTAATTAGAGCAGTCTCAGTGCTGTGTGACTGGAACACATCAAAACAGTTATCAAGTGCCAAAACAGCTTTTTAATTGTTAAAAAACATTTTTCCAATTATTTTACCCGGCCTATAAATGTTCATCAGTGAAGCGCCTAGGTTTGTCTTTCAGAGTGGTTTGATGACTGCAGTTTTCAGGGCCTGTGGGAATAAATATGAAAAACAGGAAGTCTTGAAGAAGGTCCATCAGGAGTCTGGCACCTGGTGGAATGCTCTCATTGAACATTATTAGGATACATGTGAGAGATAAGTTAAAGTAACGTGGTGTTGAAGCATCAAATAAAGGAGGCCTCTCTGCTGGGGGTTGAGTTGTTTGAACATTAGTTGTGTTGTTTCCCTAAAGTCTGACAGAGAGAGACTCCCTCTGGTGGATGCTGTGCAGTATTGTGTTGTCTGTGCTCCAGAGGTTTTTGTACAGAGTGTTGGTGTTTCCTGTCACTGTGGGCTTCAGAGCACAGTAGTACACAGCAGAGTCTGTCACTGCAGCAGAGGAGATCTGCAGATCCACTTGTTTTTTCTCCTTGTTCAGTGTGGCTTTCAGTCCAGGGATTGGAGGTTCTGCTTCCACCACGTAAGGCTGTGTTGTGTCAGTGATCAGGAGGAGGAACTGAGGAGCTGATCCAGGATCCTGTCTGTACCACTGGAGATTATTAGCTTGAACTGAATATGTACAGGACAGAGTAACACTACGGCCCTCTGAGGAACACACTTCAGCACTGATGGCAGTAATAGCATCTTCCAAGCTGTTACCTGGAGAGGAAAACATCATGCTATCATTACAGCTCCAAAGTCACAAACCCATCAATTCCTTCATGAAAAAACAACTTTGCTGTAAAGCGTTAATCCAAAATCCAAACTGGATGTGTAATGCTTTGAAAAAGTCTTCATAGTTCCCCTTCTCCTGTCAGAAACATACGTACCTATGAGAGCTGAACAGAGCAGAATTGCAGCCAGTTTCTCCATGTTCACAGAGGGGAAAGCTGTGGTTGTTCAGTATGGAAACGTTTAGTGAGTTGTGTTTGGTCTGATGTTCACAGCTGGAATCAGAGAGGTGTCAGTCATGAAGCTCTGCAGTCAGCAGGAGGAGACTCGGATGTCCAATGAGTTTCTGGAGCTCTTCATCACAGCTGTGAGTCTTAGAGAATCTAATCTAGACTGTATCATCACATCCTGCTGAAGGTGAACAGAGAGAGGCTCCCTCTGGTGGATGTTGTGCAGTATCCTGTTGTCTTTGCTCCAGAGGTTTTTGTACAGAGTGTTGGTGTTTCCTGTCACTGTGGGCTGCAGAGCACAGTAGTACACAGCAGAGTCAGACAGCTGAAGCTTCTGGATCTTCAGAGGAACAGATCTTAAGCTTGAATCCAGTGTGGATGAGAATCTGTCCTCGTCCTCTGTTTTCCCCGTGCCGATCTTAAAGCGGCTCAGGATGAATGTGGGGCTGTTGTCTCCGTGCTGTTTGTACCAGAAGAGATAGTCATTTGATGAAGTGGTGTTATAGTGACAGCCAAGTGTTACTGCCTCTCCTTTAGTAGCAGTCTTTTCTGCTTCAGGTTGCAGCATGTTGTCTCTTTGGGCTCTGCATTCTGTAAAACAGCAACAAACAGTATCAGGGACATGTTAGAGAATCATCTCAATGTTGGACTGATTTCAAAGAGTTCATACCAAGACTCATAGCAGCCAGCAACACTGAGATAACCAGATGCATCATATCTGCAGGTTGAGAAACTCTGAGCTACAGAGAGTATAAAGAGGACTGATAAACTCTGCTGAAGTCTGACAGAGAGAGACTCCCTCTGGTGGATGTTGGGCAGTATTGTGTTGTCTTTGCTCCAGAGGTTTTTGTACAGAGTGTTGGTGTTTCCTGTCACTGTGGGCTGCAGAGCACAGAAGTACACAGCAGAGTCTGTCACTGCAGCAGAGGAGATCTGCAGAGGAACTGATGTCTCGTTGATTTTAGCATCAAATCTGTCTTTCTGGAACTCTGCAGCATTAACTCCAGTTGCTGAGTAACGCATCAACATGTACTTTGGGTAACCATTGACTTCTTGTTTGTACCAGAACAGAGAGGGATATGTGTCAGTTGTCTTAAATGTGCAGCCAATTGTAACTGTGTCTCCTTCAGTAGCGCTGACTTCTCCTGTTGTCTGGGTCACTGTGTCTTGTCCTTTACACTCTGGGGAAGAAGAGACCATGCAGAGGAAGAGATGAATCAATACAGATGAAGGATTAAAGGAGAACAATCAGTAGCTTTAAACAGTTACCTAGAAACATGTTGTAGTTTCTATCTTACCAAAGGAGAGAGCAGCAAGAATAATCCACAGCCAATGTTCCATCTCTACAACAAGGTTTAAATCAGCAGCAGGAAGTAGCTGATGTTCAGCATTCAGTGTGAGGATGGTTCTCTTCACAGCAGCACTTATTATTGACTGGATGGTTGAACACAGTGCAGAAGACGTGCACCGCCTACTTGATCATGTGGCCCTCTAGTGGAGGTGAACAGCTCGGTACAACAGTGTGGAGAAAAGGCTTCCAGCAGCTTGTCAGTGTGTCAGCTGGTGTTTTTGTACAGAGTGTTGGTGTTTCCTGTCACTGTGGGCCTCAGAGCACAGTAGAACACAGCAGAGTCTGTCACTGCAGCAGAGGAGATGATCAAATCTATGTTCTTCCCTGCAGACAGTTTAGAAGACAACTTTGTGTCTGATTTCAGAGACTCTGCTAGACTTGTAAAACTTGTTCCTGAGATGTAGAGAAGAAACTCTGGTGGTTTTCCTGGATATTGTCGATACCAGAAGAAATCTTCACTAGCCGTTATAGTTTTGGAGTATCTGTAGGACAGAGTAACAGAGCTGCCTTCTGGACTGAACTCTTCTCTCTGTAATGCAGTGAGATCTTCACAGCTGACCCCTGAAGAGAGGAGTAATTCAAAAGACTCAGTTAATAGATCACATTTGATCAACATTAGAAGTTAACGTTTTCATGCAGAATGTTACGTACCTCTTAGAATGGAAACTAACAGTAGAGAATGTAAATAATAGTGTAATGACAGCATGTTGAATGAAGGTGATGATGATGGTCTGTGTTGAATGAAGGTGAATATGGAAGTTCCTCTCTCTTCTATAGTTCAGGAACATCTTAGCTCCTCCCTGAATCTCTCTGTCTCCTCTTAGATCTGTATTTCACTTCTCAGTTACACTTCCTCCTGGTTATCATTTTATCACGTGTGTGTCCTCTGCATAGCTATGGTAACTTATTTCATTGTTATCCATTAACTAAGCTAGTGGAAGCTTGTTGATGTTAAAGAGAAGAGTCCCCAGGATGGAGCCTTGCGGAACCCCACAGGTCATATTCGTCCTCTCAGATGTTGAGTTACCTATAGAAACAAAGTGTTTCCTGTCCTTTCAGTAGGATTCAGACCAATAAAAACAGTGCCAGAGTCCCACCCAGTTTTCCAGTCGGTCTAGTAATATGTTGTGGTCAACAGTTTCAAATGCAGCGCTGAGATCTAATAATACTGACAGTGAGATTCTGCCACTGTCTGTGTTTAAGTGGATGTCATTAATATGTTAATTAGAGCAGTCTCAGTGCTTTGTGACTGGAACATATCAAAACAGTTATTTATTTCCAATACAGTCTTTCAGTTGTTGAACTTTTTTATTATTTTAACCGGCCTATAAATGTTCATCAGTGAAGCGCCTAGGTTGTTCTTTAAGAGTGGTTTGATGACTGCAGTTTTCAGGGCCTGTGGGAATAAATATGAAAAACAGGAAGTGTTGGTGAAGGTCCATCAGGAGTCTGGCACCTGGTGGAATGCTCTCATTGAACATTATTAGGATACATGTGAGAGATATAAGTTAAAGTAACGTGGTGTTGAAGCATCAAATAAAGGAGGCCTCTCTGCTGGGGGTTGAGTTGTTTGAACATTAGTTGTGTTGTTTCCCTAAAGTCTGTCAGAGAGAGCCTCCCTCTGGTGGATGCTGTGCAGTGTTGTGTTGTCTTTGCTCCAAAGGTTTTTGTACAGAGTGTTGGTGTTTCCTGTCACTGTGGGCCTCACAGCACAGTAGTACACAGCAGAGTCTGTCACTGCAACAGAGGAGATGCTCAGATTGATCTGGGTTTTATCCTCATTCGGTTTAACGGACAGTCGAGAGTTTGTTGTATTTTGTGTTCCCAAGTGAAAGATGAGGAACTCTGGTGGTTTTCCTGGATATTGTCGATACCAGAAGAAATAATCATCCAATTCAGCAACCTTGGAGTATCTGTAGGACAGAGTAATAGAGCTGCCTTCTGGACTGAACTCTTCTCTCTGTAATGCAGTGAGATCTTCACAGCTGACCCCTGAAGAGAGGAGTAATTCAAAAGACTCAGTTAATAGATCACATTTGATCAACATTAGAAGTTAACGTTTTCATGCAGAAAGTTACGTACCTCTTAGAATGGAAACTAACAGTAGGGAATGTAAATAATAGTGTAATGACAGCATGTTGAATGAAGGTGATGATGATGGTCTGTGTTGAACTCTGGTGAATATGGAAGTTCCTCTCTCTTCTATAGTTCAGGAACATCTTAGCTCCTCCATGAATCTCTCTGTCTCCTCTTAGATCTGTATTCCACTTCTCTCAGTTACACTTCCTCCTGGGTGACAGATCCAAAGGCAGTCTGTAAATTAAAAGTCAGAGGACCTAGGATTGAACCCTGTGGTACACCACAATAAATCACAGACCAACAGCGGAACTTGTTTTATAAAGATAAGAAAACAAGTAATCAAAACTGATGTCCTTGATGTGTACCAGTTTATTGAGAGAGGTGATTTAAAGTGTTTGATCAGTCAGTAAATAAAAAAAACGTAATAATAACAATGATTGGCGTTAACGTGAAGTCAAATTAGTGAGAGGTGTTTCAACGAAAGAGAAATCTTTTTTAAATGATCTTAATCTATTAAAAATATTTCTTCAGACCCGACATTTAAAAGGTCTTGAACACCACAACACAAGCTGCTGTTTCAATAGAACCTATGATCACATTGTGCTTGGAGATAAACTGAATCAAATGACAAAGTAAGAGGCTCTAGGATTGAACCCTGTGGTACACCACGTGAAATCACAGACTCACAGAAAATTAGAGACACTTATTTTAAATTCATTGAGACTACATTTTATGTTTAACCTGTGATAACAGGCCAGATTCACTGATTGAGTTAAACATTTGAAAATGTTGATGTGAATCAAAGGCAGTCCATGTGTTTGTATGGTAGGGAACAATTGTTCTATATCATATAAGGCTTCGCCCTCTAAGGCTATCGCTATTGGGTTAATCCCACTGCACGTGTGCAGCACTGACAGACTTATTCCACGCCCACCTATGACGTGGGCCCCACCTCCGGGCTCACTTCTGTATAAATAGGAAGTAGGGCCTACAATCCACTCCTACTTTTCTTCAGCACTCCGTTGCAGAAGCATTGACAGGCAAAACAAGTTATTTTAAGAGCTACTTACTAAAAATTCCTGGTTCCCCTGGGCCCATCCTCCCTCTCCTCCGGACGGGGGAAACAGGGTAGGGGCCCGGTGTCAACCCGACATATGAGTTACGACCGGAGCTCACGGTGTGAGTTTTCCCGGGGATTAGAGCACGCAAACGCGGCTCTCACTCCCCAGGTGTCGTGCACTCATTGTGTCCGTCTCCCTCTGGCCCACAGACAGTGGAGAGCGGACGCTCTCGCTGCTGCGGCCGAGGATGATTGGCTAGTCCAGGAGTTTTACTCTGTGGACCAAGCCCTTTATTTATTGGATCCGAGTGGCGGGCAGCAGTCAGGCGACTCCTTCCCCTCCAGTCACGGATCACCATGTGGTTCCCCCGCCCTGTCTCCCTCTCCTCCGGCGGGGGAGACGGGGCGGGGGTCCGGGGTCAGCCCGGTAGCCGAGCCTAGGTTCGGCTGCCGGGCTGACGACGGGTCAACGGGTCCCTTTATCCGCCATCACTGCTCGGCCGTCGATAGGCGGTATTCTCCAGGAACTCCCGGAGATCATCGGAAAGGCAGCCGCCTAATGAGATCTCCCCGTTCCCCCGGTTCAGGAGAGCTCTCCTCCAGATGACATAAAAAAAGCTGCATAAGCGGCCGCCTCACAGCCTGTCGGTTGTTAGGCAGCAAAGCTTACGGCTCAAACCAGCTGTCTTTAAAACCTGTCGGTTAATTAGACAGCCCGGGTTTGTTTCCTATGTCACAGATGTGCCTCCTACACACACCTCCGCTCATTCCTCAAGCAGGTTTGAGCGTGAACCTCAATGTCCGTTTTACGAGTTTCTCCTAAAACGGCGACATGAGGAGAGCCGCTGTGTAATACAGCGTGTGGAGGTGCATAAGCCAGCTGTTTGTTACCTGTACGGTTAACAGACAGCGGGGCTCGCGGCACGAGCCAGCTGTTATTAACCAGTCGGTTATTAAACAGCAGGGCTTGACGGTTAAACCTGATCCTCCTAATCTGTCGGTTATAGGCAGCACGGTTTTTCCTCTGTCCCAGATGTGCCTATACTACACACGGTCGTAATGAGCCTAGGGCTGTTATTACGCACTGTGTGAATAGCACTGCACACACCTCTGCTCATTCCCTCAGCGGGTTTTGAGCGTGAACGCGCCTCAATGTCCAGTTTACGAGCCTTCTCCTAAACAGAGACAGGATGAGAGCCGGTGTGAGATGCAGAGTGTGGAGGGCCCCTCGCAGCCTTTTCGGTCCGGGCCCCTCTTGGGCTGCTTCACGGGCAACGGCGGCGAGGGCTCTGACGTGGCTCGTCACCATGACAACCACAGCACATCCAAAACATGCGTGCGCTCTCAGATTATTACTCAGAGTGGCGACGCGTGTATTCGATGGACAGATGGATAATAATAAGCAGCAAGGCCCACCGGGTAAGCCGGCTGCCCCTAACCTGTCGGTTATAGGCAGCATGGCTCACTGCATAACCGGCTGTCTTTAAAACCTGTTGGGTTTTAGGCAGCTCGGATTTTTTTCCTCTGTCCCAAACCTACCTCCTACACACGGTCGTAATGAGCCACGAGTGCCATTATTACAGTGTGGACAGCACTGCACACACCTCCGCTCATCCCTCAGGGGTGTTGAGCGTGAACGCACCTTAAATGTCCGGTTTACGAGCCTTCTCCTAAACGCGACATAAGGAGAGCCTGTGTGAAATGCAACGTCTGGAGGGCTCTGGCGTGGCTAGTCACCACGACAACCACAGCACATCCAGAGCAGGTTCGCGTCTAGTAATATGTTGTGGTCAACAGTTTCAAATGCAGCGCTGAGATCTAATAATACTGACAGTGAGATTCTGCCACTGTCTGTGTTTAAGTGGATGTCATTAAAACGTTAATTAGAACAGTCTCAGTGCTGTGTGA
Source organism: Gymnodraco acuticeps (assembly GCF_902827175.1). Classification (NCBI taxonomy): domain Eukaryota; kingdom Metazoa; phylum Chordata; class Actinopteri; order Perciformes; family Bathydraconidae; genus Gymnodraco; species Gymnodraco acuticeps. The sequence goes on from NW_022990512.1 coordinate 236,936, forward strand.
CTGGAACACATCAAAACAGTTATCAAGTGCCAAAACAGCTTTTTAATTGTTAAAAAACATTTTTCCAATTATTTTAACCGGCCTATAAATGTTCATCAGTGAAGCGCCTAGGTTTGTCTTTCAGAGTGTTTTGATGAATGCAGATTTCAGGGCCTGTGGGAATAAATATGAAAAACAGGAAGTGTTGGTGAAGGTCCATCAGGAGTCTGGCACCTGGTGGAATGCTCTCATTGAACATTATTAGGATACATGTGAGAGATAAGTTAAAGTAACGTGGTGTTGAAGCATCAAATAAAGGAGGCCTCTCTGCTGGGGGTTGAGTTGTTTGAACATTAGTTGTGTTGTTTCCCTAAAGTCTGACAGAGAGAGACTCCCTCTGGTGGATGCTGTGCAGTATTGTGTTGTCTTTGCTCCAGAGGTTTTTGTACAGAGTGTTGGTGTTTCCTGTCACTGTGGGCTGCAGAGCACAGTAGTACACAGCAGAGTCTGTCACTGCAGCAGAGGAGATCTGCAGATCCACTTGTTTTTTCTCCTTGTTCAGTGTGGCTTTCAGTCCAGGGATTGGAGGTTTTGCTTCCACCACGTAAGGCTGTGTTGTGTCAGTGATCAGGAGGAGGAACTGAGGAGCTGATCCAGGATCCTGTCTGTACCACTGGAGATTATCAGCTTTAACTGAATATGTACAGGACAGAGTAACACTACGGCCCTCTGAGGAACACACTTCAGCACTGATGGCAGTAATAGCATCTTCCAAGCTGTTACCTAGAGAGGAAAACATCATGCTATCATTACAGCTCCAAAGTCACAAACCCATCAATCCCTTAATGAAAAAACAACTTTGCTGTAAAGCGTTAATCCAAAATCCAAACTGGATGTGTAATGCTTTGAAAAAAGTCTTCATAGTTCCCCTCCTCCTGTCAGAAACATACGTACCTATAAGAGCTGAACAGAGCAGAATTGCAGCCAGTTTCTCCATGTTCACAGAGGGGAAAGCTGTGGTTGTTCAGTATGGAAACGTTTAGTGAGTTGTGTTTGGTCTGATGTTCACAGCTGGAATCAGAGAGGTGTCAGTCATGAAGCTCTGCAGTCAGCAGGAGGAGACTCGGATGTCCAATGAGTTTCTGGAGCTCTTCATCACAGCTGTGAGTCTTAGAGAATCTAATCTAGACTGTATCATCACATCCTGCTGAAGGTGATCAGAGAGAGACTCCCTCTGGTGGATGTTGATCAGTATTGTGATGTCTTTGCTCCAAAGGTTTTTGTACAGAGTGTTGGTGTTTCCTGTCACTGTGGGCTGCAGAGCACAGTAGTACACAGCAGAGTCAGACAGCTGAAGCTTCTGGATCTTCAGAGGAACAGATCTTAAGCTTGAATCCAGTGTGGATGAGAATCTGTCCTCGTCCTCTGTTTTCCCCGTGCCGATCTTAAAGCGGCTCAGGATGAATGTGGGGCTGTTGTCTCCGTGCTGTTTGTACCAGAAGAGATATTCATTTGATGAAGTGGTGTTATAGTGACAGCCAAGTGTTACTGCCTCTCCTTTAGTAGCAGTCTTTTCTGCTTCAGGTTGTAGCACGTTGTCTCTTTGGGCTCTGCATTCTGTAAAACAGCAACAAACAGTATCAGGGACTTGTTAGAGAATCATCTCAACGTTGGACTGATTTCAAAGAGTTCATACCAAGACTCATAGCAGCCAGCAACACTGAGATAACCAGATGCATCATATCTGCAGGTTGAGAAACTCTGAGCTACAGAGAGTATAAAGAGGACTGATAAACTCTGCTGAAGTTTAACAGAGAGAGGCTCCCTCTGGTGGATGTTGATCAGTATTGTGATGTCTTTGCTCCAAATGTTTTTGTACAGAGTGTTGGTGTTTCCTGTCACTGTGGGCCTCACAGCACAGTAGTACACAGCAGAGTCAGTCACTGCAGCAGAGGAGATGCTCAAATTGATTCGGTTTGACTTCACTGTAATCTTCAGTCCAGAGATTGGGTTAGTTCCTACAGCGCCTGAATCAGAGTGTGAGATGAGGAACTCTGGTGGTTCTCCAGGATATTGTCGATACCAGAAGTAATAATTAGCATTAGATCCAGCTTTGTAGGACAGAGTAACAGAGCTGCCTTCTGGACTGAACTCTTCTGTTTTGACTGGAGTCAGATCTTCACAGCTGACGCCTGAGGGAAAGAATAACTCTGTTATTTAATGTTATTAAAGTCCTTTTAGCAGTACCACACTCAGAAAGCGTTGACACTGATGTTTTATCCAGAGTGAAACTAACCGGATAAGATTGCAAACAACATCAGAGAAAATGCTGAGTTCTGCAGGGACAGCATGTTGAATGAAGGTGATGATGATGGTCTGTGTTGAACTCTGGTTCCTCTCTCTTCTATAGTTCAGGAACATCTTAGCTCCTCCCTGAATCTCTCTGTCTCCTCTTAGATCTGTATTTCACTCCTCTCAGTTTATTTTCTCCGTGTTATCACGTGTGTGTCGTCTGCATAGCTATGGTAACTTATTTCATTGTTATCCATTAACTAAGCTACTGGAAGCATGTAGATGTAAAAGAGAAGAGTCCCCAGGGGGGAGCCTTGAGGAATCCCACAGGTCATATTTGTCAACTCAGTTGTTTATCAAATCAAGTTTTACTTATATAGCACATTTAAAAACAATTTTCGGTCGAGCCAAAGTGCTGTACATGTAATAAAGGCACACTAGAATAACATAAGAATTTATGACAGAAATATAATGACAAAACACATAGAAATGTCAGGTGACATGCTCAGCTCTGACTAGAAGGCCAGAAAGAAGAAGTGTGTCTTCAGTGAAGATTTAAAAACCCCTAGGTTCTGGGCCGACCTCACATGTAGGGACAGACTGTTCCAGAGCATCGGGCCAGCTGCTGCGAAGGCTCGGTCCCCTCGGGTTTTGAGCCTGGTATTGGGCACTGTCCGCAGCAGCTGCTCAGCACACCTTAAAGCTCTGGCTGGGGTGTGGCGATGGAGGAGTTCGGCATAAACCGGAGCCAGCCCATTTAGGGCTTTGAAAACAGATAAAAGGAGTTTAAAATAAATTCGGAACCGAACACGCAGCTGCGTTCTGGATGAGCTGCAGGGGTTTAATTGAGACCTGGTTCATAACCCACATACAGAGTGTTGCAATAGTTCAGTCTCGAGGTGGCGAAGGCATTAACCTGTTGAATACCATCGACCCGCCCCCAGGCGGAAAAATGCATCATCTGCAGGAAACAGCGTCTGAGGGCTTCTTAATATTTAATAAACTATGAATGTTTCATATCCATGTAACGGGAAGAAACTCAGCTAACTGATCTTTTTTTTACAAAAAAAACCACAAAGCTAACGCTGACCATCTGAATTAGCGACGAGCGAATTTTTTTTACTGCACATGCAACCCATCGATTAGCATTGTGAAAAGGCACAGAATCGATAGGTTTACGTATAAATCATCACTCCATGATAAGAACTCGCGACATTATAAACAAAAACAGACATCAAAACATGTTGCGCAAGGTAGCAAAAACGGCAATATCTCTTACCTTTGTTGTTGTCTGATCAAAAGTTGTCTTCAATGGCATTAAAACGATAAAACGCTGCTGAAGTTAATCCAAAGGTTAATCCAATGTGTCTGTGTCCCTTTGAAATGATTTCTGATAATCCATAAGCAATAAACCTACTTTTCCGTTTTCAGATTTCAGAGCGTGAGATCCAACTGCATGCATGAAGCCCCCACTTTTTTTTGGTAACGTTGGTGTGTATGTGGAAATTCACCTTCGATTATATTGGCTCTAACGGTCAAAAAGAGATGTCAATCATCAAAATCGACCAATGGGTTCCAGAGAAACGGCAAAAACGCCCATTTTCACCCAAATGACCTCAGAGGTGGAGTTTTTTTTGCTAAACCTCTAAAAAGGTACGATTTCACTTGTTTTGCATCAGTCTTGATACAGGGTACTTATTATATGTTGTATTTTGGATTCCTAAAGCTTTTAGTCTACCTTACCATCATCCAAGGGTAGTTTTCACTATAAGTAAAAAATATTTTTTGGACGGACACTATAATTTACAGTTTTTTTATGTTCAATCTGAATTGTCTTTAAAATAAAAAAACATCTATATTGATTCTGACTTTTCTACATCCAACTCACAGGTGTATCATAATTTTGAGAAAAAAGATTATTAATGTACCCCTTTCAGAAGGGAAGATATGGTCATTTGTTCTGGGAATGTCATTTTCGAGCCTGAGACCTGAAAAACAGGGATCAAATCAAATCAAGTTTTATTTATATAGCACATTTATAAAGGATTTTTGGTCGAGCCAAAGTGCTGTACATATAATAAAAATAGCCTACAGTAGAGACACTTTACAGCAAATACAACAGCACAGATTGTTCAGAATATCAGTATGAGAAAAACGACATCCTCTATCCTTAGACCCTCACCTCAGGGATGGGGTTAAAAAAAAGATTACCTCTGTCTTGCTCTCGTTGAGGTTAAGGACATTTTTCCTCATCCAGGATTTTATCGCTGTCAAGCAGTCGATCAACGGCTGTAGTGAGTTATTGACATTTGATTTGAGCGGCAGATAGATCTGTACATCCTCGGCGTAACAGTGGAAGGGAATATTGTGTTTAGTGAGAATTTAACCTAGGGGCAGCACCTACAGTGGGAAGAGGATGGGGCCCAGGAAAGAGCCTTGGGGAACCCCACAGGTAAGAGGGGCTTCAGCAGAGGAGAAGGCACCTAGCTGCACTGAGAAGCTACGGTCTGTCAGGTAGGACCTGAACCATGCAAGGGCAGAGCCTGTGATGCCTGCGGACTGTTCAAGCCGTGACAACAGGATGCTATGGTCCACAGTGTCAAAGGCAGCTGTCAGGTCTAACAGCACCAGGACAGCTGAGCTGCCTGAGTCGGCGGCTAAGAGCAGATCATTAAAAACTCTTAAAAGGGCTGTTTCAGTGCTGTGCATGGGTTTGAAGCCAGACTGAAACTTGTCATGGACGCCATGCATGGTTAAGAACGACTGTAGCTGGACATAGACTACTCGCTGCAGGATCTTAGATAAAAAAGGTAGCTGGGAGATGGGCCTAAAATGTGCCAGAATGGAGGGGTCAAGATTTTTCTTTTTAAGTAGTGGTTGCACCACAGCATGTTTAAAGGCAGCTGGGACACATCCTGAGCTGATTCAAAAACTCAACTGATTCTTGCTCCAACTGATTCAAAAACATCTCTGACAAGGCGAGAGGGAATGCTGTTTAGTTACATAGTTTTTCCTGTCCTTTAAGTAGGATTCAGACCAATAAAAACAGTGCAAGAGTCCCACCCACACTGTAAAATATTACCATGATTTCACATTATTTAGTTGTAATATTTTACAATAAATTACTGTTTTACCACTTTACAGTCTTTACCTGTAATGTTCACAATATAATACTGTAATTTTGAATTTCACAGTGAAATCTATACAGGCACAGTTAATTACTGTGAATGTACAGGATAAATGATTAGCAGGATTTCACAACATGTTACTATATTAACAGCTACTCTCCTTATCTTTCTTACAGTGCAGACGCTTTTCTGCTTGCTCCTGTCTCTGCTTACTTTTTATGCTGATTTTCCTATTCTTATTCTCTGAAAACTTCGAGCAGCGGCTCCTGGACATTAACTTATCACTGGGACAGTTCATCTTCGTAAATAGACGGAGGGTTTCAGCCATATTTCAACATTTTTACGACGACCTCAGTCTTACAGTAGCGTGGCCTAGCAACAGCTAAAGCCTGGTACCGCATGCTATTTAGCTTAAGCTAGTTGGTAGCAAAATGCCTCCGTTCTCTACAGATGACTTCCACAAACTTATTGTTGGAAATGAAAATGCAACGGTTGGAAGTTAACGTGGAAGTGAATGGACTATGTCGTGGGAATGACACCACTTTACCAGTGTTGCAAAATAATGGAGAAGGGTATGCTAACTCACAGCTAGTTAGCAGCTACAAGGATTCCAAGGAACAGGAGGGCTGTGTACTGGGTAATAAATCTACAAGTGGTAGTCCTCCCTGGAACTCTCTGGGTGCAAAGCCTAAGAGTAAATCATTTCCATGGGATTTGGGAGGACGGATAACAGGCAGAGCCCAGCGCTCTGAAATCTGTAATGCGATCGTCTGGCCTGCATTGTTATCACCCAGGAAGAGCGCCTCTTCAACCCCTATTCCTACTAGGAAACAGCAGTGGACAGCTGCTAAAGGGAGAATTACAAACAATCCTCCTAAACCACCAAGTGTGCTAATCCAGAACAGATACGCTCCGCTGACCGAGAACCGGAGATCTCTTTCTGATGACCCGGAGAACCCGTCCTCTTCACACAGCAGGGTAAGGACCAATAGCTACTCCAAAAGTAAAAGGCTAGAGGGAAAGCTAACGACTGGGCCTGAAACTCTGATTGTGGGTGACTCTGCTGTAAGAGATGTAAAAGGTCTGTGTAGTAAGAACAACACCAAAGTACTCTGTTTTCCCAAGGATGTGGTCTCTGACTTGGCTGAGAAGATCCTGCATATTGGGGCTGAACATCCGACTGTGAAGAATGTGGTACTGCACATTGGAACAAATGATGTTATGAAACAACAGTCAGAAGTGCTGAAAGAAGACTTTAAATGTTTGTTGGAAACTGTCAGCTCTCTAAATGCAGAGGTGTTCATCAGTGGCCCTCTACCGCCAGTCAGAAGAGGAGTGGAGAGATTCAGCAGATTGTTTGCACTGAACATCTGGCTTTAAACTGCCTGTACTGACCATTCTGTTCATTTTATTGACTACTTTAACTTTTTCTGGGATCGCAGAAATCTTTTCAAGGCAAATGGAGTTTGTCTGAACAAGTCAGGAGTGAAATTGTTTATCTCTAACATATTCAACTGCCTGCGTCATCAATCTGTTCCCTCTGCCAAGGACAAGCGGCAAGAGGAATCAAAACAGGAGAAAGACACAACACATCGCTCAGAAAACCCTGAAGAATTATCACTGCACCCGCCTGAGGAATGTTCTGATTATGGGAGACCTAAGAGACACATGGAGGAGTCTGCCCCCCCCCCCCCCCCCCCCCTGTCAACGCCTTTGAGGATACTCCGTTCACCCTTTCACCCTCGCCCACCCTCCTGGAGATCGATGAACACACAAAGGAGATACAGAGGGTTGGCACCGATTCCTTCCTGGAGTTCCATGACCAAACTAAGGTGATACGCAGGATTGGCAGCATGTCCTTTACCCCCGCTCCTCAACGACGCCCACCAAAATCACTGAAGCAGAGACGCGCACCATCTCCCCCGTCTCCATCACCGTGCCTACGTCAACCACCTCCCCCCTGGCAGCATGTCCTCTACCCCCGCACCATCTCCACCGTCTCCATCACCATGCCTACGTCAACCACCTCCCCCCCCTGGCAGCATGTCCTCTACCCCCGCACCATCTCCCCCGTCTCCATTATCGTGCCTACGTCAACCACATCCCCTCCCGTCAAGAAAGCATCTGCAGTCTCCGAAGCCTGATAAGGATGTGTGTGTACAAAATGCAACAAACTCTTACTGATATGTGCTGGGTCCAGGTTCAAGGGCGTATGGCACTCTCAACTCTTTCCAGGACATGCCGGGGCCCTGCCTGCCAGTAGCTTTGCCGATATCTGTGTTGATAGGTAATAGATTAAGAGCGGTGAATCACCTTAGAAACAGGAAGCGCTCAAACGTTTGTGTGAGTTTATCTAATTTAGCATTGATTCCATGTCAGCCACAGCTTGCCACACAAAACCTGACTGATAGTGTGTTTAACGAACTTAAACTAGCTTTATTAAATGTCAGGTCTTTGGCAGGAAAACATTTTTAATCAATGATTTTATCACTGAGCACAATCTCGATTTTATGTTTTTAACGGAAACTTGGATTGAACAAAATAACAGTGCAGCTGTTCTTATCGAATCAACCCCTCCCAACTTCAGTTTTATGAGTCAGGAAAGAATGCATAAGAAAGAGGGTGGAGTTGCTATTCTGTTCAATGATTCCCTTCAATGCAGGAAGACATCTTATGGAAACTTTGATTCTTTTGAATATGTGGCCCTTCAGCTGAAATGCTCCTCTCGAGCTCTGTTCCTAAATATCTATAGACCACCCAAATACTGTGCAAGCTTTTTTGATGACTTTACTGAACTGCTGTCTATAGTGTGTATTGACTTTGACCGTCTAGTCATTGTTGGTGATTTTAACATCCATGTTGACAACCCCCAGGACAGAGGGGCTAAAGAACTGTTTTGTGTTCTTGATAGCTATGGACTGACTCAGCATGTGACGTAGCCCACGCACAATAAGGGGCACACTCTGGACTTCATGATCTCAAAGGGTCTGAATATCTCTGAGGTTGTGGTGACTGATGTTGCACTCTCTGACCATTCCTGTGTTTTCTTTGAGAGCTCTATTTCTGTTCACACAAATGTTCAAAAAGAGGTAACCACAAAGCGATATTTAACTGAAAATACTAGGGAAATGTTTACTCAGAAATTTTCTTCCACACTTGCCCCTGCTAACATCTCAGTAAATGAGCTAGTAGATCATTTTAATTCAAAAATTAAAAATGTTATAGATGCCATTGCTCCAACTAAGGTAAAGGAAGTGTCTGGGAAGAAAATATCTCCATGGAGAAAGGCCATGACCGTGAGAGCAGAAAAAAGAGAGTGTCGAAAAGCTGAACGCAGGTGGCGAAAAACAAATCTCCAGGTTCACTTTGAAATCTATAAAGAGAGACTTGGCTTTTATCATTTGGAATTGAAAAACGCACGACAGTCTTTCTTCTCTGACATCATTACCAAAAACAAAAACAACGCACGTGCCTTGTTTGCTACCGTCGACAGACTAACTAACCCCCCAGTGTCAGTAGCCTCTGAATTTCTATCCACCAGGGCGTGCAATGATTTTGCCTTCTTCACTGACAACATTCAGAAAATCAGACAAGCAGTCAGTGCCTCTGCATCAGGAACAGCAAATGTGTTGTCTCTGTGTCCACCTAATATCAATTCAGACATCATGACACAGTTCCATCAGATGAATGATAAAAACCTAGAGGAGATTATACAACTTCTGAAATCCTCCTCCTGCTGCCTTGATATTATTACAACAGGATTTTTCAAAGATGTTTTGCCTTGCATGGCCTCAGATCTACTTCATATAGTAAACAAATCTCTTCACTCAGGTGTTTTTCCACAGACCCTGAAAACTGCAGTCATTAAACCGCTCTTAAAAAAGAATAATCTAGATGCTTCAGTAATGAACAATTACAGGCCCATATCAAACCTGCCATTTCTAGGTAAAATCATTGAAAAAGTTGTTTTTCAACAGTTGAGTAATTTCTTGCATTTAAATAACTGTTTGGATGTGTTCCAGTCAGGCTTTCGTCCAAACCACAGCACTGAGACTGCTCTTGTAAAGGTATTTAATGACATCCACTTAAACACAGACAGTGGCAGAACTTCAGTGTTAGTATTATTAGATCTCAGTGCTGCGTTTGACACTGTTGACCACAGCATATTACTAGACCGACTGGAGAACTGGGTGGGACTTTCGGAAACAGTTCTGAATTGGTTTGAATCCTACTTAAAGGACAGAAACAACTTTGTTTCTATAGGTAAATACACATCTGAGTTGACAAATATGACATGTGGGGTTCCTCAAGGCTCCATCTTGGGGCCTCTTCTCTTTAACATCTACATGCTACCACTGGCTCAGATAATGAAGAACAACTAAATAAGTTACCATAGCTATGCAGATGACACACACATTTACATAACCATTTCACCAGGAGACTATGCTCCAGTTCAAACACTGAGTAAGTGCATTGAACAAATCAATGACTGGATGTGTCAGAACTTTCTCCAATTAAACAAAGATAAAACTGAGGTAATGGTTTTTGGAGCCAAGGCAGAATGTATAAAAGTTAGCACTGAGCTTCAGTCTGCAATGTTCAAAACAACAGATAGAGCCAGAAATCTAGGTGTAGTCATGGACTCTGACCTGAGTTTCAACAGTCACATTAAAACAGTTACTAAATCAGCCTACTATCACCTACAGAACATATCTAGGATTAAAAGACTAATGTCACAGCAGGATTTGGAAACACTTGTCCATGCTTTTATCTTCAGTAGACTCGACTACTGCAATGGTGTCTTCACAGGTCTCACTAAAACATCTATTAGGAAGCTGCAGCTGATTCAGAACGCCGCTGCTCGAGTCCTCACTAACACTAAGAAAGTGGATCACTCCGGTTCTGAAGTCTTGACACTGGCTTCCTGTGTGTCAAAGAATAGATTTCTAAATACTGCTGCTGGTTTATAAAGCACTGAATGGTTCAGGCCCAAAATACATTTCTGACCTCCTGCTAAATGATGAACCATCCAGATCTCTCAGGTCTTCAGGGACTGGTCAGCTTTCTGTCCCCAGAGTCAGAACTAAACATGGAGAAGCAGCGTTCAGTTATTATGCTCCAAATATCTGGAACAAACTCCCAGAAACCTGCAGGTCCGCTGCAACTCTGACTACTTTCAAATCCAGACTAAAGACTTTTCTTTTTGTCGCTGCTTTTAATTGAACTATTCATATCTTAGACTGCACTGTAACTTTTATCCATGTACTTTTTCTTTTAATGTTTATTTTATTAGCTTTTCTTTTTAATGACTGATTTTAAATGCCATTTTCTTAATGTCTTTCATTTTTTGTAAAGCACTTTGAATTGCCTTGTGTTGAAAAGTGCTATATAAATAAACTTACCTTGCCTATATTATTTCACAGTAAAATACTGTATTCAGACCATCCTCTGTAATAACACAACAAATTAAGTGATTTTCTTGCTTTTATCGCTCTTGCTTGGCTTTAAATACAAATTTATTTCTTTGGTGCAGGTTTTACTTAAATTGAAAGGGGCACTGCTGCATCTACCTTCAAATAAACGATGCAACATATAAATCTATGTAAAATTGTAATTGTTGTCTTGGCTTATTGCTTTCAGGTGCTTCTTGGGCCTTAATCCTAAGACGGGCTCGCAAGCCAAAAAGAGGCATGGCAATTCAAACCCCATCTCAGCACATTCTTCAGAAAAATGGTTGACTTCGAGTGGATGACTGTGACATGTGTTAAGTGCTCCCCTCCTTGTTTTCTTTTCTGTCTCCCTGCTGCCCAGGTGCACCAGGTCTGCCCCTGGCTCCGCCTCTGCCCAGGTGCACCTGGTCTGCCCCTGGCTCCGCCTCTGCCCAGGTGCACCTGGTCTGCCCCTGACTCCACCTCTGCCCAGGTGCACCTGGTCTGCCCCTGACTCCACCTCTGCCCAGGTGCACCTGGTCTGCCCCTGGCTCCACCTCTGCCCAGGTGCACCTGGTCTGCCCCTGACTCCGCCTCTGCCCAGGTGCACCTGGTCTGCCCCTGGCTCCACCTCTGCCCAGGTGCACCTGGTCTGCCCCTGACTCCGCCTCTGCCCAGGTGCACCTGGTCTGCCCCTGGCTCCGCCTCTGCCCAGGTGCACCTGGTCTGCCCCTGACTCCACCTCTGCCCAGGTGCACCTGGTCTGCCCCTGGCTCCACCTCTGCCCAGGTGCACCTGGTCTGCCCCTGACTCCGCCTCTGCCCAGGTGCACCTGGTCTGCCCCTGGCTCCGCCTCTGCCCAGGTGCACCTGGTCTGCCCCTGACTCCGCCTCTGCCCAGGTGCACCTGGTCTGCCCCTGGCTCCGCCTCTGCCCAGGTGCACCTGGTCTGCCCCTGGCTCCGCCTCTGCCCAGGTGCACCTGGTCTGCCCCTGACTCCACCTCTGCCCAGGTGCACCTGGTCTGCCCCTGGCTCCGCCTCTGCCCAGGTGCACCTGGTCTGCCCCTGGCTCCGCCTCTGCCCAGGTGCACCTGGTCTGCCCCTGGCTCCGCCTCTGCCCAGGTGCACCTGGTCTGCCCCTGGCTCCGCCTCTGCCCAGGTGTTCCTAATTCCACTCAGCCGTGTGTATATAAAGAGAAGCTGGAGGAGAAGGATGTCTCGCCTGTCCTAATGCTGGGAGACACTCTCCTTAGAATACCTCTTTGCCATTTTGAGCTGTAGGCCATATTTTTGCAGATGTGTTTATGTTTCGCCTGGAGGACCTGGTAGTCCAGTTTTCACGGCTTTATTTTGTTTCCCATAGGGTTTATAATTGATTTCTGGTTAGGGAGAGGGGAGCTCTGGGTCCTACGGTCCGTGGTGTGGCTGGCTCTGGTTCCCTCCTTCTGTTTGTTCCTTTTGGCCAGTCCTCCAGACCTCTTTGTGTTTCCCGTATCGCTTGTGTGAGCAAATGGCTGATTATCAATAAATGCTCGTTACCAAGTACCGGTTATTGCGTGTATTCTTTCATGTTGCGGGTCTCAGCACGAGCCACTACCGCGGAGTAGAGGTTGGGGCCGTAACAACATGTCTAAGACACTGTGAAATGTACTTTGTACTTCAATGGAGTAATACAAAGTTAAAATGGACATTTTCTTTGTTTTTCTTTGTTGATTGAGCTGATTGAATTGTGTAGCTATGGTAAAATCCCAGTTAGTCAAATGTACAATATATTATCGTAAATTACTGGCTACTGTGTTGCATTACTTCTACAGTAATAGTGTGAAAATACAGGTAATTACTGTAATGTATACAGTATATAAGGTATACCATAATACCACAGCTCTGTACTGCTATATCACAGTAATTCCATGGGCATGGCAACTGTAAAGTCACAGTATTTAGTTGTACTTCTATTCTAATTTAATGTAAAATATCCACAGTAAATTACTGTGAAATATTTAAAGTCAATTACTGTGAAATATTTACAGTAAATTACTGTGAAATCCATGCAACTAGTAGCCAGTAATGTACTGTAATTTTACAGCCAAACATTTTACAGTACAGTTTTCCAGTCGGTCTAGTAATATGTTGTGGTCAACAGTTTCAAATGCAGCACTGAGATCTAATAATACTGACAGTGAGATTCTGCCACTGTCTGTGTTTAAGTGGATGTCATTAAAACGTTAATTAGAGCAGTCTCAGTGCTGTGTGACTGGAACACATCAAAACAGTTATCAAGTGCCAAAACAGCTTTTTAATTGTTAAAAAACATTTTTCCAATTATTTTACCCGGCCTATAAATGTTCATCAGTGAAGCGCTCAGGTTTGTCTTTCAGAGTGGTTTGATGAATGCAGATTTCAGGGCCTGTGGGAATAAATATGAAAAACAGGAAGTGTTGGTGAAGGTCCATCAGGAGTCTGGCACCTGGTGGAATGCTCTCATTGAACATTATTAGGATACATGTGAGAGATAAGTTAAAGTAACGTGGTGTTGAAGCATCAAATAAAGGAGGCCTCTCTGCTGGGGGTTGAGTTGTTTGAACGTTAGTTGTGTTGTTTCCCTAAAGTCTGTCAGAGAGAGGCTCCCTCTGGTGGATGTTGATCAGTATTGTGTTGTCTTTGCTCCAGAGGTTTTTGTACAGAGTGTTGGTGTTTCCTGTCACTGTGGGCCTCAGAGCACAGTAGAACACAGCAGAGTCTGTCACTGCAGCAGAGGAGATCTGCAGAGGAACTGATGTCTCGTTAATTGTAGCATCAAATCTGTCTTTCAGGAACTCTTCAGCATTACCTTCTGTTCCATAAGTATCACGTCGCAGAATATACACAGGCAGATCATTTGCTTCTTTTTTATACCAGAATAAATATGCATTCGAGCCAACACTGATCTGAAATGTGCAGTCAATTGTAACTGTGTCTCCTTCAGTAGCGCTGACTTCTCCTGTTGTCTGGGTCACTGTGTCTTGTCCTTTACACTCTGGGGAAGAAGAGACCATTCAGAGGAAGAGATGAATCAATACAGATGATGGATTAAAGGAGAACAATCAGTAGCTTTAAACAGTTACCTAGAAACATGTTGTAGTTTCTATCTTACCAAAGGAGAGAGCAGCAAGAATAATCCACAGCCAATGTTCCATCTCTACAACAAGGTTTAAATCAGCAGCAGGAAGTAGCTGATGTTCAGCATTCAGTGTGAGGATGGTTCTCTTCACAGCAGCACTTATTATTGACTGGATGGTTGAACACAGTGCAGAAGACGTGCACCTCCTACTTGATCATGTGGCCCTCTAGTGGAGGTGAACAGCTCGGTACAACAGTGTGGAGAAAAGGCTTCCAGCAGCTTGTCAGTGTGTCAGCTGGTGTTTTTGTACAGAGTGTTGGTGTTTCCTGTCACTGTGGGCCTCACAGCACAGTAGAACACAGCAGAGTCTGTCACTGCAGCAGAGGAGATGATCAGATCCACTTGTTTTTTCTCCTTGTTCAGTGTGGCTTTCAGTCCAGGGATTGGAGGTTTTGCTTCCACCACGTAAGGCTGTGTTGTGTCAGTGATCAGGAGGAGGAACTGAGGAGCTGATCCAGGATCCTGTCTGTACCACTGGAGATTCTCAGCTTGAACTGAATATGTACAGGACAGAGTAACACTACGGCCCTCTGAGGAACACACTTCAGCACTGATGGCAGTAATAGCATCTTCCAAGCTGTTACCTGGAGAGGAAAACATCATGCTATCATTACAGCTCCAAAGTCACAAACCCATCAACATCAACCATTTAATGACAATAATATTTTGTTCTTAAAGAATATTTTAATACAAGGTTTTAGCTTTTTGGCGCATGTAAATGGTCTGCAAAAGGTAAAATCCCTGTCTTTGTATTTTAATTATCTAGGTGCCTTTCACGGCTCTAAAGGTAGCCGCATAAGATTTGAAAAACAAGACAATATAATCAACAAGAACACAGGATGTGTGATCAGGCACGATGTACCAGTGTGAAGAGATGTGTTTTGAGAAGTGATCTGAAAATGGAGAGAGAGTCAATATAAACCTGAACATCAGCAGGAGAGGACTCTTTAAAGTAGAGACACTACATACTGATATACACCTGAACATCAGCAGGAGAGGACTCTTTAAAGTAGAGACACTACATACTGATATACACCTGAACATCAGCAGGAGAGGACTCTTTAAAGTAGAGACACTACATACTGATATACACCTGAACATCAGCAGGAGAGGACTCTTTAAAGTAGAGACACTACATACTGATATACACCTGAACATCAGCAGGAGAGGAC
The DNA here is from genome assembly GCF_902827175.1 of Gymnodraco acuticeps. Taxonomy (NCBI): domain Eukaryota; kingdom Metazoa; phylum Chordata; class Actinopteri; order Perciformes; family Bathydraconidae; genus Gymnodraco; species Gymnodraco acuticeps. The sequence goes on from NW_022990512.1 coordinate 252,096, forward strand.
TCTTTAAAGTAGAGACACTACATACTGATATACACCTGAACATCAGAGGAGAGGACTCTTTAAAGTAGAGACACTACATACTGATATACACCTGAACATCAGCAGGAGAGGACTCTTTAAAGTAGAGACACTACATGCTGATATACACCTGAACATCAGCAGGAGAGGACTCTTTAAAGTAGAGACACTACATACTGATATACACCTGAACATCAGCAGGAGAGGACTCTTTAAAGTAGAGACACTACATACTGATATACACCTGAACATCAGCAGAGAGGACTCTTTAAAGTAGAGACACTACATACTGATATACACCTGAACATCAGCAGGAGAGGACTCTTTAAAGTAGAGACACTACATACTGATATACACCTGAACATCAGCAGGAGAGGACTCTTTAAAGTAGATACACTACACACTGATATACACCTGAACATCAGCAGGAGAGGGACTCTTTAAAGTAGATACACTACACACTGACATACACCTGAACATCAGCAGGAGAGGACTCTTTAAAGTAGAGACACTACATACTGATATACACCTGAAAATCTGCAGGAGAGGACTCTTTAAAGTAGAGACACTACATACTGATATACACCTGAACATCAGCAGGAGAGGACTCTTTAAAGTAGAGACACTACATACTGATATACACCTGAACATCAGCAGGAGAGCACTCTTTAAAGTAGAGACACTACATACTGATATACACCTGAACATCAGCAGGAGAGCACTCTTTAAAGTAGAGACACTACATACTGATATACACCTGAACATCAGCAGGAGAGGACTCTTTAAAGTAGAGACACTACATACTGATATACACCTGAACATCAGCAGGAGAGGACTCTTTAAAGTAGAGGACACTACATACTGATATACACCTGAACAGCAGCAGGAGAGGACTCTTTAAAGTAGAGACACTACATACTGATATACACCTGAACATCAGCAGGAGAGGACTCTTTAAAGTAGAGACACTACATACTGATATACACCTGAACATCAGCAGGAGAGGACTCTTTAAAGTAGAGACACTACATACTGATATACACCTGAACATCAGCAGGAGAGGACTCTTTAAAGTAGAGACACTACATACTGATATACACCTGAACATCAGCAGGAGAGGACTCTTTAAAGTAGAGACACTACATACTGATATACACCTGAACATCAGCAGGAGAGGACTCTTTAAAGTAGAGACACTACATACTGATATACACCTGAACATCAGCAGGAGAGGACTCTTTAAAAGTAGAGACACTACATACTGATATACACCTGAACATCAGCAGGAGAGGACTCTTTAAAGTAGAGACACTACATACTGATATACACCTGAACATCAGCAGGAGAGGACTCTTTAAAGTAGAGACACTACATACTGATATACACCTGAACATCAGCAGGAGAGCACTCTTTAAAGTAGAGACACTACATACTGATATACACCTGAACATCAGCAGGAGAGGACTCTTTAAAGTAGAGACACTACATACTGATATACACCTGAACATCAGCAGGAGAGGACTCTTTAAAGTAGAGACACTACATACTGATATACACCTGAACATCAGCAGGAGAGGACTCTTTAAAGTAGAGACACTACATACTGATATACACCTGAACATCAGCAGGAGAGGACTCTTTAAAGTAGAGACACTACATACTGATATACACCTGAACATCATCAGGAGAGGACTCTTTAAAGTAAGAGACACTACATACTGATATACACCTGAACATCAGCAGGAGAGGACTCTTTAAAGTAGAGACACTACATACTGATATACACCTGAACATCAGCAGGAGAGGACTCTTTAAAGTAGAGACACTACATACTGATATACACCTGAACATCAGCAGGAGAGGACTCTTTAAAGTAGAGACACTACATACTGATATACACCTGAACATCAGCAGGAGAGGACTCTTTAAAGTAGAGACACTACATACTGATATACACCTGAACATCAGCAGGAGAGGACTCTTTAAAGTAGAGACACTACATACTGATATACACCTGAACATCAGCAGGAGAGCACTCTTTAAAGTAGAGACACTACATACTGATATACACCTGAACATCAGCAGGAGAGGACTCTTTAAAGTAGAGACACTACATACTGATATACACCTGAACATCAGCAGGAGAGGACTCTTTAAAGTAGAGACACTACATACTGATATACACCTGAACATCAGCAGGAGAGGACTCTTTAAAGTAGAGACACTACATACTGATATACACCTGAACATCAGCAGGAGAGGACTCTTTAAAGTAGAGACACTACATACTGATATACACCTGAACATCAGCAGGAGAGGACTCTTTAAAGTAGATACACTACACACTGATATACACCTGAACATCAGCAGGAGAGGACTCTTTAAAGTAGATACACTACACACTGACATACACCTGAACATCAGCAGGAGAGGACTCTTTAAAGTAGAGACACTACATACTGATATACACCTGAAAATCTGCAGGAGAGGACTCTTTAAAGTAGAGACACTACATACTGATATACACCTGAACATCAGCAGGAGAGGACTCTTTAAAGTAGAGACACTACATACTGATATACACCTGAACATCAGCAGGAGAGGACTCTTTAAAGTAGAGAAACTACATACTGATATACACCTGAACATCAGCTGGAGAGGACTCTTTAAAGTAGAGACACTACATACTGATATACACCTGAACATCAGCAGGAGATGACTCTTTAAAGTAGAGACACTACATACTGATATACACCTGAACATCAGCAGGAGAGCACTCTTTAAAGTAGAGACACTACATACTGATATACACCTGAACATCAGCAGGAGAGCACTCTTTAAAGTAGAGACACTACATACTGATATACACCTGAACATCAGCAGGAGAGGACTCTTTAAAGTAGAGACACTACATACTGATATACACCTGAACATCAGCAGGAGAGGACTCTTTAAAGTAGAGACACTACATACTGATATACACCTGAACATCAGCAGGAGAGGACTCTTTAAAGTAGAGACACTACATACTGATATACACCTGAACATCAGCAGGAGAGGACTCTTTAAAGTAGAGACACTACATACTGATATACACCTGAACATCAGCAGGAGAGGACTCTTTAAAGTAGAGACACTACATACTGATATACACCTGAACATCAGCAGGAGAGGACTCTTTAAAGTAGAGACACTACATACTGATATACACCTGAACATCAGCAGGAGAGGACTCTTTAAAGTAGAGACACTACATACTGATATACACCTGAACATCAGCAGGAGAGGACTCTTTAAAGTAGAGACACTACATACTGATATACAACCTGAACATCAGCAGGAGAGGACTCTTTAAAGTAGAGACACTACATACTGATATACACCTGAACATCAGCAGGAGAGGACTCTTTAAAGTAGAGACCACTACATACTGATATACACCTGAACATCAGCAGGAGAGGACTCTTTAAAGTAGAGACACTACATACTGATATACACCTGAACATCAGCAGGAGAGCACTCTTTAAAGTAGAGACACTACATACTGATATACACCTGAACATCAAGTAGCAAGGAAGAGGACTCTTTAAAGTAAGAGACACTACATACTGATATACACCTGAAAACATCAGCAGGAGAGGACTCTTTAAAGTAGAAGACAACTACCATAACTGATATACACCTGAACAATCAAGCAGGAGAGGACTCTTTAAAGGTAGAGAACACGACATATTGATATACACCTGAACAGCAGCATGAGAGGACGCTTTAAAGTGAGGACACTACATACTGATATACACCTGAAACATCAACAGGAGTAGAGACTCTTTAAAGTAGAGACAACACCATACTGATATACACCTGAACATCAAGCAGGGAGGACTCACTTTTAAAGTAGAAAACACTACATACTGATGATATACACCTGAACATCATCAGGAGAGGACTCTTTAAAGTAGAGACACTACATACTGATATACACCTGAACATCATCAGGAGAGGACTCTTTAAAGTAGAGACACTACATACTGATATACACCTGAACATCAGCAGGAGAGGACTCTTTAAAGTAGAGACACTACATACTGATATACACCTGAACATCAGCAGGAGAGGACTCTTTAAAGTAGAGACACTACATACTGATATACACCTGAACATCAGCAGGAGAGGACTCTTTAAAGTAGAGACACTACATACTGATATACACCTGAACATCAGCAGGAGAGGACTCTTTAAAGTAGAGACACTACATACTGATATACACCTGAACATCAGCAGGAGAGGACTCTTTAAAGTAGAGACACTACATACTGATATACACCTGAACATCAGCAGGAGAGCACTCTTTAAAGTAGAGACACTACATACTGATATACACCTGAACATCAGCAGGAGAGGACTCTTTAAAGTAGAGACACTACATACTGATATACACCTGAACATCAGCAGGAGAGGACTCTTTAAAGTAGAGACACTACATACTGATATACACCTGAACATCAGCAGGAGAGGACTCTTTAAAGTAGAGACACTACATACTGATATACACCTGAACATCAGCAGGAAGGACTCTTTAAAGTAGAGACACTACATACTGATATACACCTGAACATCAGCAGGAGAGGACTCTTTAAAGTAGAGACACTACATACTGATATACACCTGAACATCAGCAGGAGAGGACTCTTTAAAGTAGAGACACTACATACTGATATACACCTGAACATCAGCAGGAGAGCACTCTTTAAAGTAGAGACACTACATACTGATATACACCTGAACATCAGCAGTAGAGGACTCTTTAAAGTAGAGACACTACATACTGATATACACCTGAACATCAGCAGGAGAGGACTCTTTAAAGTAGAGACACTACATACTGATACAACCTGAACATCAGCAGGAGAGGACTCTTTAAAGTAGAGACACTACATACTGATACAACCTGAACATCAGCAGGAGAGGACTCTTTAAAGTAGAGACACTACATACTGATATACACCGTGAACATCAGCAGGAGAGGACTCTTTAAGTAGAGACAACACATACTGATATACACCTGAACATCAGCAGGAGAGGACTCTTTAAAGTAGAGAACACTACATACTGATATACACCTGAACATCAGCAGGAGAGGACTCTTTAAAGTAGAGACACTACATACTGATATACACCTGAACATCATCAGGAGAGGACTCTTTAAAGAAGAGACACTACATACTGATATACACCTGAACATCAGCAGGAGAGGACTCTTTAAAGTAGAGACACTACATACTGATATACACCTGAACATCAGCAGGAGAGGACTCTTTAAAGTAGAGACACTACATACTGATATACACCTGAACATCAGCAGGAGAGGACTCTTTAAAGTAGAGACACTACATACTGATATACAACCTGAACATCAGCAGGAAGAGGACTCTTTAAAGTAGAGACACTACATACTGATATACACCTGAACATCAGCAGGAGAGGACTCTTTAAAGTAGAGACACTACATACTGATATACACCTGAACATCAGCAGGAGAGGACTCTTTAAAGTAGAGACACTACATACTGATATACACCTGAACATCAGCAGGAGAGGACTCTTTAAAGTAGAGACACTACATACTGATATACACCTGAACATCAGCAGGAGAGGACTCTTTAAAGTAGAGACACTACATACTGATATACACCTGAACATCAGCAGGAGAGGACTCTTTAAAGTAGAGACACTACATACTGATATACACCTGAACATCAGCAGGAGAGGACTCTTTAAAGTAAAGACACTACATACTGATATACACCTGAACATCAGCAGGAGAGGACTCTTTAAAGTAGAGACACTACATACTGATATACACCTGAACATCAGCAGGAGAGGACTCTTTAAAGTAGAGACACTACATACTGATATACACCTGATACATCAGCAGGAGAGGATCTTTAAAGTATAGACACTACATACTGAATATACACCTGAACATCACAGCAGGAGAGGACTCTTTAAGTAGATACACTACATACTGATATACACCTGAACATCAGCAGGAGAGGACTCTTTAAAGTAGAGGACACTACATACTGATATACACCCTGAACATCAGCAGGAGAGGACTCTTTAAAGTAGATACACACTCATACTGATATACACCTGAACATCACAGAGAGGACCTTTAAAGTAGAGACACTACATACTGATATACACCTGCACA